>NC_056748.1:895070758-895113258 GCF_019279795.1 Protopterus annectens
GCTTTTCTTAAGCTTTTAATTCTCTCTGGATAACATCTCAATTGTCTGCATATGTCTTGGTAGTGAAGAATTCTCTCTTATTTTATGGATAAAGTTAGAAAGCAGGGAGCTGAACAGTTTGGTTAATGGCAAATTCAGATACCACCTTTGGCATTAAAGAAGGACTGGCTTTCAGACTCAACCTGTCCGTGTGAAATACCAGGAAAGGTTGATTACGTACAGGGGCTTGTATTTCAGAAACCTTTCTAGCAGAAATTAAGGCTATCAACAAAATGGTCTTTCAGGTTAAGACTTTATTAGAAGAACCGGCTGCTTGTTCAAATAAAGATTGAATTCATGTTTCCAGCACATAATTTAAATCCCAAGGAAGTATCACACTTTTCTGTGGTGGGCAAATATGAAGTTCTCCCTTAAGAAACTGCCTAACCTGAAGTCAAAAAGGTAAAGGAGGATCCAGTGGCTGAAATGGCTGACATACTTATCCTTTACTGAAGTATACGCCAAGCCACAGTTGAGTTCAAATACGTAATGAAGAGTCAGGGGTGCCTCCTCTTGAGCTGGGTCCTATCCTTTGTTTTTGGCAATAAAGAGAAAAATATTTTCTATTTATATAAATAAGATTTCCTAGAAGAAAGTTTTCTTGCTTTATCAAATATCTGTATCATGTTCTCAGAAAAAAGGTGCCTAAATGAAATCAAAAAACTATTGTCCATACTGTTAAGAGTCAGAATTTGAAGATATGGATGAATCGGTGATCCCTTATGCTGTGTAAGCAAATCCACCTTGCGAGGAGGGGAGAACCAGTGCTGACCAGAAGTGCATCTTAGGAAGGTCATTCCTCATTTTGAGAAGACGTTTGGAAATGAGAGTAAAAGTGGGAAATGCATACAGACTTGGCCAGGGAAGTGAAAAGACATTTGTCTTCCAAGTCTCTTTCCAGAGTCCTGGAAAAGAAAAGTTTTAGTTGCATGGTTGAGTTTGGAAGCTATTGGAGATAAGCGGGTCTATCTGATGTATCCCCCTCCCCAGTGGTGGACTCTCTGTAGGAAGATCTCTCAGTGTAACATTCACTTGAGGGTCTGTTCTGGATCTACTCATGGAGTCTGCTACTGTGTTCTGTAATGAAAGAATGTAAGTTGGTGGGAGAGAAAGGTTATGTTGAATGGCCAAGTCCCAGGCTATCATGGCCAGTCTGCATAGGGTGCAAGATCTTGTACCCACTTATTTGTTTATATACAACATTACAGTGGTATTGTCAAAGGACCATAGGAGATGCAATGTAAATGAGCTTTATGACCATTTGGATCTTGCCAGATGCCACACTCAGACTGATACTTCTATTCTCAAGTAGGGTCAGGCCAGGTAAGTCAGGGGTGACTTTATGAATATCCATACAATTGTCCAGCTCCTGTCTGAAGGGCAATAATGTACTATACTGCTTAATTTGCAATGTGAGTTTGTTCCACAGGTGGGAAGACATCCTGTTTTATCTTTCTACTGATGAAGATTTAAATACCTTGTTCTAGTATTTGGGGGACTATTTCACTTGTAGAGATGCAAAAGGTCCTGAACTACTGGGTACCTAATGTCTCAGGAGGCAAGGCAAGACAAGGCATAGATCTCTACTAAGTAGTCTAAAAGACAACGATTAAAGGGATACTGCATCCATTTATTTCCTGGTAGTACAGGGGTTTCAAGCCAGTGATGATCTTAGAAAACTCTAGGGTCTTTCTAGTTGCTTGATATAGCTAGTGAGATACGTTCCAAGTAAGTATTCTATTTAACTCATTAAATCCGAATGACGCCTCCAGGTGCATCTGCAGTTAACTCTTACTGATGCCTCTATGCATCAAATATTGCTTGTTTATATTTGCATCAATAATTCCAAAACCATGCTATGTACAGAGTTTTAAAATATTTCATGTTAAAGGTTACACAATACCAAACTCAACTGCATTAATATTTGACCTCTGTCTAGTGGAGGCAAATAGATATTAACTACTATTTTTATGATTAATTTATATAGATATATTTTCCACATTTTTCTAAATATCTCAATAACCAAGTAACACAGACAGAACTCCTTAGCCTCATATCAAAGCTCTCATCTAGATGAATAAAATATTGCTAACAGTATTTATGTAACTTGAGTGGTTGCTGAGATAGTGTAAGTAGTTTACAAACTTTTACAAATGTAAGAGTTACTGTGTTTACTGTGACTTTTAAAATTTAGTTTTAAGATCTAGAACTTAGAGAATACTACCACTATAAAAATAGTCTGTTCTGAAGAGTTTGCCATTTGTACTTCTTCCACAGTCGCCATGGTTCCAGAGATATGAACAATTGAGTACATAATCTTGTAACCCAGGCAGGTATGACCCTAGCCCTGAGTAGCATCCTGCCATCGCCCAGAATGATACCACAGTACAAGGACAAAATGATTCACTTCAACAATTGGCTAAGCTTCTGGTGTCATTCTAAGGGGATCCAGTATCTGTCTGCCTGGGACGACATGGTCGACAGACCGCGATGCTTTGCCAAAGATGGCCTGCACCTGTCGCCCCTGGGATTCCGGATACTGGCTAAGGCTCTTGCCGCTCCTATAGTGCCTTTTTTAGGCAAGGTTCAAATGACAAATTCACCACCGTAATAGGTACATGCAAGCAAAAACTGAGGGTAATGCTACTCAATGCTAGAAGTCTAAACCTCAAAATGCACTCACTCGAGGCACTCCTTAAAATGGAGAACATCAATATCTGTGCAGTGACTGAGGCCTGGTTCAAGGCTCCAGAGAGTACCCCTGCATTACCAGGCTATAACTCATACCACACCTTTCAGCCATCTAACCTGGACCAGAACACCAAAGGCGGAGGTGTGTCCATATTCATTAAGGATATCCACACCTCCAGGCTAGTTGCCCAACATGATGCATCTGAGATTTTCCAGGTGCAACTAACTCTGGGCAAAACTGCAATCCAAATAGTTGTTTGCTACAGATCCCCACCATGCCCCAGGATTCCCACTCCTCTTTTCCTGACATACTGGAAAATATTAGGGTTCAACCAAACACCCAAATAATGGACGATTTCAACTACTCCACCAATAACTGGGAAAACTACTCATGTGCCAACTTCTTCGCTCAACGCTTTCTGGAATTCATAAATTCCAATGCCCTGGATCAACTTATCCATACCCCCCACCGGAGGCAACAATATCCTAGACCTAGTTATTACCAACATGAGTGACCGGTGTTCCACACCTGAAGTCAACTACTCGTTGGTCAGATCTGACCACAAACTAATCACCTTAGATATCTACATCACGCCCCCACCCCCTCTTAAGGAAACCACTGTAAAAAATTACTCCAAAGCCAACTTCATACTTCTCAAGACAGAAGTGGCGAACTTCATGACACCCATGCTGATGGACAATACAGCTACGACTCCTGAATCCTACACAAACGCACTCTATAAGCACTTGCACGAGTGCATAGATTATGCCATCCCTAACAGAACCAAGACGCTATCCTACAAAAAAATGAAGCCAATCTGGTGGTCCCCTGCCATAAACAAACTCTACAACAGAAGGAAGAAACTGTTGCAAAAGAGAGTAAAATCCCATGAGTGGAGGAGCTTGCTGGTCAGCCTCAGTAAGAAGCTGAGATCCCTCATAAAATCCTCCAAAGCTAGTTACGAAAAAAAAATTGCCACTGATTCTAAGGACAACCACAAAGCATTCTATAGCTATGTCAAGAATCTCAATGGCAACACTCAGATCTGCTCTGAGTTACAGCACAACGGCACAAAATTTTCAGAATCAACTGATATTGCCAACATCCTGGCAGATAGGTTCAGTGCAAACTTCACCCCCGCCCCCAAAGGGCCCATGACTATACCGGAAGAATGCAAAGCCCCTCTGACCCCCTAAAGGGCCCATATCTTTACCGGAAAATGAGTCCCTATAATCACAACTATGCAGGTAAAAACTGCACTCCCTAAAGCCAAGAACACAGCATCCATGGGACAGGACAACATCCCAGGCCGCGTTTTACATGAACTTCAGAACGAACTGGCTCCCCACCTAAGCACCATATTCAATCATAGCCTCACGTCAGGCTTTGTGCCCACTGAATGGGGCACAACAACAGTTATTCCACTCCACAAAGGGGAGCCACCAAGGACCTCGGGAACTATCGCCCTATTAGTCTGCCAAGCCTGGTCTGCAAGGCCATAGAACATATTATCATGGGACTCATAAACAAAGACATTGGTAACCTCCAAACTCTGGACCCCACCCAGTTTGGGTTTGTGAAAAGCACATCATGCCTCCTAAACCTGATCGACTTCTTTGAGGCAGTCAACAAAGCCGTAGACGAGGGTAAGGTGGTTCACACAGCCTATCTTGACCTCACCAAGCCTTTCGACACCATCCCCCACTCTGGAAATATAGATAAACTCACTAGACTAGGTACACATCTCTATACCACAAGATGGATTGCCAATTGGCTAACTGACAGAACCCACACTGTAAAAGTTGCAGACTCCAAATCTGACTTCAAACCAGTGACAAGTGGAATACCACAGGGTTCAGTCCTGGGTCCTCTCCTGTTTGGTATCCACTTCTCTGAAGTACAGGCTAACACAGAAGGTCTCTGGCTAACAATGTTGGAGATGACTGCAAATTAAGTGCCATAGTAGAGTCCCCAAACGACGTGGACATCCTACAGAAGGGCCTCACTGAGACAGATGCCTGGTGTCAGAGCAATGCCAAAAACTGCATTGTCATTCCCTTTGGTAAAAACTCTGTACCCATGAACTACCACATAGGTGGCAGTCTACTTAATGCCGAATGCGTGATAAGAGACCTTGGGACTCAGGTGGACAGTAGTCTCTCCTTTGACAATCACATCGCCACAGTAGTCTGGAAATCCTTCTGCGTGGCGCACCTCATCACAAAAGGGTTCTCATCCAGGAAAAAAAGCGGTCATTGTTCCGCTCTACTCAGCTCTCATTAGACCCATTATAGAGTACAACGCCCCTTTTGGAATGTACCTCACAAGACATCTGCAACAGCTGGAAAGGCCACAGAAGTACCTCACAAAGAGGATTATCGCACTCAAACAGATGCCCTATGCTGACCATCTCAAAAAACTCCAGCTTTACTCTGTAGCATATTGCCTACTCCGAGGTTATCTCTGCCTAACATAGGTTCACAGGTTCATACTAGGCTATCTGTCCTGGGACAATTATAAGCCTAGCCCGATTCTGTATGGCTTACGCCACCCCTTGATTTGAGTATACTGTGCCCTTTTTAAGGTTTAGTTTACTGTGCCTCTGTCTAATAGTGACACGGGAGTAATCCCTGGGACAAACCTACGATCCCCCATCCACCTATCGAGATTCTTCTTGAAGAGATTCAGTGAGGTGCTCTGCCTCACATGAACTGGAATTCTATTCCAGAGCGAAGGGAGCCTCTGGGTTATGAACCTGTCCCTCCAGCAAGTTCTATTTATTTCTGTGCTGAGGTTCAAGTCCCTCGAGCGTGTGGCTCTAAGGGATTTAGATTTACTGAGGTGGAGCATGTCCATTAATTCTGGATTTGACATAGCTTTGTATGTCAGGCATAAATCGCCTCAAGTAGGCGGTATGCAACTGAGTAGAGCTGGAGTTTTTTTAACCGAGCAGCATATGGCATCTGTTTGAGACCCTTGATCCTCTTGGTGAGATACTTTTGGGGTCTCTCTAATTGCTGCAGGTGTCGGGTAAGGTACATCCCAAAAGGGGCATTGTATTCTATGATGGGCCTGATGAGGGATGAATAAAGGGGCACGATTACCTCTCTTGATCTAGATGTGAAACCCTTCATGATGAGGTGGGCTATATAAGAAGGTCTTTCTAACCACTTTGGCAATGTGGTTTTCAAAGGAGAGATTGCTATCAACTTCGGTCCCCAGGTCCCCAATAACTTTCTCTGTACTTAATGGGTTTCCGCCTATGTGGTAATTTGTGGGCACATTGTTTTTGCCAAAGGGTATGACTATACATTTTTTGGCATTTAGCTTTAAACCATGGCGCTGGCACCAGTTATCTGTCTCTGTGAGACCTTTTTGAAGGATGTTTGTGTCAGCTGGAGAGTCGATTATGGCACCCAGTTTGCAGTCGTCTGCAAACTTGGTGAGCCATAGTCCTTCCACATTTGCCTGTACCTCGGAAAAGTATATACCGAACAAGAGTGGTCCCAGGACAGAACCCTGTGGGATGCCACTTGTGACTGGATTCGAGTATGACATGGCTCCAGCAACTCTCACTCTGTGGGTTCTGTCTTTGAGCCAGTTTGCGACCCATCTTGTGACATAGGGGTTTATATTTAAGCTGGATAGCTTATCTATGATGCCAGTGGGGTATTGTGTCAAATGCCTTTGCAAGGTCCAGATAGGCTGTGTGGACTACCTTCCCTTAATCTATGGCTTTGGTGACTGTTTTGAAGAAGTCAACCAGGTTCAAAAGGCAGGATCTGCCCTTGACAAAGCCGAACTGGGTAGGATCTAGTGTCTGTAGGTCCCCAATGTCTTTGTTTATGAGCTCCATGATGATCCTCTCCATAGCCTTGCAGACTAAGCTAGTCAGGCTTATGGGGCGATAGTTTCCAGGGTCCGTAGAGGCTCCACCTTTGTGGAGTGGGACCACTGTTGCTGTACGCCATTCTGTGGGCACATATCCTGTAGTGAGGCTGAGATTGTATAGCTGTTTTATTTGAGGGATTAGTTCCTCTTGGAGTTCACATAGGACGCAACCTGGGATGCCACCTGGTCCCATGGAAGCAGTGTTTTTTGCTTTGGAGAGGGCAGCCTTCACCTGAGCATCAGAGATGTTTGGGAGGCAGCCCTCTGCAGGGATAGATACTTGCTCTTTTGGGGGGGGGGTGGAGAAGTTTGCACTGAACCTGTCTGCCAGGATATTGGCAATGTCTGTGGGTTCAGTGTATTTTTTGTCATTTAAAATCAACTCAGAACAAGTCTGGGAGTTGCATCCCAGGTTCCTAACATAACTGAAAAAAGCCGTATGATTGTCTTTGGTGTCCTGTGCAATTTTTCTCTCGAAGCTGGCCTTGGAGGATTTTATGAGGGATCGTACTTTTTGCTAGTACTGATCAGAGATGCCTTCCCTATTAGGGATTTTGCTCTATCATGTAGTAGCTTCCTCCTTCTGTTGTACAGTTTATTTATGGCAGGGGTCCACCAGACTGGACGCCTGCCTTTGGATGATTGGGTCTTGGTTTTGTTTGGGATAGCATGACCAATGCATTCCTGGAGATGTCCATTAGAATCGTTTATATAGGATTCTGCAGTTTGGGCGTAGTTTCCACGGGCCCTGGGGCCTTGAAGGATTCCACTTTGGTTTTGAGAAGTGAGAAGTTTGCTTTTGAGAAGTTTTTCACTGTGGTTTTTCTGGGCTGGGGTGGGGTCGGGATGTGGACATCCAGTGAAATTAATTTATGGTCTGATCTTACCAATGAGGGATATACTTCTGGTGTGGAGCATAGAGTCCCCATGTTGGTAATGATCAGGTCTAGTATGTTGTGCCCTCTTGTGGGAGTGGTGACTAGTTGTTCCATAGCATTTGAGTTTATAATTTCCAGGAACCTTTGGGCTAAGGTGCTGGGGCTTGAGTAGTGCTCCCAATCAATGTTTGGGTAGTTGAAGTCACCCAATATAATGGTGTTCGGATAGATCTTCATGTTCTCCAATGTTTTCAGGAAAGCCGAGTGGGATTCCTGACTTTGAGAGGGTGGTCTGTAGGATGCTATAAACTGAAAAGCAGTCTTGCCCACTGTTAGTTGCACATGGATGGTCTTCGATACTTCGTGCAATGCCACTAACCTGGAGGTGTGGATATCCTTGATAAATATGGAAACTCCCCCTCCTTTTGTGGTTCGGTCCAGGTTTTGGGGCGAAAAGCATGATATGAGGTATAGCCTGCTAGTGCTGAGGTGCTCTCTGGAGCCTTGAACCAGGTTTCTGTCACTGCACAGATATCGGTGTTCTCCATACTGAGGAGAGCTTGAGTCGTGCATCTTGCGGTTAAGACTTCTGGCGTTAAGCAGCATTACCCTTAGTTTCTTGTTCCTTGTGCTGTCTATGGGGGTGGGTTTGAATTTTGAGCATTGCCTAAAAAGGCACTATGGGGGTGGCAAGAGCCTTTGCCAATATCCGAAAGCCCAGTGGTGACAGGTGCAAGCCGTCCCTAGCGAAACGTGGCTTGTCGAGCATGTCATCCCAGGCTGACAGACACTGGATCCCCTTTGAATGACACCAAAATTTTAGCCAATTGTTAAAATCGATCATTTTGTCTTTGTACTGTGGCATCATTCTAGGTGAGGGTAAGATGCTGCTCAAGGTCAGGGTCATACCAGCCTGGGCTACATGATCAGAGAGCTCCTCTATGTCTCTTTTCATGTAGTCCAGGGAGGTACGTCTCAGGTCATTCACACCAGCATGTACAATGACTGAGTCATATTTGTATTTGCTTTGGAGTGACCTGCGTGCTTGCGTTATGTGGCGGATCCTAGCACCCGACAGGCAGCTTACCGTGACCTTCTCTTTATTCAGCCTGGTGAGCGGGACATCAGTGTGTCTGACAATAGAGTCACCTATTACAAGAGTATCAGGTGTGTTATTCAGCCTTAAGGGCTGTGGCTGCTTGGCACACTGACTTTGTGGGCTATGTGTTGTGCGTGTTTTGTTTTGAGGCAGCGTTTGCTTGGATGTCTGCTTTGGAGGTCTCTGTTGCTTAGGTAGATTTTTATTTAGAGCCTCCGAGTATGTTTTTGTGCATTTATGTGTTTGGTTCGCTGATGTGGTGGGACTATGTGATACTGGAATTGTGTTGTGTGAGGTTACCTTCTCCTCCTGAATGGTTACACCAGTTTTGAGATGAGAGAGCTCAGCCTCCAGTTTGGCTAAATAGTTGCATCTCTCACATATATTTGAACCTGTCTGGAGGAGGAGAGGGTTGTCCGTGTACATGAGACAGTTGTAACATTGCCTCAAAATTCCCAGATTCACCAGCTGGACATACAACGCTATGTCAAACCCGGAGCTGTTGGACATGCTACACCTAAAGAAATCCCAATCCCTTTGAGCTACATGTTCTAGGGACCTAAACCTTGTCACCACAATAAACAAAACATGCTGGAGGGATAGATTCCTGTCCCAGAGACTTCCCATACTTTGGAACAAGCTACACATCTATGTCAAACAGAGTCACTCATTAGCATTCTTCAAGAAAAATCTTGATGAGTGGATGGGAAATAGGAAATTCACCCCGGGAATCACTTCTGTGGCTCTGCTCGACAGGGGCACAGGAAAATAACTGTCTTGGGTGGCGAGAGCCAGGGAACCTTGTTGGCTAGGCTTACTTAGGCCCTTGGGCCGATAACCTAGTACCTACCTATGAACCTATGACATAATTTGATTCTGTCAAAAGGTTTAGGCTCCGCCCATTGACAGTTACATTGCAAACATCCTGAGCTCCATTGGAGTGAATGAGTTAACAGCCGGCCTAATCAATGCTGAATATAATGGGATAATGTCTACTCTGGATTTACAATATGTCCCCTTGGTGATCAGCTGCACCAAGTAGATGGACCTTCTGACTTCTGTCATTACAAACCCATCAAAGGAGAGGGAATTATCAACCAAAGTACTGAGGTCTCAAACAACATTTGCATTTTGATAGAGGATATTGTCTATATTGTATGCATGTGGGGCTTACCAAATGCAATTTTGTTACACTTTTTTAGCATTAGATTTAAGCCTACTGTTAGCACACCAGGTGTTTATAAATGTAAGTTCATGTTGTAGGGCTTGGGTGTCAAAGGGTGACTTGACAATGACTCCAGTATGCAGTCACCCATAAACTTGGTTAACCAGATGTCTTGGTTTGTGGTCTGGAAGTTGGAAAACTAAATGCAAAACAAAAGGGTTTCGGCAACAGAGCCCTGCGGAACATCACTGGTTATTTTCATAATTTTTGATGAGGTAACTGCTACCTGCACCATATGGGTTCTGTCTCTTAGCCAGTTTGCTATTCACCTTAGCACATAGGGATCAGTTTGCAATGCATTTAATTTATTTACTATGCTAATATGGGGTACAGTGTCAAAAGCCTTGGCCAGGTCAATGTATGCTGTGTAGAGAATGCCAACCATCAACAGGGTACAAAGTTGCACTTACCCACGACAGTAGATGCTTGAATTCCACACTGCTGCAGTAGCCTTTAGCCTACATGATGTGTGCCCAGCCCAAGACACAATAACTGGCCAGCTTCCAAAAGCTCTGGCACCCTTCCAGACCTTCACTATAACTACAGACTGGACAGCCCTGAGGAGGGAAAATCAGCAGTCAGAGTGAATTATCTTCAAGACTTTCTTTCCCAAAGTAAGAGTGTACTCATATTGAACTAGTACAAAAACAATTTTATACCCTTAACAAATAACTATATGTAAAAATAGAGCTAGAGGGTGGGTGCAGCTAATGCAGCAGTGAGGAATTCAAACATCCACTGTTATGGGTAAAAGCAACTTATACAACTGTATTGTGTTCATCATTCCCACCACTGCAGTAGCCTTTGGCTACTATTTGGGTTGACTACCACAGCCTATCCAACCCGGGAGGAGGCAGAATAAGGATCCATATGTTCCTGGAGAATGGTCTTAGCAAAGCCTGATCTGAATATAGGAAAAATAAAAGAATAAACTTTGTACTACCCTGTAAACGTATGTACAAAGGCTCAAGAGGCCACCTTTAGAATACTCCTACACTTCACCCCTTTCCAATATGTCATCAAAGAAGGCAAGAATCTAGTATAATGAGTCTTTATACTGCCAGAAACTGTCTTACCATGGTGGGAATAACAAAAAAACAATAGCCAAAGACAACCATCTGGAAATTATCTAACTTTGACACAGGTTGTCCTTTATTTGTCCCAACATAAGAAAGAAATAGATGATCAGGACTTCTAAAGGACTTACTTCTGTCAACATAGTACTTGAGCTACCTATGCATATCTAGGTTACACAGAATCTGTTAACCCTGGTTCTGAGAATCTGGACAAAA
Organism: Protopterus annectens; assembly: GCF_019279795.1. Classification (NCBI taxonomy): domain Eukaryota; kingdom Metazoa; phylum Chordata; order Ceratodontiformes; family Protopteridae; genus Protopterus; species Protopterus annectens. The sequence goes on from NC_056748.1 coordinate 895,081,875, forward strand.
CACTGGATGATTAATGGCATGATCAAAAGTAAACTGTGAAACAACTTTGGGTATGAATGAGGGATTTGTTTGTTTTGAGACCCTATCTTTATGAAAAAGCAGATATAGTTCACCTACCATGAGAGCCTGCAACTCAGATACCATTCTTGCAGATGTTAGGGCAATGAGAAGAACAGTCTTCCATCTAATGATGCATAGGTCTCTTTGATAAACAGGTTCAAATGCATGGTTAACTTTTCCAAAGTTAAGATCCCTGGAAGGAGCAACCGGTTTACTTGGAAGACTCAGGTTTAAAACTTCCTTCAGAAACTATTTTACTAAAAACATAGAAAAAAGAGGAGGATCCATGGACAGATTGCTGAAATGGCTGCAAGGTGTACCTTTGCAGACAAATAAGAGAGTACAGAATCCCTAACAGGGCCTTGGTTATTGGCTAGGCATTGACTAGACAATCTTTTCCACTTACTAAACATAAGATTTACTAGTTGCAAGTTTTAGTGTCCTTTAATACCTGCTGCACATCCTCTAGAAAGAGGTGACTAAAAGAAATAGAACTGAATCATCCAGGCAGTTGGTTGAAGATGCTCGAGGATGGCGTGCATCAAACTTCTCGTCTTATTTGAGTAGATCCACTCTGTGTGGAAGCTTGTAGCAATTGCCCTTGGCTAGTTCTATAAGAAGGAAGAACCAAGGTTGTCTGGGCCAAAATGGAGTCACCACAATTATTTTTGCAGACTACTTCTGAATCTCCATAATTAACCTCCAAAATTAACCTGGATATTAGTTGAAAGGCATAAAGAAACCTTCCTATCCAAAGGAATGAAAATGCACTGATTTTCCAGGCTTGCTTGCGAGGAGCCCTGGAGCAGAATTTGTTCAGCAGTCTGTTCTAAAAGTAAACAATCATATCCATTTAAGGTGTTCAGCACATCTGGATGAATTCATGGCAGACCCTCTAGTTCAGTTTCCATTTGTTATGGCTTGTCATGGTCCTGTTCAGTTTGTCTGCCACTACATTTTGCTTTGACAAAATGTACGATGCTTGGAGGGTTATACAGTGTTGTACAGCTAACTCCCAAATTATCATAGCCAGCGTGCACAGAGGGTATAGCCTGGTGCTTCCTTCCTTGCTTATGTAGCACAAAACTGTGGTGTTGTCTGTAATAACCTGAAGAGGTCAAGAGGACCATATATTACGGAGATTTTAGGGCATGTACCACAACCAACATCTATAGTTTTTGCCTGTCTGAGGAGTTCCACACCTTGCACTTTTACTCCCCACCCCATGAAAACTACCCCACGAGTTAAAGCTCAAGTGCACATAGTTACAGATTGGCTTGGAGATAGAGGAGAAAGAGAGAGACCTGGCTACTAGTATCTGTAGTCTCCACCAGTAGTGTAGTTCCTCTTTTTTTTCCGCAAAGCTCAAAATTCATGCATCCATCTGTCCACAACCCTTTTGCCATTTTTGCACAAGGGGGGGTTAAGGTGCCACTTCAACAGTGACAATCATCAAGAGTCAAGGTTCACACCGCTGGGTGGCTAGCCCTTCCATGGCTGTTCTTTCACACCACACACACGCACACACCTATGGCCAATACAGATTGCCCAATCCATCTAATGCATTTTCTTGGAATGTAAGAGGAAACCAGAGTACTCGGAGGAAACCCACGCAAACACAGACGATATACAGACTCTGCACAGAAGACACCCCAACCAAGAATAGAACTGGGGAACCTACTGCTGTGAGACAACAAAGCTACTTGCTGAGCCACTGTCTAACTTACAAAGCTCAAGACTGTAGTTTGACATTCCAGAGGATGCAAATGCTGGGTCCATGTTTTTCTCAAAACCACTGAATTTTTCATGAGCAATCTGGCATGAAGAATCATGAGAATCATAGAGACCATAAATGCAAGGATCCTGAGACACACTCTGGCTGAATTCTGAGACTGATTCAAGAAGCTCAGGAATCTCAGGAATGTTTCCAGATAAAACACCACCAATCCCTGTGTTAAAAAGGCCTTTTCTTGCAAGGAGTGTACTGGACAGAAAAGACAGTCCTGTGTGATGAGAATAAGGATGATTTCTGAACATTTATCTTGAACCCCAGATTGATCAGAAGACAAGAGACCCAAAGTACTAACAACTTGACATCTGGAGAAAAGACTCTGCAAAGCTGAGTAAGTCATCTAAATAAATATGAGAATGGTATTCAGTCTGCAATAGGCTATGAGTGGAACTAGACACTTTAAACACCAATGGTGCTGTAGCTAACTGATAATGTAAGCCAGTCATAGAAAATCTGAGAACTTTCCTGAAGCCTTTAGCTATGGGAATGTGATGACATGTATCTTTTAGATAAAGAATTTATGTACCTACCATAACGTTCCATGTTAGTTGCCTTCTTCCCGCCTTCTTTCTTGCTGGTTGGGTTCGGAGCTGATCCTCTGCTCCGACTCGGCCATCTTCAAAAGCTCGAGAGCTGCTTACTGGCTCGAGGCCCCTCTATATCCCATGATGCCTGGCGCTAGTTATCCAGATCTTGTTTGGTAAGTCTAACTGCAGACATAATAATAAATGAATGCTATCCTAGAATGCATAATTCCTACTGGGGAGGCTACTAAGCAGAAGGAAATAGTCAGAGAAGACTCAGCCAGTGCAAAAACAAAAGGAACTCTTCTCGGTCCACTAGGATAGGGGGATGGAGGGTGGGACGCAAGAAAGAAGGCAAGAAGAAGACAACTAACATGGAACTTTATGGTAGGTACATAACTTATTTATGTTAAGTTGTCTATCTCGCCTTCATTCTTGCTGGTTGGGACAGCGCCCCTAGCACCTAAAAACCTGGGTGGCTCATCAGAAAAGACTCTTCAGAACAGTGGAACCAAAATCAGCTCTGCTCCTTGAAACCAAATCCAACTTGTAATGCGAAATGAAAGTATGTGGGTTGGCCCATGTAGCCGCAGCACAAATAGAGTCCATGGGCAACCTAGCCTGAAAAGCCACTGAAGTGGCTAAAGCTCCGGTGGAGTGACCCTTTGGTTTGACCGGTAATTCTTTGTTCCTGAGTTTGTATATGAACATGGTAATAGAAGACAACCACCTGGATAAGGTCACCTTGGAGACCAGAAGCCCCTGTTTACCTACTGCATAAGACAGAAACAGTTGATATGATTTTCTAATGTCCTTGGTTCTATGTAAATAAAAGTGTAGTTGCCTGTGAACATCTAACTGATGCAACTTATACTCTGCCCTGTTGGAGTGGTTAGGGAAAAACACAAGAAGGTCTATGGACTGATTCAAGTTACTCTCTGAAGAGACCTTAGGAAGGAAGGAAGGATTAGTCCTCAGAGCAACCCTATCATTGTGGAACACAAGGTATGGGGGTCGGATAGAAAGAGCCTGTAGTTCCGAAACTCTTCTGGCTGAAGTAATAGCTACCAGAAAAAGAGTTTTCCAAGATAAGAACTTTAGTGAACAAGAAGCTGCAGGTTCAAAAGGGGGCAAAATTAGCGAAGCTAAAATCAAATTTAGATCCCACGGAGGTGGAGGATCTCTGACTGGGGGCCTGAGCAGACAGGTTCCTTTCAGAAAGGCTTTACAGAGCTTATGGGACATGATACAGTTTTCCGATAGGCCAATGTGAAAATTTTAAGTTGCCACTAACTGAACTCTAATTGTAGCGGAAGCGGACCCCGCGTGGAAGAGCTACGGAAGAAATTCCAAAATGGAGTGTACGGGGGCTGAAAAGGGGTCAATACATTTTGCCTCTGCCCAAGAAGAAAAACGTTTCCACTTACTAGCGTAAGTTTTTCTGGTCGTAGTCATGTGTGACGACACAAGGATTTCACGCTCAGAGGGGGAGATATCTGGGAGCCTGGCTAAGGCTGGAAGTGCAGCAGCCACACTGTGAGCTGGAGGGAGTGTAGGGATTGGTGCAGCCTGCTCGACTGATGAAATCAGGACATCTGGAACTAGGCCCAGAGTCCAAAGCTTTTCGAGAAGATAGCGATGCAGGAACGGAAACCATATTTGTCGAGGCCAGTAAGGGGCAATGAGGATCATTTTGAAACCCAAAGCAGTAGCCTTCTGAATTAGTTTCGGTATGAGGGGGAAAGGAGGGAATGCATAAAGAAGTCCCTGGGGCCAATCGTGGACTAGAACATCTCTGGGGGAATGCCCGGGAAGTGCAAGGAGAGAGAAGAAATTGCTGCACTTGCTGTTGAAGGGAGTTGCAAAAAGGTCGCAGCAAGGTTGGCCCCATCTGCGGAAGATTTGGTCCGCAATTACCTGGTTCAGAGACCACTCGTGAGGCATGAGAATTGCTCTGCTCAGTCTGTCTGCTATGATGTTGGACCTCCCAGGGATGTGCGTTGCAATCAGAAACCGTTGGGAAGAGATCACCCACTGCCAGTGTCTGAACACTTCTCGACATAAGGGGTAGGACCTTCTTCTGCCCTGCTTGTTGATGTACCACACTACAGACATATTGTCCATTTGAACTGCAATGGTCCCGGTAGGAAGAGAGTCCTGAAGAGCCTGCAATGCTAGGAGCACGGCCCTCATCTCCAGGACATTTATGTGCAGATGATACTCGGGAGGTTGCCAGGTGCCTTGGACTGTTCTACCCTGATAATGCCCCCACCCGATCAGGGAAGCGTCCGTGGTCACTGTAGCCACTGGAGGGGGAAGAACAAATGGTCTGCCGTGGAGAACTGATGTGGAGACCATCCACCACGCAAGATGCTTCTTGCATGTCTGAGTGATCATAATCATGTAAGACATGGGAAGTTGCTGAAAGGACCATTGGGTGAAAAGAAGCCACTGGAGGATCCTCATGTGAAAGTGAGCTAGAGGGACAAGTATGATCGCTGCTGCCATGAGACCTAGCGTCTGAAGGGCAAACCTGGCTTGAATTCTTTTGCATGCTAGTAAAACCCTGACATGCTGACGAATCACTAACACTCTGTCTAGTGGGAGGCTCGCTAACATGTCTTTGGTATTTAAATTTGCGCCTATAAAGGTGATAGATTGACAGGGTGACAATGCAGACTTTTCGAAATTTATTGTGATACCTAGCCTGGAGCAAGTGTGGATGGTGTAGTCTCTGGCTCGCAGAAGGTGATGTCTGGTGGTAGCAGTGAGGAGCCAGTCGTCGAGATATGGAAACACCTGGAATCCTTGCCGTCTCAGGTGAGCGGTGACTACTGCCATAAATTTGGTAAACACCCTGTGGGCTGTGGTGAGACCAAAGGGCAGAGCTCTGAACTGATAATGGCTGGCTCCCAGCCGGAAGCGAAGGAATCTTCGGGAGCGTCTGTCCATTTTGATGTGGTAGTACGCATCCTGAAGATCTATGGAGCACATCCAATTGTCCTGACCCAGAAAGGGTAAAAAGGACTGAAGCGTGACCATCCGGAACTTCGTTCTTTGTACAGACTTGTTTAGTCTGCTGAGATCCAAAATGGGTCTCCAGTCCCCTGAATTTTTTGGTACCAAAAAGAACCTTGAGTAAATTCTGGATCCTTGTTGGTCTGCTGGGACTTGCTGGATGACCCTTTTTCTTAGCAGTTTTGAGACTTCTTGCACTGCTTGGTCCCTGAGATTGGGTGGAACATCTGGAAGGGACTTGTTTGACCTTAAGGGGGTGCGAACGAAAGGAATTCTGTAGCCTCTGGATATGACGGACTGTACCCATTTGTCTTGAGTTATGTCTTGCCAGGCTCTTGGATACAGTGATAATCTTCCCCCGACTGCCTCCAGAGGTGAGCAGCCGGGCAACCCTTCAGGGATGCTGGAAGGGCTTGTCAGAGAAAGATTTTCTGCTGCCCTGGTTTTGCGGACCCCCCCTCTGCCACAAGGGCGGCGTCCGTTATTGTTCCCTCCTCTGCCCCTGGAGGGAAGCTCACCACGTGTGTCCAGCAAGGCTCCTTGGGATTTCCGGAACCACATCTTTCCAATCTTCTGACTCAGGATATGGTCTGGAAGGAGTGGAAAAACAGACTCCTACGGCAGAGAGAGTCTTGACCTCCTGCTCACACCTGGTAAGGGTAACTTTCACCTGTGGTCTGAAGAGAGAGGAACCATCAAACGGGGTGTTGGTGAAAGATGCTCTGAACGGTTCCACAAAGTTACATAGCCGCATCCAAGCGTGCCTCCTTAGGGCCACGCCTGTGCCTGCGGCTCTACTCGCACCATCGGCTGCATACGAAATGAGCTGCATGGAGGAGTTTACCACTGAATAAAGAGTCGCTAGCTGGGAGGCTGCCTTAGCCTGGGCCCCCTCAGCTGGTGGATCTTGGAGGGTATCTCCAAGGTCTTTCAGGAGATCCCTCTGAAGACGGGTAAAGTGGCACAGGTAATTCAGGGACCGCATGGAAAAGGTCGCTGAAGAGAACATCCGCTTCTCATATCTGTCCATCGTCCTGGACTCTTTGTTAGGGGGATGGACAGATGAAGAAGTTTCAGCCAACTCCTTCTTTGTGGCCGCTGCTACCACCATGGCATCAACGGGGACACCCTTGGTCAAAAACTGTTTATCCTGCGGGGCAATAATAAACTTGGCAGGTCTTCTAGGGGTCGGTTCCACTGTGTCTGGAGCCGTCCACGCCTTTCGAGCCACCACAGACATCAGTGGGTCTAAAAGCAGAGACACCCAGGAGGTGGAAGGTCGGGATCCAAATGCATCCAGGAATACCAACTCATCCTCAGAAGGGCATAAGGTAGTCCAGTTTCCCCTCTGCCTAAGCATCTCAAGGATGTCTGAGAAGGAGACATCTTCAGAGGGGGATCTTGGGGACCCTTCCGACTCCTCTAAGTCGGTATCCGACGTGACAGACTCGGGGGAGTCAACATGCTTCCTCTTGCATTTTTTCTTGTGAGGTGGCTCCTCTGAAAGATCAGGGGAGGCCTCGGAAGAGGAGGATACACCCAAAGGGGTGTCCTGGAGCGCTGGATCCCCACGCTTGGGGTCTGGGAGAGGGGCAGAGGCTGACGCAGGCACCCTAGGAGGAGGAGCCAATGGGGTTGATCGTGGGACTGACTCAGGGGCCAGTACACTCATCACCTCGAAGGCACCCCTGCCCGGACGCAGAGAAGGCTCAGGCTCCGAAGAAACCAGAAGCCCTCCCCGCACCGAGGGAGATGGCTCCGAGGCAGATGTGGGAGCTGAGCTCACCTGCGCCGAAGCACTGAGAGGGAGAGCGGGGTCGGACAAGGGTCCAATGCCACTCGCTCCCTTGGAGCAGACGAGGGAGTCTCGGTGCCCAGATCCCTCCAGAGAAGGTACCATGGAAGGGATCAGAGCTGATGACGGAACCGAAAGAGAGGGTATCGGCGCCGACGGTTCCACGAGTCGAACCCCAACGAACTCCGGCTCCGAGCTCATAGGAAGAGTTGGAGGAGGAATATCTACAGCCATGGATGGAGCAGACTCCTGATGAGGAGGGGCTGGACAACATTTTGGCTAGGGCCTGTGATTTAAGAGCCTACTGACCACTCTTTCCAAGTCATGGTCCGAAAGTCTAGAGGACAGAGAAAAGTGGGATGATCGGTGACTACGCTCCGATTGGAGCAGGGGCGACTTTGGAGCCGAACGTATCAACTCCAAAGAAGGAGACCTGGATCTCTTTCGACTCTCAGCCGGCTCCGAAGACCGTGTCGGAGCCGACTGGGAGGGAGGGACATCGGCTCTAGCCAGAGCTGAAATGGCTTGTGTGGCTTCACCCAATGACGGCTCCGAACTGGGAGCCGACGGTTTAGGTGGCCTGGAAGATTTTGCCGGCTGAGCCTTCGCCAGAGAATCTTGGGGTTTAAGCATACCCCTCAGAATCAATTTATTTTTGCGCTCCTGCAGGACTCTTGGACTGAAGGCATGACAGATCGAGCAAGAGTCCTGCAGGTGCACAGCGCCCAGACAATAAACACAAGCCCAGACAAACACAAGAAGTGTGACCATCTGTCAAGAGACATCTTCTGACAGCATGAATCACACTTCTTGAATCCAGATGGTTTTGGATCCTTGGACATCCCGGGGAGGAAAAACCAAGGACAAATTTCCACACAAATGGTTAAGGTAACCCACAGCAAAAAAGTTACAATCTAGAGTTACCACAAACCACTACAAATACCAATACACATCACAAATACCAATATAACCAAGAAAAATATCTACAACTATCACTAAACACTAACAGTGATTAATTAGAAGAAAAGGGAACCCCCCCCTTTTTTTTTTTTATATGGGAGATAGAAAGAAAGGTTAACCTCCAACTTAAACGGAAATAACCTTTCTGTGGTAAAGGGAGAGAAGGGGGGAGGGGAAACTCTCTAACTAAAACGAGTTTCCTAAAAAAGGAGCTTATCTAGAAGAAAAACTTAGCTATAATACAAAAGTCTAACTAACGACTAATTCTACACTACCAATATAGATTTTAAACAAGAAATTTTACAATAAAAATAGTAAAACTTATACGACCTGAGCCAGTAGAACAACCGCGTAGCAGAAGCGGCAAATGAGATCTGGGTAACTAGCGCCAGGCATCATGGGATATAGGGGGGCCTCGAGCCAGTAAGCAGCTCTAGAGCTTTTGAAGATGGCTGAGTCAGAGCAGAGGATCGGCTCCGAACCCAACCAGCAAGAATGAAGGCAAGATAGACAACTTAACATCTAATGTTACCATAAAACTTCCCTTGGGAACATGAGATTAACAGACATTGAGGGGGCAACATCCTGAATTTTGGAACTTTCACATACAGATTTAAAAAAGGAAAGAAAGGACTGGTCTGCAAAAAGCCTCTTTCTTTGAAACATTCTGGAATAGAAGCTTCTGCCTCTTTGATTTAACAGCACAATTTATATGACCCCCCCCCCACACCTCAGGGTAAGTAAATGCTGAAGAACCTAAGGAAAAAAATCCTTGCATGGTTTGGATGGTGGGAGGGAACTTGCCCTAAAAGGAGATATTTGTATCTAGTGCCAGTTGTAAACCTCCTGAAACACTTTTAACATACAAGAGTCTAAAACAGTTTCTGGGACAAATCTAGAGAGAGGTTCAGGAGGGATGGGTATGCCAGCAGAGTCATTCTAAAGTAATACTCTGTCCTTTTTTGGAAAAGATCTTTGTTTTTCTTGCTTTTTTAGTTGTTCCTGCCTGCCATCTCTTTTTGGTTCTTGTTTGGCCAGAGCAGGCAGAAATTGTTGTTTCCTAGACGTAAAGTAGAATTAGGGAGATTTGCAAAGGGAAGGGGGCTGAAAAATCTTGAAAACTCCCTAAATTAATTTTCCCTTTCTCATCAAATTGTTTGAGTACCTGAGTAACAGAAGGGCCAAACAAAACCTCCTTAGCTTAAGCTGAATTTAAAAATTCAGACTTTACCTCAGTGGAAAACTTTTGATTATGTACCAAGCCGTGTCTCCTCAATACAGTAGCAGTGGCCCTAGATATAGTATCTACACAATCATATACACTTAAGGCACGTTTAGATAACTGAGAAATGTTAGAAACAGTGGGACTCAAATAGGTACTACCATCAGTATAAAGTGTAGTAGACAAGTCCCCTTAAACTGTCTACACAAAAAAAAGAACAAACTTTTACATATAAGTCTGATAGTTAAGAATTTTATATGTAAAAATGGAAGAAGAAGGCTGCGGTGGGGTGCAGCGGTTAGTGTTGTTGCCTCACAGCAAGAGGCTCTCCGGTTCAATTCTCGGCTGGAGTGCCTTCTGTGTGGAGTCTGCATGTCCTCCCCATGGTCGAGTCAACTTTAAAGACATGCAGGTAGGTGCGTGCATGAGTGGGTGTGCCTTCTTTGAAGGTTGGGCACTGGGCTGGCAACTCGACACCGTAAAAATCCACTGCCAATCATAAGCGGACCAGTGATCCACTGTGGCGACCCCTAACCAGGAAAAGTCGAAAGACATTACTTTTGACATAAAAGTGGAAGAAGAAGATATTCTCTTACTAAATCTGTACAATATCTTCCCTTCCTTGTCAACGGGGAAATGACTGGAGGACACCAACAGTATGCTCCAAGATGACTGACTTACGAATATGCAAAAGATTTATAAATGTGAGGTTTGTAGATGTCTTGATAGCCAGGCATAGCAATCTATAGGCGACTGGGTACAGGGAAGGGCTTTAAAGGTGCTCTGCATAAGGCAGGTTTGTTACGCCTTGTATTCTTTTTGTAAGGAACTTCTGAGGTCACTCTAGTTGCTGCATATGCCTGGTGAGGTACATACTAAAGGAAGCACTGTACTCTATGATTGGTCTGATAAAAATGGAGTACAGTGGGATAATGACCTCTCTGGACCTAGATGCCATGCCTTCACTTTTAAGTTGTGCAACAGAAAAGGATTTCCTCACCACTGTGGCCATGTGGTAGAAGAAGGTAAGGTTACTGTCTACGTGCGTACCCAGATCCCTGACCACTGGGTCATCTCTTAGGCATGTATTATCAAGATGGTAATTAGCCAGTATGATTGACTTCCCAAAGGGTACAATTATGCATTTCTTGGCAATGAGTGTAAGACTGTGGCTTTGGCACCATTTGTTAGTCAGAGACAGGCCTTCTTGAAGAATGTTAGTATCTGCAGGGGGGGTCAATGATAACCCCCAGCTTGCAATCATCTGCAAACTTAGTCAGCCATAAACCTTCAGCATTTGCTTCCACTTCACAGAAACATATGCCAAAAAGGAGTGGGTCCAGTATCGAGCCCTGGGGGCTCCACTACTGACTGGTTTCTTGGTATGGGTAGGCTCACCTATTTTGACCTCCTGGGTCTTATCAGTAAGCTAGTTGACTATCCAGCAGGTGACAAATGGGTTTATCTAAATTAATGAGTTTGTCTATAATGCCTGAGTGGGGTATTGTATTTAAAGCCTTGGCCAGGTCAAGAACAATCTATGTGCATAGTCTTGCTTCATCTAATGCTTTGGTGACCCACTCAAAAAAAATTCACCAGATTTAATAGGCATGACATTCCTTTAGCAAAGCCAAACTGTGATGGGTCCAGTATTTGCAGGTTATCTATGTCCTCATTTACCATGTCCATGATGACTCTCTCTATGGCCTTACATTTGAGGCTGGTCAAACTTATGGTCCTATAGTTACCCAGGATCAGCCATCTTCCATTCCTTAGGCACAAAACCTGACTTTAGGCTCCAGGTGAAAAGTGATTCAAGTGGACCAGAGAGGTCATGTTTCATGCTGTTCATTAAGCATCCAAGGATGTTATCAGGATCCATTGATGGAGTGTTTTTGGCACTGGAAAGTGCATTGATTACCTGTTCCCTACTAAAGGTTGGGGAGGATGTAGTATGAGGTAATTCCTTTGGATTATCAGTGGAGTGGGGGTGGGGGGGATTTGAGCTGCTGAAATAGTCAGCTAAAAGGTTGGAAATGGCCTCCAGTTCAGTGTGGTTGATGCCATTTACAATAAGTTCTGTACATTGTTGAGCACCCCACCCCCACCCTCAAGTGTCTCCTTAACCTAGAAGAAATGTTCTTTTCATGACTAGATTAGGTGCTGGAACAGCTGAAGAATCTGTAGGTGAAAAAACTACATCAGCGGAAGCTGAAGAGGTACGAGACTGATCTGAGGAGCAATAAATGCTCACTGGAGAGTCACCCACCATCGGCAGAGGAGTTAACCGAGCCTGCAGCATTGGTAAGGGCTCTTTGGCAAGTTGTTTCTTCTTTCCAGGTACAGTGGAAGGTGGACCAGCAGAAACACAGTTAAGTATCCATACTGTGACTTAACAGGATGCTTCTGATGCAATAAGTTTCACTGGAACGAGTTGGTCAGAACGTGAGCTGTCGGTGTTCATAAGCAGCACACAATCTCTCATGCACAGTTCTCTAAACAGAGTAATGCATAACAAGTACAGGAAATTCCTGTCAGAAATCCCTTGTTCAAAAACTCGTCACAGCAAAACGAATGGCAGATATGTTGTCAATTTGTGAACAAGGGGCACCAACACACCCTGTAATAGATTCTGCCCAAATAAAACACTTCCTAACACTAAACTTTAACAGAAAATTAATAAAATTTACAAATGCAGTATATTTTCTCACAAAAAATGCCTCCAAATTATACAATGCTAAAAACAGGGATCCCTTATAGGAAACTTCTGTTATTAGAAGGATACTGGTTTTCTTAAAATGATAATACCTCTAAAAGCCCTATTAAAATAAATTGGAAAATTTTGTTTTTAATTTTAAAAGGGAATATTCTGTGTGGAAGGGTTCCCCACTGAGGACCTATCTGCGAGAAAAGTAGGTGAAGACCAGCTGCTGCTCCTGTAAAGCCTCTGTGCTACTTTGTCATTAGGCGGCAAAAAACTACTGAAAGTACTTCACTCTGACTTCTGATTTTCCCTTCACAGCACTGTCTAATCAGCAGAGTGAAGGTGTGTGATGCAGCCAGATGGTTGTTCTGGCCTGGCAAGATACAACCCATACAGTCTAAACGCTACTGAAGCAGTAAGAATGATGAACATCAGAGAAAAAAACAAGGTCCAAGCATTCAACACAATAAAATAGTTTAATAAAACACACAAAGCCTTCAAGTCACAAGACTCTTCATCAGTGTTACAAGAGTCTTGTGACTTGAAAGTTTTGTGTGTTTCATTAAACTATTTTATTGTGTTGAACGGTTGGACCTTGTGTTTTTTTCTCTGCATAATTCTCTAGACTACTGTTGGGTCCATTTAGCTCTCACACTACCTGTTAAGTTTGGACTCTGAAGAAGTTAACCAAATTTATTAGAGAGGATCTACCCTTAAAGCCAAACTGATGTAGGACTAGCCTGATGAGATTTTTAATGTCACAGTTAAATTAGGTCAGTTGTAATATGGTCCCAATGCCTTGCATATGAGACTCATCAGGCTGATGGGTCTGTAATTACTGAGGTTAGTGGTGGGGAAACCTTATAAAGTAGCATCACCACTGCTGTGCATCAAACTTCTGTGATGAAGTCAGTGACTAAACTCAGGTTAAACAGCTTAAAAATTGGCTCTAAGGTTTGCTTGGTACTGTTCATTAATTAAAGACCTAGTACAGTATCTGGTCCCATGACGGAAGAATCTTTAGTCTTTGACAGCCGCATAATTACATGATCTTTGCTGATGATTGTGTGTGTGTGTGTGTGGGGGGGGGTCCTGAAGTCTTCAGGGCTAAGTAGGCTTTGATGGTCATTTCCAGGGTGAATCTGGAACTAAATCTGTTAGCTAGAATGTTGGCAATGTCTACAAGGTCAGAGTAAGTGGTGCCATTTTGAACAAGTTCTGAAATTTGCCAGGACCACTGATATTTCAAGGGCCCTTAAAAGACTTTTACTTAGCCAACAAGTAACTACTGAAGGATTTGTAGCTGTCCTAATAATTCATAGATTCATAGGAAATTACTAGGCTAATGGCTTAAGAGCCTTTACTTGCCTAGCTAATATAACCCGATTTTACCCAATATATGACCCCTAAAGGCAAGAGGATAGCACGGATTTGTGCCTATGGACTGAGTATCTTACAGATTGCCTCTGTCTATAAGGGATAAAGGCACTACCCCAAGGTAAGGATTTGTGATTCCCCATCCATCGATCCAAACTACATCTGAAGAAAGCCAGGGGAGGGCTCTGCTTAATGTGAATAGGAAGCCTGTTCCAAAGAAGGGGCAGTCTCTGAGACATCTGTCTCTCCAGGATGTTTTGTTTGAGTAGCTAAGTTTAGATCCATATAGCTAAGTTTAGATCCATAGATTGGGTGACCCTTGTTTGAGTAGCTAAGTTTAGATCCATAGATTGGGTGACCCTTGTGCTGTCTGACTTGTGGATGTGTAGCAACTCCACCAGGGTTGGATTTGTGAGTGCCTTTTAGGTCAGGCAGAGGTCACCCCCTAATAGACAAAAGGGGACAGGGCAAACGGATAGGGCTTTTAGTCTACCACATAGGACATGTTGCTCATACCCTGAATTTTCTTTGTGCAGAACCTCTGAAGTCACTCTAGCTGCTGTAACTGCCTAGTGAAGTACATGCCAAATGGCAGATTGTACTTGATTATTGGTCTAAAGTGGGCTGAGTACAGTGCGAGTATAATTCCTTTAGATCTGGATGCCATACCTTTACTTTTAAGTTGTGACACATAGAAGGACTTCCTCACCACTATTGACACACGGCAGTGAAAATTCAGGATACTATCTATCTGTGTACCTAGCTCTCTTAGAGTCTAGTCCTAGGTGTGTGCTATTGATGATGGAATTTGCAGAGGTAGTTGACTTCACAAAGGGTATGTATGACAATGCATTTTTCTCCTATAGTTTGAGGTCATGGTTCCAACACCAATCATTTGCCTGTTCTAGACCCTCCTGAAGGATATCTACATCACTGGGGGATTCAGTGATTGTCCCCAGCTTGCAGTCATCTGCAAACTTTGTCATCCAGAAGACTTCAACATTAGCCTTGAGTTCAGAGAAGTATACTCTGAACAGGAGTGGTCCCAGCACTGAGTGCTGTGGCACACCGCTACTAACTCGCCTCTTGCTGGATCTGGATTCATAGGTTGGTACTAGGCTATCTGCCCTAGGGCCTATACAAGCCTAGCCATAACAATTCCCTGGCTATTTCTTCCCACACTATTTACTTCCTTGGACCCCTGTCTGGCAGGGCGACTGACGTGACCCCTGGGGTGAATTTCCTTTCTCCCATCCAGTCATCAAGGTTCCTTTTGAAGAGGGCCAAAGAGGTGCTCTGCTTGACATGTATGGGCAGTCTATTCCAGAGTCTGGGGAGTCTCTGGGTCAGGATCCTATCCCTCCAGCATGTTTTGTTTATTGCGATGACAAGGTTTAGATCCCTGGAGCGTGTGGCTTTGAGGGATTGGAATTTCTTTAAGTGTAGCATGTCCAACAGCTCTGGGTTTGACATGGCCTTGTATGTTAAGCAGAGATCACCTCAGAGTAGACGATATGTGACAGAGTATAGCTGGAGTTTTTTAAGGCGGTTAGCATAGGGCATCTGCTTTAGGCCTGTGACTCTTTTAGTGAGGTATTTCTGCGGCCTTTTCAGTTGTTGCAGATGTCTTGAGAGGTACATACGAAATGGGGCTTGTATTCTATAATGGGTCTAATGAGGGATGAGTACAGTGGGACAATGACCTCCTTTTTTCTGGATGAAAAGCCCATAGTGATGAGGTGTGCCACATAGAAGGATTTCCTGACTGTTGTGGCGATGTGGTTATTGAAGGTGAGACCACTGTCCACCTGTGTCCCTAAGTCTCTTATCACACTTTCAGTGTTTAGTGTACTGCCACCTATGTGGTAATTCACAGGTACATGTTTTTTCCCAAAGGGGATAACTATACATTTCTTGGCATTGAGCTTGAGCCCATGGCTCTGGCACCAAGCATCTGTTTCTGTAAGGCCCTTTTGCAGAGTATCAACATCATTTGGGAATTCACTAATGGCTCCCAGTTTGCAGTCATCTGTGAACTTTGTTAGCTAGAGTACCTTAGTGTTGGCCTGTACTTCAGAGATGTAGATGCTAAACAAGAGAGGTCCCAGGACTGAACCCTGAGGTACTCCACTTGTCACCTGTCTGGAGCTGGATTTGGAGTCAGCTACTTTTACAGTGTGAGTTCTTGTCAATAAGCCAGTTGGCAACCCATCGAGTGATGTAGAGATTAATGCCCAGCTTAGTAAGTTTATCTATGATCCCAGAGTGGGGGATGGTGTCAAAGGCCTTGGCGAGGTCCAGATAGGCTGCGCAGACTGCCTTACCCTCGTCCATGGCTCTGGAGACTGATTCGAAGAAGTCAATCAGGTTCAGGAGACTAGATCGTCCCTTCACGAACCCAAACTGGGTGGAGTCCAGTGTTTTAAGGTTGCCCATGTCTTTGTTTATAAGTTCCATGATAATACGTTCCATGGCCTTGCAGATCAGGCTCATCAGACTGATGGGGCAGTAGTTCCCAGGATCCAAGGTGGATCCCCCCTTGTGGAGTGGGATAACTGTAGCTGTGCGCCACTCAGTGAGCATGAAGCCTGAGGTGAAGGTATGATTAAACATGACACTTAGGTGAGGTGCCAGTTCATTTTGTAGTTCATGTAGTACACAGCCCGGGATGTCATCTGGTCCCATGGATGCTGTATTCTTAGCTTTGGAGAGTGTGTTTTTTACCTGTGTGGCTGTTATTACCGGAATTTGGCAATCTTCCGGTATTGAGATGGGCCATTTAGGGGGTGAGAGGGGGGTGAAGTTGGCACTGAATCGATCTGCCAGGATATTGGTGATATCCTTGGGATCAGTATATTTAATGCCATTCTGTTGTAGCTCAGAGCAGATCTGAGCATTGCCATTTAGATTCTTGACATAGTTATAGAATGTGTTGTGGTTGTCTTTGGAACCTATTGCAATTTTATTTTCGTAACTAGCTTTGGGGGATTTTATGAGGGATCTCGGCTTTTTACAGTGGCTGGTAAGGGAGTTTTTTTGCATCCTGAGATTTTCCTCTTTTCTGCAACAGTTTCTTCCTTTTGTTGTAAAGTTGTTTATGGCGGGGGACCACCAGATTGGCTTCCTTATTTTGGAGGAGAGCATCTTGGTTCTATTTGGGATGGCACGATTCATGCATGAGTGGATGTGCTCGTACAGTGCCTTAGTGTAGGACTCAGCAGTCGAACTTTCAGTTCCCGTCTGCATGGGTGTCATGAAGTTTGTAACTTCTGACTTGAGTAGCATGAAGTTTGCTTTGGAGAAGTTTTTTATGGAGGTTTCCTTACTGGGGTGGGGGTGGGATGTGGATGTTAAGGGTGATTAGCTTATGGTCTGATCTGACCAACGATGGGGTGACCATAGGTGTGGAGCATCGATTTGCCATGTTGGTAATGACCAGGTCTAGGATATTGGAGCCCCTGGTGAGACTATGGATTAGTTGATCCAGGGCATTGGAATTTATGAATTCCAAGAACCGTTGGGCAAAGGTTTGGTACACGAGTAGTTTTCCCAGTTAATGGCAGGGTAGTTGAAATCACCCAGTATTAGGGTGTTTGGCTGTATATTAATATTTTCCAGTATGTTTAGAAAGGTGTAGTGAGAATCTTGGGGCATGGTGGGGGATCTGTAGCAAGCTACAATTTTGGATTGCAGTCTTACCTAGTGTTAGTTGCACCTGGAGAATTTCAGACGCATTGTGTTGGGCAACTAACCTGGTGGTGTGAATATCCTTGGTGAATATGGACACTCCTCCACCTTTAGTGTTTCGATCCTGGTTTGGTGGCCGAAAAATGTGGTAAGAGTTGTAGCCTGGTATTGCAGGGGTGCTCTCTGGAGCCTTGAACCAGGTCTCAGTTACTGCACAGATATCGATGTTCTCCATTTTAGGAGTGCCTCGAGACAGTGTTCTGTCTGTGAGCCAACTGGCTATCCATCTGGTGACACAGGGATTTATGCTCAGTTTTGAGAGTTTATTTATAATACCTGAGTGGGAAACCATGTAAAATACCTTGGCCAGGTCGACGGAGGCAGTATGTACCGTTTTACCCTCATCCATAACCTTAGAAATTTTCTCAAAGAAATCCACCAGATTCAGTAGGCATGACCTGCCCTTGACAACCGAATTGGGTCAGGTCCAGTGTTTGGAGGTTTTCTATGTCATTATTTATCAGGTCCATGATTATTCTTTCCATGACCTTACACATATACGACTAGTCAAACTTATGGGCCTGTAATTTCATGGGTTAGTAGATGGTCCCCTTTTATGCAGAGGGGTGATTGTTGCCGCCCTCCACTCTATCAGGACAAAGCCAGTCTGGGAAGCCTGTGGTTAAATAGAGATCCTAATGGGCCTGATAAGTCCTAATTTAAGGTGTTTAAGAGGAATGTGGTACATCATCAAGCCCCATTGAAGCAGTGTTTTTAGCTTCACAGAGTGCAATGACAACCTGTACTTTGGTGATAATTGGTGGTGGATGGTATTTCTTGGGGGAGAACTGGGAGTGAAGGGAAGATGAAATTTGAACTGAATTTGCTGGCCAGCAGATTTGCTATATCTTCCGGCT
Source organism: Protopterus annectens (assembly GCF_019279795.1). Lineage (NCBI taxonomy): Eukaryota > Metazoa > Chordata > Ceratodontiformes > Protopteridae > Protopterus > Protopterus annectens. Next base: position 895,099,931 of record NC_056748.1, read on the forward strand.
GAGTATAGGTGATGTCATCTACAAACAATTCTGCACAGTGTTGAGTGTTGCCCTTAAGATTGCAGACATAATTTTTTTTTTTCCTGAAGGTTTTAATCATTAATTTTAATGTTATCCTTGATACGAAGGCCCAAGGAGTCTTTTTTTTTTATTTTGCTGTAGAGTTTATTTATGTTGTGGAGTGCCAGGATGGTATGCTTTTAAACTTCCTATTATATTTAGATCTGATTGGCATTGCAAATTCTATACATTTATCTACATTGGCACAAAACTCTTCTGTGTAGCTTTCCCTTGAGATGATGTCTGGGTTTATAATGGAATAAATGAAGTTTGAAATTTCATCACTGAATTCAATGAGACTTGTATATTTGAAATCTGAGATATTGGCATCTTCAACTTTAGATGTTCTAATAGTGAAGGTCATTAATTTATAATCTAACTTAACCGGTGGAGGAAGACGCCAACAGAATAGTACATGAAAAAGATATATTCATATGGATTAGGTCAAGAATATTATGTCTTCCATTTTATTAATGGGCAGTTAAAGTTTGCTCATAGGGAGTTCAACGATTACATCTTAGAACTTCACATGATTATCGGGAAACACATACGGTGTTCTTTAACAGGCTATAAACTGATAGTTGGTTTTGTTTAGTGTGATTTGAAGCTCAATGAGCTCTGCATGCAAGTCTACAGCACTACAGTTGCCACTGAGTCTGAAAGGATGGTAGGTGCAAAACCTAGGTATGGTGGGAGTGCTTTCTGAATATTTAAACCACATTTCACAAATTACATAGACAAGAATGTGCTCCAAATGCAGGAGAGCCTCAAGATAGGGGGATCTTGTTGTTGAAATTTCTGGCATTGAGCACAGCTAGCTAATATAAACTTGTTTTGGATATGATATGTTAAGTTATGCTGGGATATCCATCAACTGGGATCTTCCTAAAAAGGTACTGTGGGAGCAGCAAAGGCTTTAGCCAGTATGTAGAACCTATGGAATAAGACATGTACACCGTCTTTGGCAAAACAAGTAAGACTGTTGAGTATCTCGTCCCATGCTGCACATACTGGATCACCGTGGAATGACACCAACTATTATGAAGCCAACTGTCTTTGTACCTAGGTATAATTCTTGAAAAAGAAAGGATTCTGCTTAAGACCAGAGTGTTGTCTGCATCTGTGACATGCATGGAGAGTTCCAACAAGTCTCTCTGCATATATTTCACAGTCTTGTGCAGCAAGTTATTCACACATTCTGAGATCCCGGAACCTGAAAGGAAACTCACTGTCACCCTGCCTTTGTCCATTCTAGTGTGTCTGAGTATGGAGTCACCAATAACTAAAAGGTGTACTTGTAGAGTCATTCTATATACTAGATTTGCATCCTGGTGATACTTTTTTGGATGTGTGCCAGAAGTTTATGGGTAAACCTACTTTTCATGGAACCTGGAGAATTTGGCAAAAACTATTTTACAGCCTCACCATGTGAGTTAGTGTGCAGTGCTGTGGGTGTGTTCTGCTCACAGTGTGTCGTTTTGTGAGAGTGAGGACTCCATGTTAGTTAAATATTGCAGCTCTCACACACCAAATGCATTGTACTAAGGAAAGCTCATTATCAGTGAACATCGGACATTTGCTAGACTGTCAAAGGATACCAAGTGCTATAAGGCTGGCAAAATAAGGCAGACAAGCAGGATGACCCTCAATTTGTGTTCAGGAATTAGAAGAATTTGTTTAAATAAGGAGAGTGTTAGATTCAGTTAAATTACATAAATATTGGACTTTACTGTCAAGGAAACAACTAATTGTGCCATGTAACTGCTAAATACAAACTATGCAGAGCAACTAACTACTGAAGACAATGTGGGAAACTTTATAGGTTCACAGATTCATAGGAAGTTACTAGGCTAATGGCCCAAGAGCCCTTACAAGCTCAGCCATATTTATTCCAAGTGGCCCCAATTGTCAGTAGTTAGGTAAGTGAAGTTTGCAGAAGTATGAGTCTATTGTAATTAATACCAACTGCCTCTGTCCTTTAGGGACATGGGCGCCACTCCACAAGTGAATTTAGTGAATTTACGGTCATCCATCCATTGATCTGGGTTGCATTTGACGAAGGTCATGGAGGGGGATATGATTCATGTGAATGGGAAGCTTGTTCCAGAGAAGAGGTAGTCTCTGGAAGATGCAACTATCTCTCCAGCATGATTTGCTGATGTCCGAAGCTAGATTAAGATCCCTGGAGCGAGTGACCCTCATGCAGTTTGATTTACAAATGTGCAGCATTTCCATCAGGGCTAGGTCAGAGACTGCCCTGTAAGTCAGTCACAGGTCATCCCTTAGCAGTCTGTAGGAGACAGTATACAGTGACAGGGCTTTCGGTCTTTCTACGTAGGACTTGTTTTTGTGTATTTTATTGGTGAGAAACCTCTGTGGTGTCTCCAGCTGTTGCAGGTGTCTGGTGAGATGTATGCAAAAGAGAGCATTATACTCAATTATTGGTCTGATGAGGGCTGAGTACAATGGTATTATAACATCCTTAGATCTAGACGTGATGCCTTTACTTACAAGATGTGCCACAAAGAAGGATTTCCTTACCACTGTGGATACATGGCGGTCAAAGTCCGATTGCTATCAACATGAGTACTCAAATCACGTACTACTGGGTCTACACCTAGAAGGGTGCTGTCTGTAATGTAGTTAGTCGGGATGTTAGCTTTCCCAAAGGAATAATAATGCATTTTTGCATTTAAAGCTTCAGTCTGTGACTTTGGCACCATTCATCTGTCTGCATTAACCCTTTCTGTAGTATATTACCATTGTTGGGGAATTCAGTGATTGCTCCCAATTTGCAATTGTCAGTGAACTTGGTCAGCCACAGGCCATCTGCATTTGTCTGGACTTCTGAGAAATAAATTCCTTACAGTAAAGGGCCCAGCACAGATCCCTGTGGTAACGCCACTGGTGACTGGCCTTTTGCTAGAGGTGAATTTACCAACTTTGACAGTATGTGTCCCATCGGTGAGCCAAATGGTGATGTAGGAGTTAATTCTCAATTGGCAGAGCTTCCCCATAATACCTGAGTGGGGGATTGTGTCAAATGCCTTGGCTAGGTCAAGGAACACAGAATGTTCCATCTTTCCCTAGCCCAGGGCCTTGGAGACTTTCTTGAAGAACTCAACCAGGTTTAACAGACATGATCTACCATTAATGAATTCAAACTGGATAGAGTCTAGAGTTTGGAGATTACCTATCTTCTTGCTATCAAGGTCCATAATGAGTCTTTCCATGACCTTGCAAATAAGGCTAGTCAAGCTTATGGGTCTATAATTCTCAGGGTCAGTTGATGGTCCCCCTTTGTGCAGAGCGATTATTGTTGCTGTTCACCATTCTGCTGGAACACAGCCGGTCTGTAGGCTGTGGTTGAACAGGGATCCAAGTGGGTCTGCTAGGTCATGTTTTAAGTTCTTTAAAAGGCAACTTGGGATGTTGTCTGGTCCCACTGATGCCTTGCTTTTGGCCTTGGACAGCGCCAGAGATGACCCATTCTATTGAGATAATAGGCTGAGGAATGGTAGCAGGTATACTTTGGGGGATGACCGGTGGGGATAGGGGGATGAAATCTGCTCCAAATCTGTCAGCTAGCAGGATGGCTATTACTTCCGGTTGAGTATGGGTGGTGCCATCTACAACCAGTTCAGTGCATAACTGGGTATTCCCCTTAAATTTCAGACATAGTTAACTTCAAACTAATTATACTAAAGAAGAGCAGCTACAGGCTGTTTTATCCTACTATGTGGACCGGTTGCGTGTACTGCAGTTAGAGATACTGCTAATCACAATAATTAGCAGTGATTTGGGGAGGTTAGGTGGTATAGGGAAAACTATGGTTCAAGATATCTAAATCTATACAGTGCACAATTAACCATGGCTGCGCTATGAACAGTGCAACACAAACATGGACCATTTATAATTGAAAAGCTGAAAAAATGTTCAAAAGAGCATGTTGGTAAACAGCAAAATGACACTCTTCAAGGTACTATAGCAATCAGAGGTCTAGAAATGATTATGTTCTTTCTCTACTATCGGTAGTTAAACCAGTAGTAAATCTCAGCTAGATGACTAATAATCACCAAAATAATGCACAGTTATTACAGTAAACCCAGTAAAAACACCAAATGTAGTTATCCTGTGTCAGTGATTACATACAATGTGTCTGGAGTCCAAAGCTGGTTCAGGGCTTTGATGGCACTGATAACATTCATCACCTCTTTAAGACTGACATGTTTGTTCTTGTGCTGAGGACTTAAATTCCCTATACCTTTAAGCTTTGGGAAAAAGCTCCTCAAGCAAAGTCTGAAGCATCTTTAGTCTGTGGGGAGACAGGAACTCCCATGATGAACAGAATGTGACTGGTCCACTAAAGTGGCTCCTTCTTTACTCAGTGAACTTGTCTGACATAAAGGATTGGCTTGCTGGGCTCATAATGACTTTACATATCACTGCATCTTCCTCACATGCAGTCTGGCACATGGAATTATCAGAAAAGATGAAATCATAAACACCAGGACCATTAGAAATTCCCTTGCTGTAGTCATTTGTTGTTTCCAAAGATTCTGGAAATATAGATGATATGTTGGGTCTATATTATAAGATCGATGTTTAGAAACATCGAACAACATATGGTCAACGTCTTCAAACATCGACCTTATAAAAAGACAAAAAACAAAAAAAAGTACCCTAATGGGTTTAAGCAGGGAGGCAAGCCCCCCTGCACCCCCATACCCCCGCTACTTAAATATACCAACTCCGAGACCGCACTACATTGCAGTAAATGGAAATCTCCCCTTACAGACATTTCCATTTACACGCTCAAGATTCTGAGCATTCGATTTTCTCATGTTGACAATGTCAGATTCGACATTGTCGGCTTTCGAGAATATAATATAGACCCAATATGTTAGCACACCTTCTAATGGGAAGGAAGAAATGCATTAAGGAAGTGTCTAGGCCAGAGAGTGGGATGGATGAAAGGATCACTTTTTTTTGGTTCAATGTGAATTCTAGCGGAGTAATAAAATTCTTTGTAAATTACATTGCAGTTAGTGCTTCTTGACTGGAAACAGCTGAAATCAGACAATCATCCAGGTAAGGAAAATGTTTATGCCTTGAAGCCTGTATTACACTATTACATGAGCAAAGCATTTGGTGAAAACTCTTGGAGCAGTACAGTGTATAAAAGGCAAAGTAAACGGATAATGCAATTCAAAGGCGCAGAATCATATCAAGGTCTATGATTCTTCTGAATGGGAATGTGAAGACCAGCATCATTTAAGTATTGAGTGAGTTTGTGGAGAGAGAGAAGAACAAAGTTTGAAGTTTAAACATTCTGAATCTTGGAACCTTCACTAAGGTATTTCATCTGGAAGAAAAGGTCCTCTTTCCTGGGTACCAGAAAAAGTCTAGAAAAGAAGCCTTTCTTCGCCCAGTGATCTACAATGATCAACAGGAAATGATTCTATGACCCCCCCCCCCCCCCCCGGGAGAAAAAAGGCAGAAATTATTGCAGGAATCAGATGAAGTTGACCTTTGGGAATCTATGGAATTCCTGAGGGTGCAGGAAAAGATACCCACAGGAGTTTGTAACTGTTTCTTATGATGCCCCACACAAAAATGGAAAGTGAGAGAGAGAGAACTTCCTTACAGGTTTATGAGAAAGGGCAGGATGAGGAAGGCAAAGAAGGTTATGACAAGGATTGTCAAAAATTGTTTCTTTAAAAATTTGAGCCTTGTGATCCATTAGCCTATCATTTAGAATCCCCTTGCCATTTTCATTTTTAAAATGACCATTTTCAGATTTTGTTTTGTGAATTTGGATGGTTTACAAAAAAAGGGGATTAACTCTTCTGAAATTTAAGAATAAGAGAAAAGAAGAGATGTTTACCACCTTGCATAACTGTCTCTCTTTCATCCACCTTTTTAAAAAGTTCTGCTTTCTCTAAGGATCCATTTAAAAGTTGAGGTTTAACATCTTCAGGAAGAGATTGTAGTCGTAACCAGGCAGTCTTTTCATAAAAGTATCAGTGGCAGCTGCTACAGAAGTCACATCTAGAGCACCACAGTCACATATGATAGTGCATTTAGCTGACAGGCAGAATAATCATGTTTAGGAGGTTAAATGTAAGATCAAAATAAGGAATACCAGGAACAGTTTATCCCATATTATTTAGAATGGCCAGTAGGCATTTTGTGATGACAATATGACATTTCATTGCTCTGAAAGATACGGTGGCTGAGGTAAAGATCTTTTTGTAATATCTATCTAAGTCTCTACTACCTTTTGCAAGTTTATTCCTGACAAAGAATGCTCAGAACTCCCTAGATTAATTACTTGCACATGTAGACAGCTTGCCTTAGGGCACTACTATTGCTGCAATAAAGAATAGGATTAGAAGAGGGAAACATTTTAGTTCCTCTGTCAGCATCAACAAAAATTACAGCTGGATCAACTATGGGATTTTTATAAAGATATTTTTGAGGATCAGGAACTCTGTAAAACTATCTGAGTTTTCAAGGGCTCAAGGCTGACAGAGGTACAAGGATGAAACCACAAAGGTTTAGAAGTGCTCATATTCAATAGTTCATTATATCTTTTCTGGGAGTCAGAGACCTGTCTACCCTACCATTTAAAATAATCCTTAATTTTGGCAATAGTGTCGCCAAATAAAATATCTTCATTAGGAGAATCAGAAGATAATGTATCACCTGTACCTGATTCAAATCATGAGGTGGGAGGAATTTAAGAGGCATAATCAAGTGCCCCCTTAGTCTAAGTCAGAAAACTTCTACCTACCTCAAAGGAAGAGGAATCGCTTTTCCTTTTCAAAGGAACAGAAGATGAAGATAGGGGTCAACTAGTTTGGAAGGTCTAAAGGGTTTTGAACAGGTCCTGAGCAAAGTTCAACCAATCCTCTTTATTAGTTTTCTGAGTTCAAAGTGAAGTACAGGTTGATGAAACATGTTTTATTTGCTGCATATGTTTATGTCAAATCATGATTCATAATTTCTTAGGGATAACATTAGCTTACCTCTATTAATGGAGCCCTGGGCAACCTCATAAACCAGGAGCTGATGAATCCCTCCTTCACCCTTGGTCAAAATTAGCCGTGGTTTTCACTTCTTAGCAAACAGCAATGTGGTTGGTTTTGTTGTACATACTGGAATCTTTAGGCAAAATGACATATGAAGGAGTCACATTAGAGGGCCTAAGAGAAACATACAGATGGTCCAGGGACTACAAGGGTGCCTCGGCAGAGTCACCCATCTTAAGAAGTGGAAGCCTGGTTACTATCAAGCAGTGCTCTATAATATTTTCAGAATGGTTAAGTCCCATTTGTGTAGAATACTGCAATAGTGACCTTACGAAGTCCATAAAAGTGCTACCTGCACTAGAGTTATGCTAGTGAAGAACTGTAACATGTGTTGAACAATTCAGCAAATGCATTAGTGCAATCCCTATTAACTGTTAGCTCTGTAAGTACACCATAACTAATTACAACTAATAACCAGTACTACATTGCCATCAGATCTTGCAATTCAAACCAAAAGCAATGGGGCAGTGGTGAGGTACAGGTATCACAGTCCTACTCTGCCAAAGGGTAACACTATCACCATTTTTCTGCCAGCTTCTCGAGCCTCATGAACATACATAAAGTAAATTAGAATGCGTACTCTGCAAAGCTTTAAAGTACAGTACAAATATTAAGCGTTTTCACAGTGGAAAGAAATTCACAGATTTGTTCTTTATTTCTGACATCATTTCTTTATCAGAAACTACACTGAATTTTGCATTACCTGTTTAGTGCATTGCTTGTGCTTAGCTCCTGGGTCTCCATGTTCCACAGCCTCAGACTCAGGGAACATATGAATAATAAACATAACAAATAACCTACTTCGTGATATTAGATCTTAAGGATATATCAGGCTCCCAGAGAACATTTCAACTTCTTTATAATCAACCATTAAGACTGCATTTAAGGAGCAACTCATGCACATACAAAAAACATTTTAAGTAAAAAAAAAAAAGCATTTTGGTGGAGGGCAAACCCCCTGCAGCCCCCACCCCCTGCTACTTATATATATATATATATCAACTCAGAGGTTGCGCAACCTTGGAGGAAGGAAAAATTCCAAGTGAAACTACAACCTCAATCATTAATGCAAAAAGCATAAAGTCATTAAAGATTGCTCATACAGGAATTGATAATTAGTGTATGGAACACAAGCCTGGCTCCTGAACATCACTAAAGCCTCTTACTTTTAGGTAGATGATGTATACACCCATTTGCCAACTTTGTTCATATCCCAAGTTCTTTGTCAGGTAGAAAAGGAGTAGTAAATGCAAATGTCTTCTTTTGGCACTGCTATGCAGCAAGGGCTATAGTACATAGATGTGGCCAAAGTTTTTTAAAAAAAGGGCTTGTCTATCTGATAAAACATTATCACTTTTTTGGGGGGGGGGATTTAAGTCAGTAGCTATAAGGGAGAAAATTATTTTTTTGAGGATAAAGTTTTCTGACCATCTCAGTCAATATCCCAGGTCAGGGGTTATTTAACTTGGTTTATACATATATCTAGCTATTTAGATGATGACGGCATAAATAATGGCTGCTATCTCTTTTTCTCAAAAGATATAGTAAGGGCTGAATAAAGTCTAAGCGAGCAATAAATAAGAAGTTATGTACTCACCATAACATTCCATGTGAGTGGTTCATCTCACCTTCATTCTTTACTGATGGCTCTGGTATGGCCGTATGCAAAGCTCGAGGTCTTCCAGTAGCTCGAGGCCAAACCCCTATCCCATGATGCACTGTGAATTACCTCAGATCTTGTTTGCTGCATGTACTAAAACCATATAAATGAGCTATCCTCCTATGGAGAGGAAGAAGAATTGAGCAACCAGGATGAGACCTATTTCTAGGTCAACTATCAGCCAGGATGGGGAAGGAGGGAGTGACGCAAGAATGAAGGCAAGATGAACAACTCACATGGAACGTTATGGTGAGTACATAACTTCTTAATGTGAAGTTGTTCAATCTCGCCGTTCATTCTTTACTGATGGGTAGCATCCCTAGCACCATTAATCCCGGGTGGCTCATGGGAGTACATTCTTCAGGACAGTAGACCCAAAATAAGCCCTGTCCTTAGAGGCCTTATCAACTTTGTAATGAGTGATAAAGGTATAAGGTTTAGACCAACTGGCTGCTGCACAAATGTTATCAAGGGGCAATTTGGCTTGGAACGCAGAGGATGTAGAAACTGCTCTGGTTGAGTGAGCTTTAATCTTGTGTTGTAAAGGCATATTAGCAGCTGAATAGACAAAGGTGATACAATCAGATAACCATTTAGACAGAGTTGTTTTAGCCACTGGTCTACCTTTTCAGGCTTCAGAGAATGAAACAAAGAGCTGGTCTGATTTCCTGATATCTTTTGTTCTATCCAAATAAAATCTGAGCTGTCTGTGAACATCAAGTTTGTGCAGCATATACTCCAACTTGTTGGAATGATTAGGGAAGAAAACTGGTAACTCAATGACTTGGTTGATATTAGTTTCTGAACAAACTTTGGCAAAAAAGATGGATTTGTCAGCATGAAAAATCAAATAAGGAGGGCTGATAGATAAGGCTTGAAGTTCTGACACTCTGTTGGCAGAAGTAATAGCTACCAGAAAATGGTTTTCCATGACAAATATATGAGGTCACAAGATGATGCTGGTTCAAACGGGGGAAGGATTATACGTGACAGCATAAACTTTTGATTCCAAGGAGAATAGGGAGTTTTCACAGGTGGTCTCATATGAAATGTTCCCTTGAGAAAGGCCTTGGATAACTTGTGGGACATTATATTAATATGTCAATTCCGAGATGAAAGTTAGATATAGCAGTCAACTAAACCCGAACTGTTGTGCCTACCGATCCTTTATTAAAAATCACAGTCAAGAATTCTAGTATGGATGTCAAGGAGGCTTGATAAGGATCAATGTTCTGCTTAGAAGCCCATATAGAAAATCTCTTCCATTTACTTGGATATAATCTTCTAGTGGACGGCTTATGAGAAGACAAAAGGATCTGTTATGTCTCACTGGAGAAATTATGAAGCCTGGCTATGAGGGGAACTGGAGCAACCAAGCTGTCAGCTTCAGTGACTGCAGAGAAGGATAGAGGTCCCCCGACGGATGTGTCAAAAGATCTGGAACTGGGTACAGAATCCAGATGATGATGAAGGAATGGGAACCAAATCTGCCGAAGCCAATGAGGGGCTACAAGAATGATGGTCCTTCTCAGGGACCTTGCTTTCTGTAGAACTCTGGGTATCAATGGGCTTGGAGGAAATGCACCGAGACCACCCAGGGGTCAATCGTGTACGAGTGCGTCTCTCGGGGGCTTCTCCCAGAGGAGGAATCGGGGCAAAGTAGCTTCTGCATTTTGTATTGATGTGGCCAGCAAAAATGTCACAGCAAGGCTGGCCCCGACGCTGGACCCAGACTTTGGGATTCTGGCTGGCTGAGGACTGCCTGCCGGCAGGAAGAACCCTACAGTGATGACTGCAACAGTGAAACATGATGAACATCCAGGAATGTCTTCTGAGAGTGATTCTTGTACCCGCTGCCCTACTCGTTCCATCAGCTGCATATGATATGAGACGCATGGATGAGTTGACAACAGAATTTAGGGTAGTAAGTTGGGCAGCAACTTTGTCAGAGGCCCCTGCAGCTAGAGTAGCCTGAAGAGTATCTCCCAACTCCTTAAGGAGATCTCTTTGCAACCTAGTGAAATGGGTCAAATAGTTTGGGGAACGGAGAGTAAAACTCGCTGAACTAAACATGCATTTCCCAGATCTATCCATGATCCTAGACACTCTATTAGGAAGATGAATAGACGAGGAAGTCTCAAACATTTCCTTTTTGGTGGCCGCTGCCACCACCATGGCATCAACTGGGACTCCTTTGGACAAGAAAGTTTTATCTGGTGGAGAAGATATAAACTTATTAGGCCTCCTAGGAACAGGCTCCATGGACTCCGGTGACTCCCATGCCCTCCGAGAGACCAACTGCATGAGCTCATCGAAGGGCAGAGACACCCAAGAGGTGGAGGGTTGAGACCCGAAAGCCTTCAGGAGAAGTAACTCATCCTCAGAAGGGCTTTTGGACTGCCAATAACCCCTCTGCCTAAGGATCTCGAGTATCTCAGCAAAGGAAATATCCTCAGATGGGGACCCTTCAGACTCATCCAAGTCAGTGTCAGATGTTAAAGACATGGAGGAGTCCAAGTGTCTCCTCTTGCACAATCTCTTCCTGGGAACCTCCTCAGTGGGAGCCTCTGGGGAGGTCTCGGAAGAGCAGGGGGCACTCTGTGGGGTTACCTGAGGCTCTGGGTCTTTACGCCTAGCCTGAACGATGGAAGAAAAAGCAGACACAAGCTCTTTGGGGGATGAGGAAGCAAGGCCTTAAGTCGAGGATGTCTTGGGGTACAAGGCTCTTCTCATGGCTTCGAAGGCACCACAGCTCCGATGTGAAGGAGTTGACGGAACCACCAACCCCTTCCGCACCGAGGCCATGGACTCCGAGCTGGAGGTAATAGCCGAGCTCATCCGAGCCAAAGCCCCAAGAGGAAGATTCGGCACCGACAAGTCGGTCCAACTCTCCTCCCCGGATCCGACTGGAGAGTGTTGGCTCCTAGAGTCCCCGGTCGGCGCCGAGGACGTCAGAGTGGATGGAGCCGATGACACTGGAGCAGGTCTCGGCTCCACGATCAATAAGTCTGTTTCCTCTGACTCCGAAGGTCCGGTACGGCTTGGAGGAGGAGTAGTCAAGTCAGGAGTAGTGGTCTTCGGCTCAGAAGCTGCTTGGGTCAGAGCCAACAATTTAGCAAGGCCTGGTGCCTGTAAAAGCTTCTGCACCAATTGATCCATATCCAAATCTGACAGGCTGAAAGAAGACTTAGAAGAATGCACCAAAGGTCCCGACTGAAGCAGTGGAGATAGAGGCCTTTCGGATACGAGCTACAAGGCTGTGGGCCAACTCCAAAAAGAAAAGACAGTTGGCACCGAGGTCTGTGGAGCCAATGTAGCAGAATCCTCCAACTTTTTAGATTTCTTAGACTACTTAGAGTCCTTAGAGTCCTCAGAAGATCTAGAGGACTTGGAAGACTTGCTGGCCACATCCTGGTCACTCAAAGCTTCTTGTAAGGGGTGCTTTAACAAGCCTCCGCCTACCAATTTCCTTTTCCTCTCTAACACTCTCACCTGCAAGTGGACAGCTCCTAAGCAGTAGACACAAGTTACATATCCATCAGTAACAGACATTTTTTGACCGCAGTCAGGACACTTTTTAAACCCAGACTTTGGGTGTTTATCTTTATCATCCACCATTATGCTTCTAAGGAAACACAAATCTGATAATCAGGAATACTCTAGGCTCTAAACTCACACACACACGCAAGGAGCCTAAGAAAAAATGCACACAATATGTTAAGCTACTCAACACAAAACCTAGGCTCTAATAACACACCACACAAAGGAGCCTAAGAAAAAATATCACACCGATATACAAGTAAACTACTAGGCTCTAAACTGCACACAGACAAAATGAGCCTGACAAGAATGAGAGTTAACTACTGATCTAAGGCCAAAATACAAAAGGCCAACACTAGAAAAAGCTAAATATATATATATATATATATATATATATATATATATATATATATATATATATATATATATATGTGTGTGTGTGTGTGTGTGTGTGTATATATATATATATATATATATATATATATATATATATATGTATATATATATATATCTATATATATATATCTGCAGAGATACTAAACACAGCAGAAAGGAACTATGCCAAACAAAACATGAGGCCGATATATATATATATACTCTAAATAATCACAAATGGAAAAGGGGAGCTTATAAGAAGCTATACAAAACGAACTACCTATCAACTATTTAAAAAAAGTTAGCAACAATTTTTAGAAAGAACTGCTAATAAATATGTTTGAAAAAGAAGTACTGGCCCAAGCTTGCACTGAACCTCTGATCAGATGCTGCGGCAAACTAGATCTGAGGTAATTCACAGTGCATCATGGGACAGGGGCTTGGCCTCAAGCTACTCGAAGACCTTGCGCTTTGCATACAGCCATACCGGAGCCAATGGATAGGCTCCGAACACATCAGTAAAGAATGAACAGCGAGACTGAACAACTTCACATCGTACAATTATAAAACTTTGATCACAGGACTCAACACTTTTGGGT
>NC_056748.1:895118258-895275758 GCF_019279795.1 Protopterus annectens
ACTTTGTTAATTCAAATGCCCTGGAATGGTTAGTCTGCACACCCACAAGGGGTTCAAATATCCTGGACCTAGTACTCACCAACATGGGGGTGTCACTGTACTACCCCCAGTGTGTTGCCCTCCCTGGTTAAGTCAGACCATAAATCTGTCTCATTTGAAGTAAAGATCAGACCTGACACCCCCACAGGAGCAAAAAACTGAAACATTTCTCTAAAGTAAACTATCGCCTTCTAAGAAATGGTATAAAAGGTTTCAAAGTCCCTGCTAACACAGGCAACAATGACTCCTATGCAGAAGACTACACAAACACCCTATATAGCCACTTAAACAAATGTATCGACTCTGCTGTACCTCACAGGACTAAAACCAGGTTCTCTCGAAAAAACAAGCCACCCTGGTGGACTGCAAGTATAAATAATTTACATAACAAAAGAAAGATAGTGATATCTAAGAACAGGGAACTTACTAATCAAAGGAAGATTACAGCTTAAACATCAAAAACAGAAACCTTGTAAAGTCCTCTAAAGCTAGTCACGAGAGTAAACTAGCATCCCTATCTAAAGACAATCATACGACATTCTTTAGCTACATCTGAAACCTAAAAGGGAATGCCCAGCTGTGTGCTGAACTTACAGTGGACGGCACCACTCACACTGAACCTGAAGAAATTGTCAACCTGCTAGCTGATAGGTTTGGCAATAATTTTACACCCTAGTCATTCCTCATAACATTCCTGACATCAGTCCTCTACCAAGTATCTCCGAAGAACAGCTCATACAAGTGCTCTCCAAGGCCAAATATTTGGCCTCTATGGGACCACATAACATCCCAGGGTGCTTACTAAACAATCTAAAACAAGACCAAGCGGAACCACTTAGCAGTGCCTAACCACAGCTTGAAAAATAAGTTATGTTCTTAACATAACGTTCCATCTGTGTTGTTTATCTTCATTCATTATTGACTGATGGGTGCGGATCTGACCTCTCGGAACGGACTTGGCCATTATACATAGCTCGCGCCAGCCAAAAACTCTCGAGCAAAGGCTCTACCCACAATGCCTCTCTTCCCATTACCTCAGATCGAGTTTGCCTAGTAGTTAAGAAAATACAGAGGCCCTCTCTAAGGTATAACCCTATAATATCCCAGGAGTAGGTTCAAACCTCCAGGAATCTTTTTGAGGGGGCAGGAGGGCGGGATGTCAAGAATGAATAAAGACCGACAACACAGATGGAATGTTATGGTAAGAAAAGAACTTCTTTATCTGATGTTGTCAGTCTTCATTCAATCTTGACTGTTGGGACAGAGTCCTCAGCTACTTTAAATCCTCGGCAGCCCTAAGGAATGATATTCCTGAGCATCATAAAGCCAAAGGATGCTCTTCCCCTGGAGACCATGTCTAATCTGTAATGAGTGATAAAGGTATGTGGAGTAGCCCAAGTTGCAGCTAAACATACGTCTTCCATAGAAGCCCTGGAATGGAAGACCACTGAAATGGAAACAGATCTAGCAGAATGAGCTCTAATTGTCATTGATAACTTGAGTTTATTTTGGTTGTATATAAAGGTAATGCAGTCTCTTACCCATTTTGACAAGGTGACCTTTGATACAGGTTTGTCCAATCTGAGTCCTGAAAATGATAGTTGGTCTGATTTTCTAGAAGATTTTGTTCTGTCCAAGTAAAAATGTAATTGTCTGTGGATGTCCAACAAGTGTAAACAGTACTCTCCTTTGTTTGTAAAATTTGGGAAGAAGACTGGTTAAGTCTATTGACTGGTTGATATTAGACTCTGATACCACTTTGGGAAGGAAGGTGGGATTGGCTCTGAGTGATGTTCTTCCTTTGTGAAAAATGATATAGGGATGATTCACACACAAAGCCTGCAACTCTGAAATTCTTCTAGCAGATGTGATAGCTACTAAAAGAGGGTCTTCTAAGATAAAAACCTGAGGACAAAAATAGCTGCAGGCTCAAAGGGCTATTGAACTAGACATTGCAAGACTAAGGTCAAATCCTATGGTGCTACAGGGTCTTTGAAAGGGGGGTTTTAAATGCAGAGCGCCTTTAAGAAAAATTTTGCCAAGACGAGACATCAAGGAATGGTCATCAAACTGGTTATAAAAATTTGAAATGGCAGCCAAATTAACCTTAACTGTAGACACAGAGGCCCCCATTTCAAATAAGGTAACTAAATATTCCAGGACCTTAT
The DNA here is from genome assembly GCF_019279795.1 of Protopterus annectens. Taxonomy (NCBI): domain Eukaryota; kingdom Metazoa; phylum Chordata; order Ceratodontiformes; family Protopteridae; genus Protopterus; species Protopterus annectens. The sequence goes on from NC_056748.1 coordinate 895,120,466, forward strand.
CAACTGAGGCCGAGAAAGGATCTATGCAGTTTGTACATGCTCAAATTGAAAATCTTTCCATTTGCTTAAGCTTCCTGGTGGATGGTTTATGGGAAGCCAGAAGTACCTTTTGCACTGGAGAGGCCAAGTTATTCTGCCTGGCAATTACTGGAATTGGAAAATCCAAGCCGTCAGCCTGAGATTTTGAAGATTGGAATGCACCATGCCCTGAGGGTGAGACAGAAGATCTGGAGCTGGATCCAGAGTCTATGGGCGGCGAAAAAGATGAAGCCAAAGAAAGGGGAACCAGACTTGACTGGGCCAGTAAGGTGCAGTAAGAATCACTTTGCTTCTCAACCATAAGGCTTTCCTCAGAAACTGGGGGATCAGCAGAACTGGGAGAAAGGCATACATGAGTCCTGGGGGCCAATCGAGAAGAAGTGGGTCTCTCGGGGACTCCCCACGAGGGGGATTAAGGCAAACTAGCTGTTGCATTTGTGGTTTATGGGAGAAGTGAACAGGTCGCAGCAAGGCTGACCACATTGACGAAAGATCTTTGTCGCAACGTTGGGATTGAGAGAATACTCATGAGGCAGGAGGCTACATCTGCTCAGTTTGTCTGCAATCACTTTGATGTTCCCTGGGATATGCATTCTTATCAGAAAGAAGTTGGAAGCATTTGCCCATTGCCAAATCATTAGACCTTCCCGACATAGAGGTTAGGACTTGGTTCCCCCCTTTTTGTTGATATACCAGACTATGGACATGTTGTCTGACTGGATTGCAATTGTCCCCGAAGGAAGGACAGACTGGAATGCTTGCAACGCTAAAAGCACTGCCCTTAATTCCAGGACATTGGTATGTAAATTGGTCTCTTGCGGGGACCAAGTGCCTTGGACAGTCTTCCCCAGGTAATGCCCCCCAATCTGGGAAGCTTCCGTGGTCACTATGGGTTTGGGCGAAGGGGGGGAGGAAGGAACGACCCCATAGATTTTCTTCTGGCTTCATCCACCAAGACAAATCCTTTTTGCAGCGATTTGCTATCAGGATTAGATGGGACATCGGATGTGTTAGACTCGACCACTGTGATGCCAGCAACCTCATGTGAAATCTCGCTAGGGGTACTAAGGTTATGGTTGCTGCCATGGACCCCAGAGTTTGTAGTACCAGGCGAGCAGGAACTTTGTTTTGATAGATGATCGCTTGAACTTGTGACCTTAGCTTCATCAGCCTCTGTAGAGGAAGGGATGCTACGCAGGAAATCATGTTGAGTCTTGCTCCTATGAACTCTAGATCTTTTGTGGGAGTCAGCTGTGACCTCCCTATTTATGGAAATGCCTAGAGTCTCTGCGAGATGTTGCACAAAGTTTGTTGCGTAGAGCAGTAGATGCCTGGATGGGGAGGTGAGGAGCCAGTCGTCTAGATATGGAAACACTCGGAAACCTCGTAGTCTCAAGTGAGCTGCTATGACTGTTATGCATTTGGTAACACCTTGGGGGCTGTGGTGAGACAGAATGGCAGTGCCCGAAACTGGTAATGACCGGCTCCTAGCTGGACATGGAGATATCTTCTGGAGCACTTGTCCATCTTTATGTGGTAATACGTATCCTGAAGATCTATAGAGCACATCCAATCATCCTTCTCTAGAAAGGGAAGGATAGACTGAACCGTGACCATCCGCAATTTTGTCTACTGTACAAATTTGCTCAATATGCTGAGATCCAAGATTGGTTTCCAGTCCCCTGTCTTTTTTGGCACTAAAAGAATCTTGAGTAGAATCCAGATCCCATTTGATCTGGTGGGACTAATTGGATGACTCTTTTTTAAAGGAGCTTTTGAATCTCTACTGCTGCTATATCCCTCTGACTGGGTGTAACACAGGGGATTTGCTTTTGGGATTTTGGCAAAAGACTGAAGGGAATGTGGAAACCTCTAGTAATTATTTTCTGCACCCAGGTATCCAAGGTTATTGTAAGCCAGGCTGAATGCTGCAGAGAAAATCTTCACTTGGCTGCCTCTAGAGGTAAACAATCAGGTCTCCATAAAGGGTTGTCCAGAAAAGAAGTTTCTGGAGCCCTGGTTACACGGACCCCCTCTGTTGTCACGGGGGGGGGTGTCTTCCAGAAGAGTTCCCCCCTCTGCTCCAGGGAGAATACTCACCACGTGTCCCGAAAAGGACTCTGGACATTTTTCTACTCCTCTGATTCCTAGAGGAAGGTCGTTGTAGAGCAGAAAAATGAATACCCACAGCAGAAAGGGTCTTTCTGTCTTTTTTCTCACCTGGGTAAGTGTGTCTCTGACTTTTGGGCCAAACAAGAAAGTACCATCAGCAGGAATGTTGATTAAGGAAGACTTAAAGGGCCCAGCAAAATCACACAAGCGCATCCAGGCAAGATGCCTAATGATAATTGCCTGTACCCGCTGCTCTAGACATCCCTTTGGCTGTATGAGCAATAAGCCCCATGGATGAATTTGAGATTGACTCCAGGGTGGCAAGCTGAGAGGCGATCTCATCTCAAACCTCGTTAGACACTACTCCTAGTCTGAAAGCTCAGTTATCAGATCCTTTTGGAGTCTAGTAAAGTGTGCCAAGAAGTTCAAGGACCGAATTTTGAAGGTTGTTGAAGTAAAGACCTATTTCCCAAATCTGTCCATTGTCCAAGACTCTCGGTTAGGAGGATGGACAGTTGAACTCTCCTCGGCGAGTTCCTTTTGGTTGGCCACCGCCACCACCATGGCATCCACTGCTAGACCCTTAGACCAATGGGGCTGATCTTCTGGGGTTGAAAGAATCTTATCTAGTCTCCAGGAAATAAGCTCTGTGGAGTCAGGAGTCTTCCATGCTCGCTGAACGATCAACTTAACTAGGTCATTAGTAGGCGGCAAATGAGATCTGAGGTAATGGGAAGAGTGGCATTGTGGGTATAGACTTAGCTCGAGAGTTTTTGGCTGTCGCGAGCTATGTATAACAGCTGAGTCAGTTCCAAGAGGTCAGAACCAAACGCATCACTCAAGAATGAATGAAGACTGACAACATCAGCTCACTATTTTTGTGCCAGTGGAGTGAAGAACAGCAACAGTAATCCCCTTAAACAAAGGAGGTCCATCAACTGACCTTGGGAACTATAGACCCATTAGCCTGACCAGCCTTATCTGCAAGGCTATGGAAAGAATTATCATGCACCTTTTCAACCAGGACATAGGCAACCTTTTCAACCAGGACATAGGCAACCTTCAGACTCTTGACATGACCCAGTCTGATTTTGTTAAGGGTAGATCTTGCTTACTAAACCTGGTGTACTTCTTTGAGAATATCAACAAAGCCTTGGATGAGGGAAAGCTGTACATACCATCTATCTTGATTTAGCCACATCATTTGACGCAATGCCTCACTCAATCACTGAGAAACTCTCCCAGCTGGGAATTAACCCATACATCACGAAATGGGTAGACAAGTGGCTCACTGATAGAGCTCACAATGTCAAAGTTGGGGAGTCCACTTCCACCAGTAGACCAGTTACCAGTGGTGCACCACAAGGATCTGTACTGGGCCCTCTACTGTTTGAAATCTCTCTCTGAAGTCCAGACAAAAGTAGATAGCCTATGGCTTACCAGGTTTGCAGACAACTATAAACTGGGCACAATCATAGAGTCGCCCAAAGATGTCAACATATTACAGAAGGGACTGACGCAGACAAATGATTGGTGCCAAAGCCATGGACTGAGACTAAAGGCAAACAAATGCCTCATTACCCCTTTCAGCAAAGAAGTAGCCCCTGCTATTTATGATATAGATAGCACCCCCTAAGCTCAAACACAGTGGTGCGAGACTTGGGAGCACAGGATGACAGCAATCTAAACTTTGATCACCATGTGTCCCTAGTGGTAAGGAAAGCCTTATACACTGCACATCCAAGACAAAGAAGGCCATAACTCCGCTGTACTCAACCCTTATGAGACCACTGATCGAGTACAATACTCCTTTCTATATGTACCTCACCAGACACCTGCAGCAGCTGGAGAGACCACAGAGGTTACTAACCGAGAGAATTCCGAGCCTCCAAGACATGAGCTACATGGAAAGACTGAAAGCCCCCCTCCATGACCTACATGGAAAGACTGAAAGCCCTGTCACTATATTTTGTATCATACAGGCTGCTGAGAGGTAACCTGTGGCTGGGCTACCGAGCAGTCTCTAACCCTGCCCTAATGGAAATGCTGCACATCTGCAAATCAAATGGGACAAGATACGACAAGAGTCACTGATTCTAGGGACCTCAACCTAGCATGTGAAATTAAAAGAACATGTGGGAGAGACAGACTTGTCTCCCAGAAACTGCATCACCTCTGGAATAAGTTCCCACTTCATGTGAAGCAGAGCTCCTCAAGGACTCTATGATAACTGGATGGGTAAAGTACAGTTGTGCACACTTACCATAAATGTAGATGTTCGAGTGTATTCACTATTGCAGTCATTACATTTGGGTAATCTGCTGGCAGGTGCCCCCAAAAAGGTAGCAAAAAAAAAAAAAAAAAAAATATATATATATATATATATATATATATATATATATATATATATATATATATATATATATAAACTATATATACATGCATCATACCTTCATCTACAAGCAAATACACCACATAGGTTGTAGAAGATAGTGAAGGAAAGATAAACTCCAGAATGAAAGGGGTGATGGCGGGCGGGTAACCTGGACTGCAACAGTGAATACATTCGAACATCTACATTTATGGTAAGTGTATACAACTGTACTATGTTCTTCGTGTTTCACTGTTGCAGTCATTACATATGGGTAGAATCCCAAAGGTATGAATGGGAGGCTGGAGCTAAACAGCATTAGGTGCGGCTATAAGGCCTTGCAGAACTGCAGTGGTAAAGCCTGCCCTGGACTTAAGAGTAGAAAGGCAAATGATAATGCTTTGTAAAGGTGTAAACAGAACTCCAAGTAGCAGCCTCTAGAATGTCTTTGGTTGGTACTCCTCTGAGAAAGGCTGCTGAAGTAGCTGCAGCTCTGGTGGAATGAAACCTAATGCCCTTGGGCACAGGTTTGCCATGGTGCAAGTAGCAGAAACAAATGCAGTGGCTTATCCACTTTGAAACAGTCTGCTTTGAAATAGCCTTTCCTTCTGATCCTGCAGCATATGACACTAGTAATTGCTTAGTTTTTCTTAGAGCTTTAGTCCTGCTCAAGTAGAATCTTAGCTGTCTGTGTACGTCCAAGGAATGCAGAATTCTCTCCACCTTGTTCTGCGGATTTGGATAAAAGGTTGGCAGATGAATAGTTTGGTTAACAGCCACACTGGAAACCACCTTAGGCATAAATGAAGGATTGGTCCTCAGAGACACCCTGTCTGGGTAAAAAATGATAAAATACTCCACAGCCATGAGGGCCTGTAGCTCTGAAACTCTTCTTGCTGAAGTAATTGCTAGGAGCACAGCTGTTTCCCATGATAAGAACTTTATATCAGCAGTAGCAGCTGGTTCAAATGGAGGCAGGGTGAGCTTTTCCAACACATAATTAAGGTCCCATGCAGGTATTGGTGATCATCTTGGAGGCCTTAAATTTTTGGCTCCTCTAAGATACTGCTTTAGTAAAGAATGAGAAAAGATTGGTGGCTCTGTACTGTAATGAGCTGAAATGGCAGAGGCACGGATTTTAATTGATGAGAAAGACAGGCCTTTGTCAAGCATCTCAGTCAAGTATTGTAATATCTGAGGAATATTTGGTTCTGCTGTATCAGTTCCTTCTGCTTGATTCTAAGCACAGAATCTCTTCCATTTATCAGCATAAGATTTTCTAGTACTAGGCCTTCTGGCTTCCAAAATGACATCCATCACAGCTTTACTGAGAGGTGTTGTTTGTATAACTACATGATCAGCCATGTTGCCAGGTTCAGTGTCTGTAGTTGATTGTGCAGGATCTGATTGTTTTGCTGGGACAGTAGTTGAGGTCTTTGAGGTAAGGTCCAAGCTGGGTAGTAAGACAAGTTCCTTAGGATTGGGTACCAGTATTGGCAGGGCAGGCCTGGGGCAATTAGTATCATCTTTGGTTTCTCTTGTCTGACTTTTAGTAGGACCCTGGGAAGAAGAGGCACAGGAGGAAAGGCGTAAACTGATAGGTTTTTCCAACTAAAGGACAGGGCGTCCACTTTCCATGCTTGTCTGTGGTAAGTCCTTGTGCAGAATCTTTTCAACTGATAATTTTGAGGAGAGGCAAATAGATCTATGTCCGGGCTCCCCCATTTCCTTGTTATCATGCTGAAGACTTGTGGATCTAGTTTCCACTCGTGAGGGTCCATAAGGTTTCTCCTTAAATCGTCTGCCAGAGTATTTTGTTTTCCTGGCAGGAATTGAGCTTGAAGATGTATTTGGTAAGTCAAAGCTGTGTCCCACAGTGCCATGGCTAATCTGCAAAGGGGGTATGAGTGTATGCCTCCCTGCTTGTTTATATACTACATAACCATGGTGTTGTCCGTCTTTATCAGTAGTTGTCCTGGATAAAGTAAGTCCTTGAAGGCTGTCAGGGCATTCTGAACAGCTAGCATCTCTTTTTGGTTGATATGTAGATGCATTTGCTTTGGGGTCCATATGCCTCTATGCATCTTCCCGCCATGTGGGCCCCCATGCATAATCTGATGCGTCTGTTGTCAAAGTTTGTCTGGCAGGGGGTAGAGTGAAGGCCCGTCCCATGTTTTGGTGACATGCCTTTGCCCACCATAGAAACTCCTGTTGTAGGCAGGGAATGAAAGGAATCAGTTTCCAGACTGTGAGAATGCTGACTCCATAAACTTTTTAGGTACCACTGAAGTTTCCTCATATGCAGTCTTGCATATGGAACCAGTAGGATGCAGGATGCCATGAAGCCCAAAGCCTGCAGAGTTTGTCTTGCAGATAATTTGGGTTTTTGTTGCCATCAGTTTGAAATAAGTAGCCAGTTGCCTTTGTTTGTCTGGCATGAGGTAAGCCATCTGGGCAGTTGTATTCAAGCTTGCACCCAGGAATGTTATCTTTTGAGAGGGTACCAGTTGTGAATTATTTTCATTTATTGTGTACCCTAGGCATGTTAGAAGCCTTTTCACAAACGGCAGGTGTTGAAGAAGAATGTCCTTGTTCTCTGCTTGAATGAGACAGTCGTCCAAGTAAGGATATATTTGTATACTTCCTTGTCTGCAAAAAGCAATTACTGGTGCCAGGCACTTTGTAAAGACCCTGGGTGCAGTAGATAAGCCAAAGTGCAGTGCAGAGAATTGGTAATGCATTAAGCCAGCCTTGAATCGGAGGTATCTTCTGCACGATTCCCTTATTGGGACATGCAGGTATGACTCTTTTAGGTCTAATGTCACCAGCCAAGTAGTCTTGCACAGCATGGGCAGAAGCTGCTGCAAAATCAGCATTTTGAACTTTGGTATGTCCAGGTATGTGTTCTAAGTTGATAAATCCAGTATTGGCCGCCAGGCCTTGTCCTTTTCTGGGTACCAAGAACAGTCCTGAGTAAAAACCTTGTCCTTTTTCCTGTTCTGGTACTGGCTGAATGGCCCCCATATCCATGAGGGATGTGACCTGTTTCTGTGCCTCTGCCCATTGATTTTTTTGGCAGATCCTGCCAACCGTTTGCCATTGCAGAGTATGGAAATGGAATCTGTATCCCTGTGATACTATGTTTAGCACCCACTTGTCCTGGGTTATTAACTGCCAATATTGAGCAAAAAGTGCTAATTTTCCCCCTAAGGGTGCTGCCAAAAGGTAAGTGTTTGTTGAAATAAAAAAGCAGCTACCAGTCCTCAGCTCGAGCAGGGCCAAATACAATTCCACAGACACTTCTTGTAGCTTAAAACACTGGTTTATTTTTTCACAAAAATCCACAAAACGAACTCCTGGTTACAAAAACATACTCCTGGTTAAGCGCTTTCATCTGAGGAACTCAGATTTCATCAGAACCAATAGTGTCAGTATTAACTCCATTTTATATGAGCAAATTGGCACCAAAAACTTTGTATGAAACATTCTTAAAGGTACATTACCAGATAACAAATACTAGAGCCTTATTTTATACTGAAATATGACAATTGTAACTTCTAATACATAAAACTCAACAAATAAAGACATGTGTCATTGTGAAAACAATAAATGTAAAATACTACATATAATAAAAATTTAATAAATATAATAAATACTGTTTATACTAAATTTATTTTGTTTTGTTTAAATATTTTATTATAAAAATTTTTTTTTAAATATTTTAAGAATTTTTTAAGAAGTATATATGTTTTGGGAAATACATGAATGTTTAGTAAAAATAGAAATAATGAGACTAAAGATAAATAATGGTAAAGCGCCTATCTATGGCTTACACCCGGTCCAAGCTTAAAAAAGGCTTAATACTAATAAAATCATTTAAGCCGGGTGTGGTGGTGGCATCACAATATATCTGCCACTCACTTTCTTTATATGCCAACCAACTTGGTAAAAGAAATTGTTAAAAGGCATTGGGAATTATTGAATATTCCTGACATCAACTTGGCAAACATTGACAAGAACCCTGTTTGTGTCTACAAAACTGCACTAAATTTGAAAAAACTTTTGGAAGTTAGTGCATATGGTGGGACAAAAAGGAAAAGAGAGGCCACAAAAAAGTGTGGTTCTTGTAAACAATGTAAAAATATTAATGATGAATGTGTGGTCACTCTAGACAATTTGATGAGAACCAGGTGTAGGAGCATAGCTGGGAATTGTCTCAGCCAGAGGGTTGTGTACCTTGCTACATGTTCTACCTGTCCTGCCTATTATATAGGCAAGACAGAGAGAAAATTTAAGACTAGAATTTACGAACACCTTTATAAAATTAGGAAGAAAGAGACAAAAAATGCTCTTAGTAAACATATTTTGGAGAAGGGGGATGACCATTCCTTCAGATTTATGATTATAGACCAGGTAGAAAAAACATCTTATGGTGGCAACTGGAAAACATGGTTAGCATATAAAGAAAGTGAGTGGCAGATATATTGTGATGCCACCACCACACCCGGCTTAAATGATTTTATTAGTATTAAGCCTTTTTTAAGCTTGGACCGGGTGTAAGCCATAGATAGGTGCTTTACCATTATTTATCTTTAGTCTCATTATTTCTATTTTTACTAAACATTCATGTATTTCCCAAAACATATATACTTCTTAAAAAATTCTTAAAATATTTTTAAAAAATTTTTTATAATAAAATATTTAAACAAAACAAAATAAATTTAGTATAAACAGTATTTATTATATTTATTACATTTTTATTATATGTAGTATTTTACATTTATTGTTTTCACAATGACACGTCTTTATTTGTTGAGTTTTATGTATTAGAAGTTACAATTGTCATATTTCAGTATAAAATAAGGCTCTAGTATTTGTTATCTGGTAATGTACCTTTAAGAATGTTTCATACAAAGTTTTTAGCGCCAATTTGCTCATATAAAATGGAGTTAATACTGACACTATTGGTTCTGATGAAATCCGAGTTCCTAAGATGAAAGCGCTTAACCAGGAGTATGTTTTAGTAACCAGGAGTTCGTTTTGTGGATTTTTGTGAAAAAATAAACCAGTGTTTTAAGCTACAAGAAGTGTCTGTGGAATTGTATTTGGCCCTGCTCGAGCTGAGGACTGGTAGCTGCTTTTTTATTTCTGGTATTGCCTTTGGGTTCGTGGTTTTTTACTTTGTTGCAAGAATGGCAGAGACCGGTTCACCTTCTGCTTCATTGAGCAGGACTGAGTATACGGAGCTTCGGGCGGAAGTGACGTCACTGCAGAGTGACGTTAGTAGGCTCCTCGTGTTGGTGGGGAAGCTTACTGAAAATATTCAGTCTGGCGGAATTACCGACAACTTAAAAAGGTAAATCTGTGATTTATTTACACTCTCCACAGAGGGAAAATACTTTGGACATTTATGTCAGCGACGAAGAAATACCGAACGGACAAGGTCCATGTCACCCTACAGGAACGCCGAATACAGGATTGGATTTGGAGAATAAAGAGGCCGATATTAATCTTTCACCAGCAGGTGACTTTACTTTTGATCTAAGTTTATTGCAGCGTGACGAATTTTACAAACTGGGCGCAAAACCAAAAGGGAAAATGTTAACTAAATCGTACGCTGCAACTACATCCAACGGACTAGTGACAAAACAAGGTACAGAATTAAGAGACTGTGCTTTGAGTTCTAATTGTAAAAATAACTGTAGAAATAATTCTAAACATGTTAAAAAGCAATGTATAATTAATGGTGGAAATGATTTTTTAAATGACTTCTTGAATGAAGAAAGTGATTATTTTTCTGAAGGGGTTAATAACAATACATTTAAGGAAAGGAAAGCATACCCTTCTGAATATATTAAAGACAAGATTGTTGCTTTAGGTAAAAAACTTATTTTACTGAAATGTGCAAAAATTGACAATGCTTATTTGGGCAAATGCCTAACTTTAGGCATTGTTCCAAAGGGGATTAGATTTTTTAAATTACCCCTTGGTTTAAAGTATGAAGATGATGTCATGTGTGATTTTAATGAAATGTTTGATGAGTTTGGTTTTATTTTATTAAGAAATTGATCAAATATAATGATGGGAAAATTTCTCTTCTATTAAATGAAGTGGAAACTTTGAATGATGAGATAGTGAATAACACCAGATTTGATGAATGGCATGATTTATATCAAAAGCAGTTTTCACATGCTGAAAACAAAGCTAAATCTGTTTACAGCAAGAAACTGAAGAAAACTGATAGGGACATGAGCTTGTATAGGGAACACAAAGTATATATTTGGCCACGTCATTTAGAGGGTAGAAAAGGTAACAATGGACAAGAAATTTCAGGTACGAAATTTTATAATGATATGGAGAGGTTTGAAGAAAATTCAAATTTTCAAGGGGGGAGACATCACCCTGCACCCAAACAATATCAGAGGAAGTATCAAAGGTGAAAAAGGATGGTATTCTTGATAAAGATTCAGTTTTAGAATGTGATACTTCTCCACCAAATAATGATTCTCTAGTTTTGCATTCATTGGGTCACACGGACAGTGACACAGTAGTTCAAGGGACGAACAACAGTCCGAAGGGACAATTATTTGCGAATATGGAAGTTACAAACAACCAAGGCCCCTTAGTTTTATCTTTTGCAGGCTTTAAAGTGTATAACTACACTAATTTCTTTATTACAGATGAATTTTTAAGTTATTCAGTAAAGGAATGAAGTTCATCCCGTCCGTGACGTTTAAGTTAGTAGACACAGTTAAGGACATCAAGTTATTTTGCAGGAGAATTAACTTAGCTATACAATTTAAAAATGACCCTGACTTAGGAATAAAACAGAGGGAAGAGAAACTTAAGAAAAAGAGTACATATATACCTAATTCTCACCCTCAAGTTGGAACATTTGAAAAAATGGTGTGTAGAGATATATATAGACTAAATAAGAACATTAATTTTAAGAATAATTTTGGTGCCCCCTTTGAAGACAACCTTACTAGAGGGGAGAGAGAATGTTTGCAAAACGTGGTCAACAATAAGAACATTAGATTAATGAAACCAGACAAGGGAGGGGGTATTGTTATTTTTGATTCTAAAAATTACAATAAGGCAATTCAGGATATACTGTTCACTTCAGATAATTATGAAGAAATTTCATTAAATCAGATCAATATTGGACACCACAGGATTGATTTAATTTTAGAAGAATATTTGTTGGACAATCGTATATCCGATGAACTTTACAAATTTCTGAGGAATGAGTTCCCAAGGCTTGCCAGTATCTTTGGAATTCCAAAGATACATAAATGTATAGATACCCCACCGTTTAGACCTATTATTTCTGGTTCATATTCGAAGACTTACAATATGGGAGTCACTATTGACCACTGGACCAAACATATATACAAAAAAGTTCCCCATATGGTAAAAGATTCTTGGGAATTTTTGAGTAGAATTACACCGGAGGTTTGGTCTAAAAATCTCACATTTTTAACCATAGATGTGAAAGATTTGTTTTCATGCATCCCTGCCTCCATAGGGTTGGAATTTTTTGAATCCAGTTTGAAAAATTATTCAGGGTTAAGCTGGGATAGAATCAGCCTGATCTTGGATATGATGGGGCTTATTCTAGACCACAATTATATCCTCCACGAGGGAGAATACTTCAGGCAGACCAGGGGTGTGGCCATGGGTGCCTCGTGTGCCCCCATCTTTGCCAACTTGGTCATGCTAGAATGGGAGAACAGGTTTCTATTCCCTTGTCAGTTTTTCAAACACATCTCCCTTTATTCCAGGTATTTGGACGACTTGTTCATTATCTGGAAGGGGACTCCAGAAGATATTAGGTTTTTTATGGATTATATAAATTCAAGTACAGATTTTCTAAAGTTTACATATAAGGTAGATAAAGTTGGTATACCATATTTAGATACTTTCATTAGTACCACTTTAGATGGTTTTGCTTCACAAATATATAGAAAGTCTACCTTCTCAAATGACTACATAGAATTAGAAGTTATGTACTCACCATAACGTTCCATCTGAGTAGGTGTATTCATTTGTCTGCAACCTGTGGGTTATGGATCCGATATCGGATCCGAACTGGCATGGTTTTCCAGCTATGGATCCAAGCTCTCAGCTCCTCCCCTCACCCATAATGCCCTGCTCTACCCTCATGACCTCAGATCGAGTTTGCCAAAGCAACAATACCCTAAAAAGGGTAACAAAGAATATGCAGGAAACTGAAAGGCCAGGGGGATAGGAGGGCGGGATGGTTGCAGACAAATGAATACACCTACTCAGATGGAACGTTATGGTGAGTACATAACTTCTAAATCTGAAGTAGGATATTCATTTGTCTGCAACCTGTGGGACAGAGTCCCCAGCTACCTGAATCTTGCCATCATGGAAGGATATTCGAGCACCGGAGCCAAAGGATGCTCTACCCCTAGATGCAAGATCCAACTTATAGTGGGAAATAAACGATGAGATGAAGCCCACGTGGCTGCTGCACAAATATCATCTAGAGGAATCCTAGCCCTGAAGGCTGCCGAGGTAGATACTGACCGGGTTGAATGGGCATGAACACCCTCAAAAGGGCCTTCCTGAAGCTTGATAAGCCAATAAAATGCACTGTGAAATCCAGCGAGACAGAGAAACTTTAGAGATTGGCTTGCCCAAATTGAATTTTGCAAAGGAAATAAACAGCTGGTCGGATTGCCTATGACCAGCTGTCCTGTTCAGATAAAATCTAAGTTGCCTGTGAACATCTAGTGAATGTAGCTTATATTCACCTTTGTTTTCATATTTAGGGAAGAAAACAGGGAGGTTAATGGATTGATTGATGTTTGCTTCAGAAGCGATTTTAGGAAGAAAGGACGGGTTGGTCCTGAGGAGACACGGTCCGGATGAAATACCAAGTAAGGAGGTTTAGCTGATAAAGCTTGAAGTTCAGAAACTCTCTTGGCTGATGTAATGGCTACCAAAAAGGCTGTCTTGTAGGACAAGAATTTGAGATCCACCGTAGCCGCTGGCTCGAAAGGAGGAGCGGTCAAGGCCTGTAGGACTAAAGAAAGGTCCCAAGGAGGAACTGCTTGTTTTATAGGGGGCCTGAGAAGAAAAGTACCTTTAAGAAATATTTTACACAATTTGGCTGACATAAGAGGATTAGAGTCATGGCCAATGTGATAGTGAGAAATTGCCGCCAGTTGAACTTTGACTGTGGAACTGCTGGCACCATCGTAAAGAGAGTGGTTAGAAAGTCAAGCACTAAAGGGAGAGGAACCGTGAAGGGATTCAGGCCTTGCCGCGCCACACAGAGAAACGTTTCCATTTGCTTCGTAAACCTTTCTAGTGGATGGTTTATGAGCCGCCACCAAAATAGCCTTTACAGGTGAAGAAATACCGGGAGTCCTTATCAAGAGTGGAACTGGAGCAGCCAAGCGGTCAGCTTCAGGTTGTCCAGGTTCGGAGGAGGAATGCAGGATGGATGGGATATCAGATCCGGATGGGATCTAGAATCCAAGGAGGATTCACCGAGTGAGACCTTAGGAAGGGGAACCAGATCTGTCGAGGCCAGAATGGAGCAATGAGAATCATTCTGCAACCCACCCGAGAGGCTTTCTGAAGAACTTGCAGCATCAGAGGCAAGGGTGGATAGGCATACAGAAGACCGGGTGGCCAAGCATGCACCAGAGCTGCCTCTTGGGGTACCTCCGGAGGAGGTATTAGAGCGAAAAACTGTCGCACTTGGTGTTTGAGGGAGAAGCAAAAGATCGCATGAAGGGGTTCCCACCATGCGAATATGCGTCCGCTACTTGACAATTGAGAGACCACTCATAAGGGGTCAGAATGGTGCGACTCAGCTTGTCCGCTAGGATGTTGGACCGACCGGAATGTGCGTTGCTATTAGAAAGCGATTGGTGGAGATTGTCCATTCCCAAACTCTCATGGCCTCGACAAAGAGGGTAAGACCTTGTTCCCCTTGCTTGTTGATGTACCAGACAACAGACATGTTGTCCGATTGAATCGCAATTGTTCCCAAGGAAGAAAGTCCTGAAGTGCTAGCAACGCTAAGAGCACTGCTCTCATCTCTAGAACATTGATATGCAGTAAGGTCTCTGAATCGCTCCACGTGCCTTGGACTGTCCGCCCAAAGTGCCCCCACCCGAGGCGGAGGCGTCCGTGGTCACCGTGGCGAGAGGGGAGAAGCACAAAATGGGCAGCCTTTGTGGAGATCCGGGAGTGGAGCCACCACAAGAGGGACCGCTTGCAAGCCTTGCTGATCGCTATGGGATGATGCATGGGGAGAGCAAGGTATGACCACTGTACTAAGAGTCCACTGTAGAATGCATATTGAGCCTGGCAAGAGGAAGAAGTGCTATAGCAAGCCATGGACCCTAGAGCCCTCAGGACCAACTCCGCTGGAACAGAACTTGAATGGAGAATGGCCCGCACCTGGAGCTGCAGATTTAGAACTCTGTCCGCAGTGAGGAAGGCTCAGAACTCCTTGTGTCTAGCCTGGCCCCTATAAAATCTAAGAGCTGTGTGGGCCAGGTTGGACTTTTGTATTTATTGTGATGCCCAGAAAGGGAGCAAGATGGAGAAAGGAGTCTCGCCAATAGAAGTAGATGCCTTGTTGGGGCGGTAAGAAGCCAGTCGTCCAGGTAGGGAAAGACCTGCACCCCTGAAGCCTCAGGTGGGCCGCTACCACTGCTAGTACTTTGGTGAACACCCTGGGGCTGTGGTGAGACCAAAGGGAAGGACCCGAACTGGTAGTGACTGGCTCCCAGCCGAAGCGGAGAAACCTCCTGGAGCGCCTGTCCATCAGGATGTGGTAGTACGTCCTTGAGATCTATCGAGCACATCCAGTGATTTTCTCCCAGAAGGGGAGAATAGATTGCAGAGTGACCATTCGGAATTTTTCTTTGGGGACTGCCAGATTCAAGAGAGAGAGGTCTAGGATTGGTCTTAGTTCCCCGTCTTTTGGCACTAAAAGAATCTGGAGTAGAACCCTGATCCGATCTGGTCTGGGGAACGGGCTGGATGGCTCCTTTCTTTAGCAGATGGCCAATTTCTGCCAGCGGCCTCCCGCTGACCGGGTGGGACGCCTGGGAGGGACTTCAACTTTGGAAGGTGAAGGAAAGGAATGCGATATCCCTGGATATGATTTGGAGAACCCAGCGGTCCGATGTTATGGACTCCCATGCCGCTAGGTGCCCGAATGTCCCCGACTGCCTCCAGAGTAGAGCAGTCGGGCAACCCTCAGGGTCGCTGCGGGCCGTTCAGAGAAAGGTTCCCTGGACCAAGTTTCTGGGAGCCCCTCTGCCTCTAGGGCGGCGCCCCCTCCTGTCCTCCTCTGCCACGGAAGGACTGGTTGTCCGGAGCAGGCTGGGACTGCTGCGACTTCGGAACCACATCTTCTTCTGACCCTTTGGTTCCTAGAATAGGGCCTCTGGGGTGCAGAGAAGCGGATCCCGACGGCAGACAGCGTCTTTCGCCTGGGTCAACGTCTGAACGGTCTTGCCAAACAGAGCAGAACCATCAAAGGGGCGCAAACGACGCTTTGAAGGGCTCAGAAAATGGCGAGGGGGAGCCAGGCCTGACGCCCAGTGACCAGTCCTGTCCCCCGCTGCATGGGAGAGTAGCCGACAGAAGTATTTGTAACTGACCTAAGAGTGGCCATGGGTGGAGTGCAGAACTCTGTCCTCCTCCGAAATGGACTCAGGGGTGCAGCGTATTCCTTAATAAGATCTCGCTGCATCCGAATAACATAATAGTTCAGCGGAAGGTAACTGAACATCCGCTTCCCCAAGCGGTCCATCATCCGAGACTCCTTGCTCGGTGGGTGGACTGAGGGACTCTCCTGAGCCAGTTCCCTCTTTGTGGCCGCCGTCAACATGGCATCTACCGGAGGCCCCTTACTCCAATGGGTCCGGTCGGATGGCGGACTAAGGATCCTATCCGGTCTTTTGGGAATTGGCTCCACGGTGTCCGGTTCCTTCCACGCCCTGGTGGTAATAAGGTCCACCAGGGGTCGGCAGGGGACACCCAAGAGGTAGACGGGCCCGTTTCAAATGCCTCCAAGAACACGGACTCGTCCGAGGAAGACTTGGGGCAGACCACCCCTTATACGAGCATTTCCATGATGTCTCCAAAGGAGACATCCTCGGGGTGACCGTGGGGAGCCTTCCCCTTCCTCCAAGTCCGTGTCTTCAGTGAGAGACTCGGGAGTCAATGTGCCTCCTTTGCATGGACCTCCTCTGGGGGCTGTCAGAGGAGTCCTCGCCAGCAGCAATTTGCTCCATAGGAGCAACTTGGGGCACAGAAACGGGCTGTCCCAGGGGCCGGATGGTGGAAGCCTGGCCCAGTGCAGAGGGAGCGCGGGACGGAGCCGAACAAGTGCCGGGGTCCGGAAACCCTCAACAGAGCCCTCTCCACTACATCAAAAGCAAGGGAGCCGACCTCACCAAAGGATCCGACAATCGGCTCCCTCGGATCCGAAGAGTGGACCGAGCCGGCGCCCGGATCCGAGGGACAGTACGCTCCGACACAGACGGCGCCGAAGGAGCACTGATCCCCGGATCCGGCTCGGATCCAGGCTCCGAGGTCGGGTCCGGGCAGGGTCGGATCCGGTACCAAGTACTATCGGCGCCGACCCACCCCGCCCGGCTGCTCGGCTCCAGCTGCTCGAACCCGGATAGCGGGTCGGAGAAGGAGCAATAGGCTTAAAAGGGTGTTGAGCTCCCCGAGGGGAGGCAAGAGCACTCCCATCTGCATCTGGGCCTGGATGAACCTTCTCATCATCCGGTCCAGATCAGCATCAGAAAGGCTATGGGTAGATCTCGACGAGGCTACCGAGGTAGGCCTGGAGTGCCTCCTCGATAGCCTCGAGATCGGGTCTCCTCCTCCTCAGGACCCGTGAAAACACACAGGGGACCGGAGCCGAGAAGGAGGAGACCGAACCGACAGGAGCCGGGAGAAGCCGCTTGGCTGGCGGGGCGAAACAGAGGTCTCGCCCGCCGCGGTGCTTCTCCCTCCGTCCTTTTAGCAGCATCCCTCTCCTCTCCAGAAGCGGGAGGTTGAGTCCCAGGAGCAGGAGGGGTGCCACAGGGGAACAACTGTAGCCACAGTAGTCCCCAAGGAGCGGAGGCGGAGCCGAGTCTGGCGGTAAAGACCCGCCAAGACAAGCTTGGACCTCCGCTCCTCAGTGCCCTGGTTGAACCCTGCACATATGGAACAGCCAGATGTGAGGTGTTCAACCCGAGACACTTAACACACGAGTGTGGCCATCAGCCGGTGAGAGCTTATGGCCACACTGCATTTAGAAAAGACAGATTTTGGCTGATCAGCCATAATCTATAAGCTACTAAAGTAACTTAAAAGTAACTTAAAAGACACACAGGCCTACACACACACTCTACGGAACAGCGAGGAGGGAAAAAAAATTACTTAATTTAACTCAAACTATAACTATTAATGAGGGAAACCTAATCTTTCACACAAAAATACACAAAAAATTCAAAACTTTCTGTTTTAACAGGTAAAAATACAAGCACTTAGCTGAGAGCAAAGAACCCAAATCCAGTCACCAGCGCGGCAAACGAGATCTGAGGTCATGAGGGTAGAGCAGGGCATTATGGGTGAGGGGAGGAGCTGAGAGCTTGGATCCATAGCTGGAAAACCATGCCGGTTCGGATCCGATATCGGATCCATAACCCACAGGTTGCAGACAAATGAATATCCTACTTCAGATTTTGGTAGTTGCCACCCACAACACGTGTTTAAAAATGTGATTAAGGGCCAATTCATTCGTGCAGTGAGGATGAGTTCCACTAGGGAGAGTATGGAAAGAGAAATAGATAATGTTACCCCTGTGGCCATTGCTCTTTTTGTAAATTCATATGTTCAAATAAGAATTTTCAAGTAAGAACACATCTAGGGTTTTTTCTATCAGAATGTTTGGCAATTGTAATAGTGACTGGGCTATATATCTGGCTATTTGCTCTTGCACAGCCTTTTATGTAGGTCAAACTTCCAGACCATTAAAATTTTGAATTTCAGAACATTTATGTAGCATCAGAAATAAGTATCTGGCTAATGCCTTACATAAACATACTATTATATACAATACAGCAATGTTTAAATTCATTATTATTGATAAGGTGTTAGGACATAGATCAAAGAAAAGTGGTTGGCATAATGTTTTGAACAAAAAAGAAAAATCTTGGATAGTAAAATTGGGGGGATTGTTTCCACCTGGTCTTAATGAACATTTGTAATAATTGTTTAATGGGATATAATTATTCTATTATGTCATCATATACAAGATGGGGAATGTACTGATGTGTTTTACATTGAAAAAGGCCTGTGGGCTGAAACCGGTCTGTTTTTCTACATTAAAACTAGATATTTGCTCCAGTTGAGGGCTGGTTGTTTTGTTTTTTGATATTGCCTTTTGAGCCTGTGCACCTGCCATCCTTGCAGAGGTTTTGGTTTGGGGATGGTCAAATTCAGCCTAGTCACGAAAACAAAAGTAAAGAAGCAGCAGTCTGTGAAGGATACAAAGGAATTTCTAGATCATGTCTATGGGGTTAAAGAGAACCTATGTAAGCGTGGATGGACCTGAAAGTGGTATGTAAGGCCTATTTAGAGCCCAAGTCAAGGGAATATAATAATAACAAAGCAAGTGGATGAAATATGTTTCATGCAAAGACATGTTAAGTATAAAAAAAAAAAGCTAACTGCCAAAGGTAGCAGTCGGAAGGGAAATGATGCACATCGAACTCTGTAATAGTGACATACCATGAAGACAGAAAAGGCCAAGTGCACCAAGATCTAAGTATGAAAGACAAAGTACAGTTTTGTACCTACCATAAATGTAGATGTTCGAGTGCTAGGTGAAGCATATTCATCAAATCTGGGTTTGACATGGGCCTTGTATGTTAGCAAAAGGTCACCTCTGAATAGCGCTGAATAGAGCTGCAGTCATAACAGATGAGTTCTCCTGCCGTCAGGCGGGTCCTCGGTCGGCCGAATTCCAAAGTCTAGGTCCTGAGTCGGTTGTCGTCGCTTCTTCCCTGACGTCAGTGCGACAGGGGGTATAAAAGAACCAGCCGACGTCATTTTCTTCAGTTTTTCTTGCCCCAGATGTCAGGTGCCCCCAGAAGGAAGACAATACATAAATTTGTGTAATAAGGCAATGCAATATAATCAAAATACAGTAGTCGCAAGCAAATACACCATAAATGAATACCCCAATCAGGTTGTATGAGGAGGTGTTAGCCAATAGGCCTGTCCCAAGAGGGGAAGGAGGGAGGGAAACCTGGACTGCAGCTGTATTAGCACTTGAACATCTACATTTATGGTAGGTACAAAACTGTACTATGTTCATCGTGCATACAGCTGCAGTCGTAACAGATGGGTAGAATCCCAAAGCTAAGAAAGGGGTGGTAGGCACTAGGTGGAACTAGGAGGAGCCAAGATGCCCTGCAAGACTGCAGTGGCAAAGCCTGCTCCAGTTTTGGAGTATAATGGTAGGTGGTAGTGCTTGGAGAAGGTATGCACAGAACCCCAAGTGGCTGCTTCCAAGATATCTTTGGTAGGAACTCCTCTGAAGAAAGCTGCAGAGGCAGCTGTGGCCCTTGTGGAGTGAGATCTGATGCCTGTAGGTACAGTTTTGCCATGAAAAGAATAGCAAAATCGTATGCAGTGGGCTATCCATTTTGAGATTGTCTGTTTGGAAATTGGCTTTCCTTGAGCTCCTACAGCATAGGACACAAAGAGCTGTTCTGATTTTCTGAAAGGCTTTGTTCTGTCCAAATAATAACGCAGTTGTCTGTGGATGTCCAAGGAATGTAATAATCTCTCCCCTTTGTTTTGAGGATTAGAATAAAATGTAGGTAAGTATATGGCCTGATTCAAAGCTACCCTGGATACCACTTTAGGCATAAAGGACGGGTTGGTTCATACGGAAACTCTGTCCTGATGGAAGATGACAAAAGGCTGCACAGCCATGAGAGCTTGTAGTTCTGAAACTCTACGAGCTGAGGTAATAGCCAGAAGGAAAGCTGTTTTCCAGGACAAATATTGCAAATCTGATGAGGCAGCTGGCTCAAAGGGAGGCAAGGTCAGTTTTTCCAGAATGAAATTGAGATCCCAAGCAGGTATTGGTTGTTTCCTTGGGGGTCTTAGATTCTTAGCCCCTCTGAGGAACTGTCTTAAGAGAGGGTGAGAGAATAAGGGTGGATCAGTGTTGTATTCTGCAGAAATGGCTGAGGCATGGATTTTGATGGAGGAGAATGAAAGTCCACTGCTTAGCAGCTCAGCTAGACACTGTAGTATTTGAGGTAAATTCAGTTTTCCAGGATCCTGGCCCTTTTTCTCATTCCAGATACAAAACTGTTTCTATTTTGCGGAGTAAGCTTTTCTAGTTGATGGCCTTCTGGCCTCCAAAATGACATCCTGCACCTCCTTGGAGAGTAGGGTCTGTTGTGATGCTAAGGAATCTTCCATGCGGCTAGAGTGAGTATTTTTAGCTGGCTGTGAAGAGTTTTGAAGCTGTGCTGAGTCAGGAGAAGAGGCATTAGAGGCAGGGTCCATGGTGGGGAATGTGTCAGGCTCCTCAGGAGTGGGTACCAGTGTTGTCTTGGCTAGTCTGGAGCAATGAGAATCATCTTTGGTCTGTCTGCTCTGGTTTTCAATAGAACTTTGGGCAGCAGAGGAAGAGGTGGGAAGGCATAAACTGTCATTGATGTCCAACTGAAAGAGAGAGAGCGTCCACTCTCCAGGCCTTTGGATGGAAAATCCTTGAGCAGAATTTTGTCAATTGGTGATTTTTGTGGGAGGCAAAGAGATCTATGTCTGGCCTTCCCCATGCTTGGATTATTTCTGTAAAAACTTTTGGATGCAACTTCCATTCGTGTGGATCTGGTATATTTCTGCTTAGGTTGTCTGCCAGCGTGTTTTCCTTGCCTGGCAAGTACTGTGCTTGTAGTTCGATTTGTAAGTTCATGGCCAAGTTCCAAAGTGACATGGCCAGTCTGCATAGGGGGTATGAATGTGTTCCTCCCTGTTTGTTTATGTACCACATAACTGTGGTGTTGTCCATTCTTATCAATAGTTGACCTGGTTGCAGAAGGTCTTTGAAAGCTATAATTGCATTTATTACTGCTAGCATTTCTTTTTGATTGATGTGAAGGTGCTTTTCTTTTTGGGACCATTTGCCCTGAATGCACCGATCTGTCATGTGCGCCCCCCAGGCGTAGTCCGAGGCGTCTGTTGTGATGACTTGATTTGCTTGAGGCTTGCTGAATGGAAGACCTGTGTTTGTTTGGCATGCTTGAGCCCACCACAGAAATTCCTTTTGTAGACATGGAATTAGTGGTATTATTGTTTCCAAATTGTGGCTGTGTTGAGACCATAGGTTTTTCAGGTACCATTGAAGTTTCCTCATATGCAGCTTTGCACATGGGGTTAGTAAGATGCAAAATGCCATAAATCCCACAGCCTGCAGGATTTTCCTTGCAGTCAGCCTGGTGCAATTTGCTAGTGCTCTGAAGTATTGAGTTAGTTGCCCCTGCTTCTCTGGCGTGAGGTAGGCCATCTGGGTGCTCTTGTCCAAGTTGGCACCCAGGAAAATTATCTTCTGAGAGGGTATTAGCCTTGATTTCTCTTTGTTGACTGTGTATCCCAGAGAGTTCAACAACATTATTACATAAGCCAGATGTTTCAGAAGAATGTGCTTGCTGTCCGCTTGGATCAGGCAGTCGTCCAAATAGGGGTATATTTGTATCCCTTGAAGTCTGCAGTAGGCAATTACTGATGCCAGGCATTTCGTGAATACTCTGGGCGCAGTAGATAAGCCAAAGGGCAATGCAGAGAATTGATAATGAGTTGAACCTGCAAGAAATCTGAGGTATCTTCTGCAATTTTGTCTGATTGGGACATGCAGGTATGCCTCCTTGAGGTCCAATGTTACCAGCCAAGACTCCTTGCCCAGCATGGGAAGAAGCTGCTGTAGAGTGAGCATCTTGAATTTTGGTACGAGTAGAAATGTGTTTAGGATGGATAGGTCCAAAATAGGTCTCCAATCTTTTCCCTTCCTTGGTACCAGGAATAGTCTGGAATAAAAACCTTGACCTTGTTCGTGCGTCGGTACCTCTTGAATAGCTTTCATGTCTATGAGATCTGTAATTTGCCTTTGTGCCTCTGCCCTTTGATTGTGTGGCAAGTTTGGCATGCCTCTCATTTTTGGAAGGGTGTGAAAATGGAATCTGTAGCCTCTGTTTATAATGTCCAGGATCCATTTGTCTTTTGTGACAATATGCCAATTTTTTCAAAAATAATGCCAGTTTTCCTCCTAAGGGGGCTGCCATTTGAGTCCTGCTTGGCATGCAAAGGGAAATGTCATTGGGCTTGCTTTCTGAATGATTGCGAGTTATCCTCACCACCTCTTTGTGTAGGAGCTTGCCATTGTCTGCCTCTAAACGATCCTTGGGATTGTCCTCTGCCCCTCGGGTGCCTGTATCTACGTCTTTGGGGTCTGTCCGTGGCTGGAAAGGATCAATTTTTGGAAGGCCAATTTCTACTGAAACGTGGGGGTTATACCTGTAGAATATCTTTCACAGTTTGCATTGATTTAGCCTTTTCCTCCATTTTCCTTAATACCTCCTCAGCATTAGCACCAAATAATACATCCTTTTGTAGAGGGGCATCTAGTAATTTAGCTTTGACATGATCAGGCAAGGTTTGTTCTTTGAGCCAGGCATGTCTACATATAACTGATCCTGTAACAGCAGCTCTACATGAGGCCTCTAGAGCATCAAAACCACATTGTAAGGTATGCTTATCCACTTGTTCTGCACTAAGCATCAAGTCCTGCAACTCCTTCAAGTCTGTTTGTTCAGGTTGTGACATTTTACTTTTCAATTGTGATAACAAAAACTGTTGGTATTTTAGCATATGGAACTGACAGTTTAAGGCCCTCATGGTTAAGGTAGCCGAGGTATATACCTTTTTTCCCCACCTTTCTAAGGATCTGGAATCTCTCTCGGAAGGTAATGGATTTTTAGCAGTGGAGGCCTTAATTCCCTTGGGGCCCTGTGAGATGGTTTCTGGGTCAGCAGCATGGCTTTTGTATAGAAATTGGTGTGAGTCAGGAACCCTGTAGTACCTGTCAGGCTTGACTGGGGCTGGAGGCAGAGAATCCGGGTTAAGGCAGGCCTCTGAGTAAACATCATCTAGGATGTCCAAGACAGGAGGTATAGCCAGAGGCCTGTGCTGAGGTAGCAAGAGAAATTCCCTAAGCCTTTTCTTGGAATCTGAATAATCTTGGCCTTCCCAGTGGAAGTGTTCCCTTAAGGTATGCAAAGTTTCCCCAAATGAGTAATCCTCTGGGGGGGATACAGAAGGAATGGACTCCTCTGCATCAGAGTCTTCAAAAGGGGAGTAAGAATGTTCCTGATCATCGGAGTGCTCTGAAATAATGGAGCCCTGATCAGAGGAGGGGGATTCTTCCTCCACTCTGGGCCTTTTGTCCGGTGGGGTTGAGAACCCTGATAAGAGTAATTAAATCCTCAGCCATTTTAAGCATCTGTTTTTTTAGGCATGGGGCCTGGAGATGGGCCCTGTGTAGCTTGTCTCTTAGAATGCATGGCTGCTTTAGACTTAGTGAAAGCCTTGATGGAAAAAGAAGAGGAAGGTCTGAAGACACCTTGAGTGGAGGTAGACCTGTCCACATTTTGAGGATCAACGCCAAGAGTGGCTTCGGTATCTGTAGTCGGGGTGTGGGCCGAGGAGCCTGCGACCTCGGGCACAGGAGACACCGCCAATGAAGTGTCGTCGGTAGTCAGGGGCTGCGTAGGCACCTCGCTGAGAACCGGACCATGTGTAGTCGGCTTTGGCATGGTGTCGGTAGGGGCCACGGACCTCGTGTGTCGGTCCTTATCTTTGCGTTTTTTAGACAAAACTGGAGTCGGAGTATCCGACGACATAATGTAGTTAAATGTTTTTCCAAAATAATGCTGAGCGAACTCCGCCCGACGCTTAATGGTGCATTTGTTGAATGTAGCACAAAAGCGACAGACCGAGACGTGGTGGTCTGGGCCTAAACAAGGTATACAGAGGGAATGGAAATCCTTATGCGGTATTTGCTTCCCACATGAAATACAATTATTAACTTTGTCTGACATCGGTCTGAGGCAAGAAAAGTTTCCCCAATGGGGTACTTAGCTTTCAAGAAGACTTAGGTTTCAAAATTTTCGTAATTTCAGGAGCTGGCCGACCGGCACTTGTGAACTGCTTCTGCTTCGGGCACCACGCGGCAAGAAAGACTGGAGAAAATGGCATTGGCTGGTTCTTTTATACCCCTGTCGCACTGACGTCAGGGAAGAAGCGACGACAACCGACGCCGGACCTAGACTTTGGAATTCGGCCGACCGAGGACCCGCCTGGCGGCAGGAGAACCCATCTGTTATGACTGCAGCTGTATGCACGATGAACATCATGTTAGTAGCAACTTACAGTTTAAGAAAGGGGATAGCCAATCCCAGTGTGGATGGTGGATGTGTGTGCATTACGAGCACAGATCAAAGGTGAATGTTGACTTAAATTAGTCACAGACTACAACAATATAACATGAGGGAAGGAAATACAATTATGAGATGGCATACACCATTTAAGCCATGGTATAAAACTTGATTCTGAGGTGTAATAGTTCAATCAGCTCAAGAGCTGTATCAGTTACATTTATGATTCCTGTTTTTCTATGGGTATCCTCCTTCTATCTGATGCTGAAATACTGACTTTGCACTGGCGTTTAAAGGACAACTCCACACTCTAAAAACACTAAACCCAACAGGGTAAACCACTAAAATAAACGTACAAAAAACACAAATTTCACAGACTGCATCAAGCTGCTTTAATGAAGAGCTAAAAGGCTCCAAAATACTCCATACACTAATTTACTGAACTTTATCCGAGAGTTATTTTATAACTGTGTGTGGCGCAATGGTGCAACATTTAGCATTGTCACCTCACAGCAAGAGGTTCTCTTGTTCAATTCTTGGCTATGGTGCCTTCTGTGCGGAGTGTGCATGTTCTCCCTGCATTCCCTTGGGTTTCCTCTGGGTGCTCTAGTTTCCTCCCACATTCCAAGGACATGTGACTGGAGCATTTCTCTTTGGCCCTCCACTGAAAATGGTCTCTGTCCCAGTCAGTTTTTCACAATAAACAAATGTTAAATAAATAAA
The DNA here is from genome assembly GCF_019279795.1 of Protopterus annectens. Taxonomy (NCBI): domain Eukaryota; kingdom Metazoa; phylum Chordata; order Ceratodontiformes; family Protopteridae; genus Protopterus; species Protopterus annectens. The sequence continues at coordinate 895,146,227 of NC_056748.1, forward strand.
TAATGCCCATACACCCTTCAGTACCTTTCAATTTCTTCATTTCTATTTTCCTAAACCACAGATCATGAACGTCTCACCATCTGTTTCCTGTTTGTAACTCACTGTTTCAGAAACCAATCTGTTTGGGGCCATAACATTGTCTAAAATATTACTGTATATTGTTTTCATTTTGCATTCTGATACTGTACCTTGCAAACGTCAATACAGTGGTATAACGCACACAAACATGAGTCCATTATGAGAAATCAATGCAAAACTCACTATCAGCAAAATGGATAAGTCAAACTCATCAAATGCACTCAATGAAAAGTACAGTTGTGTACACTTACCATAAATGTAGATGTTTGAATGTATTCACTGTTGCAGTCATCATACTTGTGTTATCCTGCCAGGGGTAGCCCTCAGTCAGCCTGAAAACCAGAGACTTAGTATTTCTGCGTCGGTTGCTGTCACTTCAGGACTGACGTGAGGTCATCAGGGGTATAAAAACAGGCAGCCAATGCCAATACATCAGTTTTTCTTGCCCCATATGTCAGGACCCCCAAATAGGGAGCTAAGTTATGCTGGAAAAAAACACCACCAGTAAAACGTAAATACCAACAGCCCTGTAAGGAGTGAGTAAGAGAAATAGAGAAGGAGAGAGAAAGAGACAAGGGGGCTGGGGGGTAGGAAACCAGGACTGCAACAGTGAATACATTCGAACATCTACATTTATGATGTGTACACAACTGTATTATGTTTTTCGTGTTTCACTGTTGCAGTCATCACACTTGCGTTGATTCCCAAAGCTGAAGAATGGGTGGAGGGAGTCAAGAAGAGTTGGGGCTGGCTAGTATGCCCTTCAGGACTGCTGTTGCAAAGCCCGCCCTGGATTTGGAAAAGATAGGCAGGTGGTAATGCTTGGTGAAGGTATGAACAGAACTCCAAGTAGAAAGGCTGTAGAGGTTGAAGTTGCCCTAGTGGAATACATTCTGACCCCCCCCCCCGAGGGGGTGGTTTCCCATGGTGTTTGTAAAAGAAATGGATACAGTGTGCTATCCATTTGGAGATGGTTTGTTTTGATATGGCCTTGCCCTCTGCCCCTGGTGCAAAGCTGACTAGTAACTGGTCAGTTTTCCTGAAGGGCTTAGTCCTATCAAGGTAGAATCTGAGCTGTCTGTGCATGTCTAAAGAGTGCAGGATCCTTTCCCTCTTTATTTGAGGATTAGGAAAAAAGGTGGGCAAATGGATAGATTGGCTAACAGTCACACTGGACACCACATTAGGCATAAAAGTAGGGTTAGTCCTGAGGGAGACCCTGTCAGCATGAAAAATAATGAAGAGTTCCACAGCCGTAAGTGCTTGTAGCTCAGACACTCTTCTAGCTGAAGTGATGGCCAGAAGTAAGGCTGTTTTCAGAGAGAGGAATTTTAACTCTGCTGATGCTGCAGGCTCAAAGGGGGATGGAGTGAGCTTTTCCAACAGAAATTTAAGGTCCCAAGCAGGAGTGGGGGCTCTTCTTGGTGGCCTTAAATTGCTAGCCCCTCTCAGGAACTGTTTGATGAGAGGGTGAGAGAAGAGAGGTGGGCTCAGTGCTGCAATGAGCAGAGATGGCAGAGGCATTGATCTTAATGGAAGAGAAGGATAGGCCTCTGGTAATCCAGGATGAGAAGTAAGGAGGGCTGTGCTATATCCGCTCCTTTAGAGTAAATCAAGGAACAATACCTTTTCTACTTATCAGCATAAGATTTCCTTGTACTGGGTTCTCCTGGCTTCATGAATGACATCCAGCACCTGCCTGCTTAGGCTGGCCACTGGAGGAGAATTCAAGGAATAAGCCAGGCTGCAAGGTTCAGGGTTTGCAATTGCGGATGCAAGATCTCTCCCTCCTGCTGAGTGAGGAGGGTTGGGATCTGGGGTAGGTGCCATGGTGGCACAGGTGACAGACTGCACAATAGTGGGTACCAGTGTTGGCGTGGTCAGTCTGGGGCAATCAGGATTGCCCTTGGTCTTTCCTGCCTTATCTTGAGTAGTACTCTTGTAAGAAGAGGCAGAAGGGGGAAATGCCTAGATTGAGAGGTTTGTCCACTGGAAGGATAGGGCATCCACTTTCCAGGCCTTGCTGTGAGGTTCCATGGTGCAGAATTTGCTGAGCTGGTGATTGTAGGGGGAGGCAAACAGGTCCACCGTCGGGGTACCCCATTTCTGGGTTAGAAGGCTGAAGGTGTTGTGGTCTAATTGCCACTCGTGTGGGTCTAGGAGATTTCTGCTTAAGTTGTCTGCCAGAGAGTTTTGTTTGCTGGCAGGAATTGAGCTTGCAGGTGAATATGCACAGCTGAGGCTGTGTTCCACATGGTCATGGCTAGCCTGCAGAATGGGTAAGAGTGGGTTCCCCCCTGCTTGTTGATGTACCACATCACTGTTGTGTTGTTGGTTTTTATTAGATGGGGCCCCAGTGAGTGCAGGGATCTGAAAGGTGTCAGAGCATGCTGGACAACTAGCATTTCTTTTTGGTTAATGTGCAGATGAATTTGGTTTGGGCTCCAGTGGCCCTGAATGCACCTGCTATTAAGATGTGCACCCCAGGCATAGTCTGATGCATCTGTGGTTAGGGTCTGGGTGGCATGGGGTTGTGTAAAGGGAAGTCTCTTGTTGTGGTTGCATGCTGCTGCCCACCAAAGAAACTCTGTCCTGAAACAAGGTATTATAGGTATGATAGTTTCCAGGTCCTGAGAATGTTGGCACCAAAGAATATTTAAGTACCACTGAATTTTCCTCATATGCAGTCTGGCATATGGAATTAGTAGAATACAGGAGGCCATGAACCCTAGAGCCTACAGGATTTTCCTTGCGGATATCTGGGTTCTGGTGGCCATTTGAGTGAAGTAGCCTGTCAGATAGGCTTGTTTTTCTGGAGTAGGGAATGCCATCTGGGATGCTGTGTCCAAGCTTGCTCCCAGGAATACAATTTTTTGACTGGGGGCTAGTTTTGATTTCTTTTCGTTGATAGTGTACCTCACGGAGGTTAGAAGGTCCTTTACAAATGTCAGGTTCTGCAACAGCTTTTCCTGACTGTCTGCCTGAATCAGGCAATCGTCCAAGTAAGGGTATATTTGAATTTTTCTCTATCTGCAATAGGCAATGTCTGGAGCCAGGCATTTTGTGAAAAGTCTGGGAGCAATGGATAAGCCAAAGGGAAGTGCAGAGAACCGATAATGCATAGATCCTGCCCTGAAATGTAGATATTTCCTGCAGGAGTCCCTGACAGGGATGTGCAGATAGGCTTCCTTTAGGTCTAGGGTGGCTAACCAGACATCTTTGGACAGCATAGGGAGAAGCTGCTGTAGGGTGAGCATTTTGAAATTTGGTACCACCAGGAAGGTGTTTAGAATGGATAGATCTAAGATTGGGTGTTAGGTGCCCTCTTTTCTGAGTACCAGGAAAAGTCTGGAATAAAAAACTTGGCCTATCTGTTCTGCAGGAACAGGTTGAATTGCCCTTACGGAGAGCAGGGACTGAACTTGGTTCTGTGCCTCTGCTCACTGGTTTGGAGGAAGATCTGGGAACCCTTTTGGGGTTGGCAGCGTGTGGAAATAAAATTTGCACCCCTGGGACATTATGTTGATGACTCATTGATCGTTGGTGATGGACGTCCAGTTTTTTGCATGGTGGGCAAGTTTTCCTTCTAGGGACACGAGCAATTGGGCAGAGGTGGGAAGTGGAGTTGAGAAGTCATTGTGAATTCTTTCCGTAAGGGGGTGGCTTAGCACTCCCCGTTTTAAAAGTGGAGGTACTCCATTGCTTAGATCTCTGCATACCCTGAGACTGCAATCTGGGGAGGGTCTGTTTCCCCTGGGTCTAGTTTGAGATGGTGTTGAGGGGGCTGGAAAGGCCTAATGTTTCGAGGGGCAATGCCTACTGAATCTTGCAGGCTGCACTTGCAAAAAATCTTTGACTGCCTGCATAGACTTAGCCTTTTCTTCCATCTTTTTTAAAACCTCTTCTGCTTTGGTGCCAAACAGATTGTCCTCCTTCAAAGGAGCGTCCAGTATTTTTGATTTGACATGGTCTGGCAAGGTCTGCTCCTTAAGCCAAGCATGCCTTCTAAGGACAGAACCTGTGACTGCTGCCCTGCAAGATGCTTCTAGGGCATCAAACCCATGTTGCAGGGTATGCTTGCTGACTTGGCTTGCAGAATGCATACACTCCTATAATTCTTTATTTTCTGCACAGTCAGGAAAGGTAGATAATTTTTGCTTAATAAGTTCCATAGTATGTTGCTGGTATTTCAGCATGTGGAACTGACAATTCAATGCTCTAATGACGAGAGTTGCAGAGGTGTATACTTTTTTACCCCATCTGTCTAAAGCTCGGGAAAACCTGTCCAAAGGGGTGGGATTCTTAGGTGTAGTTGCTTTTATTCCTTCCTTTAGGTCCTTGGGAGATGACCTCTGGGTCAGTAGTAGGATTTTTGAAAAGAAATTTGTGAGAGTCAAGGACTCTGTAGTACCTGTCTGGTTTCCTTGGAGCAGGGGGTAAAGTATCAGGAGTTAGACTGCATTCCATAAAGACATCATCCACAATAGGAGGGATAAAGTACAGTTTTGTACCTACCATAAATGTAGATGTTCGAGTGTATTCACTGCTGCAGTCATTACACTTGGATTATCCTGCCGTCAGGCGGTCCCGCAGTCGGCCAGAGTTCCAAAGTCTTGGTCCGGCGTTGGTTACTGTCGCTTCTTCCCTGATGTCAGTGCGCCAGGGGTATATAAGACGCAGCCGAAGCCATTGTCTTCAGTTTTTCTTGTCCCAGATGTCAGGTGCCCCCAAATAGGTAGGCAATACATATTGCTAATAAAACATACATAAAAAATAAAAACAATACCTTCAGTTACAAGCAAATACACCATATAGGTTGTATAGGGTAGAAAGGTATAGATAAGTCCCAGGTAAGAAAGTGGGGATGGAGGGCAGGTAACCTGGACTGCAGCAGTGAATACACTCGAACATCTACATTTATGGTAGGTACAAAACTGTACTATATTCATCGTGTTTCACTGCTGCAGTCATTACACTTGGGTTAAATCCCAAAGCTGAGGTTGGGTGGCTGGGTCTATAAAGGATTCGGGGTGGCTATGAGGCCCTGCAGCACTGCAGTGGCAAAGCCAGCTCTGGATTTAGAGTAAAGAGACAAGTGGTAATTCTTGGTAAAGGTGTGCACTGAACTCCAAGTTGCAGCTTCCAAAATATCCTTGGTAGGTACTCTTCTAAGGTAGGCAGTTGAAGTGGTTGTTGCGCTGGTGGAATGTGGCCTAATGTTGCTAGGTACAGTTTTTCCATGTTGTGTGTAGCAGAAATGGATACAGTGTCCTATCCACTTTGAAATGGTCTGCTTTGAAATAGCCTTTCCCTGTGATCCTGCAGCAGATGCTACAAACAATTGCTCAGTTTTCCTGAATGTTTTAGTTTTGTCCAAGTAGAAGCGTTAACTGCCTGTGTATGTCCAATGAGTGCAGAAGTCTCTCCCCTTTATTCTGGGGATTTGGATAAAATGTTGGCAAGTGAATAGTTTGGTTAAGAGCCACACTGGATACCACCTTTGGCATAAATGTAGAGTTTGTTCTCAAAGAAACCCTGTCCTGATGAAAAATGATGAAAGGTTCCACTGCCATTAGCGCCTGTAACTCTGAAACTCTTCGTGCGGAGGTTATTGCCAGAAGCAGAGCAGTTTTCCATGACACATATTTTAATTCTGCTGAATTGGCTGGCTCAAAAGGAGGTAAAGTTAGTTTTTCCAAGACGAAGTTGAGGTCCCAAGTTGGTGTTGGTGCTCTCTGGGGCGGTCTTATGTTTTTAGCCCCTCTGAGGTACTGTTTTAATAATGGATGAGAGAAAATAGGAGGATCCATGTTGTAATGAGCTGAGATGGCAGAGGCGTGGATCTTAATGGATGAAAAGGATAGGCCTTTGTCTAGCATCTCAGTTACGTATTGTAATATCTGAGGGATATTTGGAACAAGAGGGTCAAAGCTTTGAGCCTGTTTCCAGGCGCAGAATCTCTTCCACTTTTCTGAATAGGATTTCCTGGTGCTGGGCCTCCTGGTCTCCAAAATGACATCCATAACAGCTTTAGAAAGAGGTGTTGGCTGCTTGGCTAAGTAATCTGCCATGCAGCCAGGTTTAATGTTTTGAGTTGGCTGTGCAGGATCTGATTGTTTTGTTGCGTCAGAAGGTGAGGAATTTGAGGTAAAATCCATGTTGGGCCTTGAGACAAGTTCTTTAAGATTGGGTACCAGTGCTGGCATGGCCAGTCTCGGGCAATCAGGATCATTTTTGCCCTTTCTTGTCTGGCTTTTAGGAGTACCTTTGACAGGAGAGGCAGTGGTGGGAAGGCATAAACTTTTAGGGTTTTCCAGCTGAACGAGAGAGCACCCACTTTCCATGCTTGTGTGTGGTAAGTCCTTGTGCAGAATTTCTGTAGTTGGCATTTCAGAGGGGAGGCAAAAAGATCTATGTCTGGGCACCCCCATTTTTGTGTTATCATGCTGAATACTTGTGGATTTAATTTCCACTCGTGAGGATCCATGATGTTTCTGCTTTAGTCATCTGCCAGAGTATTTTTCTTTCCTGGCAGGAATTGTGCTTGCAAATGAACTTGATAGGTCAGTGCTGTGTGCCACAAAGTCATGGCTTGTCTGCAAAGGGGATAGGAATGAGTGCCCCCTTGCTTGTTTATGTACCACATAACTGTGGTGTTGCCCATCTTTAGTAATAGTTGTCCTGGATGCAGAAGGTCCTTGAAAGCTGTTAGGGCATTCTGTACAGCTAGCATCTCTTTTTGATTGATGTGAAGATGCATTTGGTCTGCAGCCCACTTGCCCTGAATACAATTTCCTGCCATGTGTGCTCCCCAGGCGTAATCTGAAGCATCTGTTGTTAGTGTCTGCCTGGCTGTGGGTAAAGTGAAAGGCTGTCCCCTTGTTGTGGTGACATGCCTGTGCCCACCATCGAAACTCCTGTTGTAGGCAAGGAATAAGTGGTATTACTGTTTCCAAACTGTGACAGTGTTGAGTCCAAACACTTTTTAGGTACCATTGTAATTTCCTCATATGCAGTCTGGCATATGGTATTAGTAGTATGCAGGATGCCATGAACCCCAAGGCCTGCAGAATTTTTCTTGCAGGGAGTTGGGTTTTTGTTGCCATCAATTGAAAGTACTGAGTCAGTTGTCTTTGCTTGTCTGGCGTGAGATAAGCCATCTGGGCCGTTGTATTTAAGCTGGCACCCAGGAATATTATCTCTTGTGAGGGCACTAGTTTTGGCTTCTTTTTGTTTACTGTGTACCCTAGGCAAATTAGCAATCTTTTTACAAACGCCAGATGCTTTAGAAGAATGTCCTTGCTCTCTGCTTGAATAAGACAGTCATCCAAGTAGGGATATATTTGAATTCCTTTTTGTCTGCAAAATGCAATTACTGGTGCCAGGCATTTTGTGAAGACCCTGGGCGCAGTAGATAAGCCAAAGGGCAGTGCAGAGAATTGGTAATGCATTGTGCCAGCTATGAATCTGAGGTATCTTCTGCAATTTTGTCTGATTGGGACATGCAGGTATGCCTCTTTGAGGTCCAAAGTAACTAGCCAAGCCTTCTTGCCCAGCATGGGAAGAAGTTGCTGTAGTGTCAACATTTTGAATTTCGAAACATCCAGGTAAGTATTTAGAGTAGATAGGTCCAGTATGGGTCTCCAGGCTTTGTCCTTTCTGGGGACCAAGAAAAGTCTTGAGTAAAATCCTTGTCCTTGTTCCTGTTGTGGCACCTTTTGAATAGCTCTCATGTCCATGAGGGCTGTAATTTGTTTTTGTGCCTCTAACCATTGATTGTGTGGCAGGTCTGGCATTCCTTATGGCCGGTGTAGAGTGTGAAAGTGGAACCTGTAACCTTGAGACACAATATCCAGAACCCATTTGTCTTGGGTGATTATATGCCATTTTTGTGAAAAAAGAGCTAGTTTTCCCCCTAAGGAAACTGCCAAAAGGTAAGTGCTTGGCATGTGAAGGAGGAAGTCATTGGGACTGTTTCCTATAAGGTTGTGACTTGTCTTCTCCTCTTTTTGGGGTTGAAGCACCCCACTGTCGTGGTCTGTAAGAGCCTTGGGGCTGTGATCTGCCTCTTGGGCGTCTGTATCTGCCTCTTTGTGGTCTGTCTGACACTGGAAAGGACCAATTTTTAGAAGGCCAATTTCTGCTAAATCGAGGTTGGCTGTAAGAAATCCTTCACTGTTTGCATAGAATTTGCCTTATCCTCCATTTTCTTTAATACCTCTTCTGCCTTAACACCAAACAAGATATCATGCTGTAAAAAAGCATCCAATAATTTTGCCTTAACATGATCAGGTAAACCTTGTTCTTTTAACCAAGCATGCCTTTGAATCACAGATCCTGTAACTGCGGCTCTACATGAAGCCTCTAATGAATCAAAACCACATTGCAGAGTATGTTTTCCCACTTGTTCAGCTGCATGCAATAAATCCTTGCATTTCCTTATTGCCAGGACCTTCTGAGCTTGTAAGCATTTTCTGTTTTAACAGAGACATTAAATATTGCTGGTATTTAAGCATGTGGAACTGGCAATTTAAAGCCCTTACTGCTAAAGTTGCAGAAGTGTAAACTTTCTTCCCCCATCTATCTAATGCTCTGGAATCCTTGTCCGAGGGAACTGGATTTTTAGCAGTGGAAACCTTTATCCCTATGGGACCCTGGGAAATAGTTTCTGGGTCAGCAGCAGGATTTTTATAAAGACATTTGTGAGAGTCAGGGACTCTGTAGTACCTATCTGGCTTGACTGGTGCTGGGGGCAAAGAATCAGGGGTTAAACTGGATTCAGAGAACACATCATCCACAATATCTAACAGGCGGAATAGCAAGAGGCCTGTGCTGAGGCAATAAAAAGAAAATTTCTGAGTCTTTTCTTGGATTCTGAATAATCCTGGCTCTCCCAATGGAAACATTCCCTCATGGTATGTAAAGTTTCCCCAAAAGAGTAATCCTCAGGAGGAGAGGCTGAAGGGATTGATTCTTCAGCATCAGAGTCCTCATAGGGGGGTAAAGAGTATCCCTGGTCTGAAGAGGAATCAGAGGAAATGGAAACCTGGTCAGAGGAATCATAGTCTGTATCCTGCCTAGGCCTTTTATCAGGAGGGGGATGGGAACCCTTGATCAAGGTAATTAGGTCTTCGGCCATTCTGAGCATCTGTTTTTTAGGCATGGAGGCCTGTCCAGGTGAATGCTGTACTTGTTTCTTTGTCTTTAATGGAGTTTTAGACTTGGTTGTTGTTTTGATGGTAAGCTGTGAAGGTCAGAAAACACCCTCAGAAGCCGATGCCTGCTCAGTGGCTCCGGACCCATCTGAGGGGTTAATTTCCGTAGGCCCAATACCTTGAGTTTCCAGAGGCCTAGAAATCTCCACGTGGGAGTCGGAGGCAGACTGTGGCTCTGAGGTAGCAGGTGTCAGGGGCTGCGAAAGAGCCTCACTGAGAACCGGCGACTGGCCTAGAAGAGGCTTCATAGTCAGTTTTGGACCTCGGATGCCTGTCCTTATCTTTGCGTTTTTTGTGTATTCCGGTCGTCGGTTGTTCCGACGGCATGGTATAATTGAACCTTTGGCCAAAATAATGGCGTGCAAAATCAAACCGTTTAATAGTGCATTTGTTAAATCTAGCACAAAACCGACAACTAGTGACGTCGTGGTCTGGGCCTAGGCATGGAATACAGTAAGAATGAAAATCCTTATGAGGTATTTGCTTCCCACAAGAAATGCAATTATTAACTTTTACTGACATCGGTCTGAGGCAAGAAAAAGTTTCCCCAACAGGATACTTAGCTTTATTTAAGACTTCGGTTCTGAAATTCGATTTCGAAAATCTCAGGAGTCGGCCGACCGGCACTTGCGAACTGCTTTTGCTTCGGGCACCGCACGGCAAGAAAGACTGAAGAAAATGGTGTCGGCTGCATCTTATATACCCCTGGCGCACTGACGTCAGGGAAGAAGCGACAGCAACCGATGCCGGACCAAGACTTTGGAACTCTGGCCGACTGTGGAACCGCCTGACTGCAGGATAACCCAAGTGTAATGACCGCAGCAGTGAAACACGATGAACATCTAAGGGTCTGTGCTGTGGTAAATCTAAAAATTCCCTCTGTTTTTGGACCGAGGATAATCCTGGCATTCCCACTGGAAATGCTCTCTCAAAGTATGTAGGATTTCACCAAAAGAAAAATCATCTGGAGGGGAAGCAGAAGGAATTGATTCCTCTGCATATGAATCCTCATACGCAGATAAGTGCATGTCTTCATATTCAGAAACCTCAGAGTCGTCGGACTCTTGGTCAGTTAAAGCTGCTGGGGAGAATTCTCTTTCTTTTAGCAGGGGAAGGCTGGCTTCCATTATCAGCATGATCAGGTCTTCTGCCATTTTTAGCATTTGAGACTGTGGCACGGAAGCAGGCGCTTGAGTTTGGGTTGTCAGTTTTTTAGGCGTAGCTCGTACCCTTGGCCTTAGAAACTCGGTAGTTTTAGAAAGAACTTAAGATGTGAAAGAAGTCGTTGGTTTGTGTCGAATATTGGTAATGCAAAGAACTTCCTCAGAAGCCAGTGCCTGCACAGTGGCTCCAGACCCATCCAAGGTAGAGACATCCGCAGGTTCCATAGTCAAAGAACAGTCTTGCGGCATACCGGACTCCGAACGGGTCTTGGTAGCAGCCTGCAAATCCATTGAAGTGGGCATCAGGGGCTGCAAAAACGCCTCAATGAGTACCGGCAAACTGGTGACTAGCTTAACGGAAGCGTCGTCGGCAGTTTTGGACCTGTGTAGTCTGTCTCTGTCTTTATCCTTATGTTTTTTCAGCAGATCAGTAGTCGGATGGCTTACCGAAGCCAATTCGGGATACAGAGATCGAGAATGAAATTATTTAGCTACAATAAGGCCCCGACGATGAATAGTTCGGGTGTTGAACAAAGCACAAAACCGACAGCGAGGTACATCGTGGTCTGGGCCTAAACAGGTGACGAAGTAAGAATGGAAATCTCGGTGTGGTATTTGTTTTCCACAGGCGAGATAATTGTTAACTTTTTCTGACATCGGTTAGAGCAAGAAAAAAGAATCCCCAACGGGGTACTTAGCTTTAGAAGACTTCAGGATGATTCAATTTCGGGAACGAAAACTCAGGTAGCGGCCGACCGGCACTCATGCGAACTGCTTCTGCTTCTGGCTCCTCGGCAAGAAAGACTGATATAATGGCTTCGGCTGCCTGTTTTTATACCCCTGACAACCTGACGTCAGTCCTGAAGTGACAGCAACCGACACAGAAATACTAAGTCTCTGGTATTCGGGCCAACTGAGGGCTACCCCTTGCATGATAACCCAAGTGTGATGACTGCAACAGTGAAACAAGAAGAACATCTACAAGTGACAAGAGGAACAAGCATCCCAATGACTTTTCAACTTTCACTCAAACCAGCATTCAGGCTCACCGGTGGAGACAACAATGGAAAGGCAGCCGTGCTAATTACACCATTTTACCATAATACTTAAAATAAAACTCAGGTATTTAATACAGGGTCTAGTGTTTGTTGTCAGGAATGCTTTTTATGGGATCTTAATGCCTGATCAAAATAGCAACAAACTCAGTATAACTAAAACACTTCCAAAGCAGCACCTAACAATGCCACTGCCATAACATAACAGAATTTTAAAGCAAGAAGCAGCAAGTTCTAGATGCTGGTCAGTCCAAGAGATTCATCAGCCTTCTGAGCGCCCTGCTGGTCAAAAGTGGCAAACACACCGCTTCTGAAGTTTTATCTCTGCGTTTCAACTTCTGAATGCTTAACCACTAATGAAAAGGAACTACACTGTGCAAACTTACAGTATTCTGAAGCATGCCTGTTACCACTGTACAATAAGGAAAACGAGTGAAGACTCCATATACAAAATGAGCAGGGTGAGAAGGAAGCGGGGGAAAAAAAAAAAAAGAGAGAAAGTGAATGATAATGCAAGGGACAGAACATAGATATCAAAGAGATCACATGCATTTTTTAGAATGTGAGAATGAAACTAAAGTGTTTTTTTTTTTAACTCAGACATGCTAGAATACTGTTTCAGCCCTAGGACTAATCAGAGGATCTGGTAATATCATGCACATTTTAAATCGCTTTATCTACAAAACCATTTCAAAAATTATTGGATGTTTAACAATAGTAAATCAGGCATACGGGAAAGAGCCCTTCCTACCTGTTAAGTTTTTTAAGGTACCATTCATACAATGCTATGAATGTGGTACATAATCCTGTCTAAGTCTTTCTGTTATGCATAGCATTAGTGAAAGATGCTCCTTCGTGTGCAATCAGATGAAAATGCTATGAGATTATCAACACATTCTGTTACTATGGAGGGGAGAAAAGCACGACAGTGAGGGGAAAGCTTGGGCATAGGACCTCAAGAACTTTTCTGCAAATGAAACATCAATTAAAGAGCACCTTACCATTATAAGTGTGGTGCAGCAGGCTATGAACTGATAATTTTAACCTGCAGTTCTGGGTTGGAGACTGAGTACCACAGTCTCCACATAGACAGTATATGCCTTTAACCACATTATTTCTTAAAATGTGCTTTTGGCTTCTGTACCTGTCAGTTGGCATCCCTCTTCTGCAGCTCCTTCACACATTTTCTCCCTGCTGCTCCAAATCACTACAAATTATATCACTCCATACAGATGAACCTCCAGTCTGTACTGCAAATGTGCCCAGAAGTGGCTATACCTATAGTCAACCTGAATTCTGGGATGAGGAGTAAGAGCTAATCAGAGAGGAAGAAGTCATAAAGGGAGCTATACAGGGTATGCTTAGTTTACTTCTAGTTGCTCAAAACTTCCACCAACAACTCACCATGCAGCCTTGTGGGAACATGTAGTCTCTTATGCACGCCCCAAATGTTGACTACAGAGCATCACAGTGCTGCTTGGTGAGTCAACTCATACTCTGCTATCTCTTCCAAAGGATGGCACACTAGCACCAGCCATTCTCCTACCCATCCTTGCAGGCTCTCTTGGCACCAGGGCTGATAAACCAAGGTCAACTAGTAATGGTTTTATCCCTCTGAATGACTTCTGAACAAATCATTTAATCAGACCAGTGTTCACAGATTATCAGTGAAAACAGGCACATTTACAGAGTGGGTCATCTAGAAAAAAAAGTTTATGAAACTACAAAGAGGAGTATATTTCATATATAAGACTGCAAAAGAAAACATTACAATACCACTGTTTTTTTTTCTTTAATAGGCTACCCTTGTACTCCCTTGCATGTTCCTGATACCAAATGTGCAAGAAGAGACATGGGCCCCATTGTGAATGCCTTTCTCCTCATTCCCTCATGGTCTGCTTGCTGCAAAGTACTATGGCTTCTATAGGATGGTGCTGTAAGACAGCGTAGCAGCCTGCACTCTCACATGAGCATAATAACTGCACAGGGGAGACTGACTTCTGCAGCTGAAATACCACCACCACAACCAAGTATCAGGCATCCATCCGCAAGGGTGTCTGCACTGTAGAAAGTTGTTCTCTTTTGCATATTCAAACTTGTCCTATTGTCTGTACTTTGATGCATTAATTACTTTAGGATGTAAACAATCCTAAGGAAAACTGAGGAAACACTAAAATGGCATCACCCGTACACAACCTTCCATCTAGCAGGTAGACTTAAGACAGTCTGATCACAAAACTAAGGAATACAAGGGGACAGAATGATAAAATTATAGTAAAATAGTTTAACAGTTTGAGATGATATTGTATAGAAAGGTACACAAGCAATTCTGTTAGAGGAAGGCTAATTATTTTCAGAACATTTTATCTGAAAATGTTTTTGTTTTGTTTTTCTTTCAGCTTTTCCCGGTTAGGGGTCACCACAGTGGAACTCTGGTCCGCTAATGATTGGCAGTCGATTTTTATGGTGCCGAGGTGCCAGCCCGACGCCCAACCTTCAACAAAGGCACGCCCATTCATGCAGGTCTTTTGAACGCCACTCAACCGTGGGGAGGACATGCAGACTCCACACAGAAGGCGCTCCAGACGAGAATCGAACGGGAGAATCTCTTGCTGTGAGGCGAAAACGCTACTGCTGCACCACCACGGCTTACAACATTTTATTTGAGAATACAGTATCCTAATGCATTGTAATCACATGATTTTTATGTCCTTCTACTCTCATGTTGCAGTATTTTTATCCTTTGGGTTAGCCTCTGCCTAGCAACCCGAACGTCCTGCCAGTATACAAAAGCTTTAGTCACTGTAAGGTACGTGGGACGTCTGACATTGGTTGTAGGGAACGTGGGCCATAAAAGTGATGTCTGCACGTACCTTCCTCAGAAAGTACAGTTGTGGACACTTACCATAAATGTAGATGTTCGACTGTATTCACTTTTGCAGTCATTACATTTGGGGTAATCCTGCTGGCAGGATGCCTTCAGTCGGCCCTGAATTCCAAAGTCATGGGTCCTGCGTCGGCTTCTGTTGCCCCTTCCCTGACGTCAGGACATCAGGGGTATAAAAGATGCGGCTGACGCCATTTTCTTTAGTTTTTCTTGCCCTAGATGTCAGGTGCCCCCAAAAGGGTAGCCAAAATTTATATACATATAAATACATGCACCAATATAAACTTTACCTTCATCTACAAGCAAATACACCACATAGGTTGTATAAATCAGAGAAGGAAAGATAGGTTCCATAAGAAGAAAAGGGGGATGGTGGGTGGGTAACCTGGACTGCAACAGTGAATACACTCCAACATCTACATTTATGGTAAGTGTACACAACTGTACTATGTTCTCAGTGTTTCACTGTTGCTGTCATTACATTTGGGTAGAGTCCCAAAGCTATGGATGGGTGGCTGGAGCTAAACAGCATTAGGAGCGGCTATGAGGCCCTGCAGAACTGCAGTGGCAAAGCCTGCCCTGGATTTAGAGTAGAGTGGCAGATGATAGTGCTTTGTAAAGCTGTGCACTAAACTCCAAGTAGCAGCCTCTAAAATGTCCTTGGTTGGTACTCCCCTGAGAAAAGCTGCTGAAGTGGCTGCAGCTCTGGTTGAATGAGGCCTAATGCCCTTAGGCACTGGCTTGCCATGGTGTAAGTAGCAGAAACAAATGCAGTGGCCTATCCACTTTGAAATAGTCTGCTTTGAGATAGCCTTTCCTTGTGATCCTGCAGCATATGCCTCTAGTAATTGTTCTGTCTTTCTGAAAACTTTGGTTCTGTCCAAGTAGAATCTAAGCTGTCTGTGTATGTACAAAGAATGCAGAATTCTCTCCCCCTTGTTCTGTGGATTTGGATAAAAAGATGGCAGATGAATAGTTTGGTTAAGAGCCACACTGGACACCACCTTAGGCATAAATGTTGGGTTTGTCCTCAGAGAGACCCTGTCTGGATAAAAAATTATAAAAGGTTCCACAGCCATGAGTGCCTGAAGCTCTGAAACTCGTCTTGCAGAAGTTATTGCTAGGAGCAGAGCTGTTTTCCAAGATAAAAAATTTATATCAGCAGTAGCAGCTGGCTCAAAAGGAGGCAGGGTGAGTTTTTCCAAGACATAGTTGAGGTCCCATACAGGCATTGGTGATTTCCTTGGAGGCCTTAAATTTTTGGCTCCTCTGAGGTACTGTTTAATAAGGGATGAGAAAAGATTGGTGGCTCTGTATTGTAATGAGCCGAAATGGCAGAGGCATGAATGCATCTCAGTTAAGTATTGCAAAATCTGAGGAATATTTGGCACAGCTGTATCAGTTCCTTCTGCCTGGTTCCAAGCACAGAATCTTTTCCATTTTCCAGCATAAGATTTTCTAGTACTCGGCCTTCTGGCCTCCAAAATGACATCCATCACAGCTTTACTGAGAGGTGTGTTTTGTATGACTACATTATCCGCCAAGCTGCCAGGTTTAAATTCCTGAGTTGGCTGTGCAGGATCCGATTGTTTTGCTGGGACAGTAGATGAGGTATTTGAGGTAAGGTCCAAGCTGGGCATTGAGACAAGTTCTTTAGGATTGGAAACCAGTACTGGCGGGGCCAGTCTGGAGCAATCAGTATCATTTTTGGCTTCTCCTGTCTGACCTTTAGGAGTACCTTGGGGAGTTGAGGCAGTGGGGGAAAGGCATATACTGATAGGTCTTTCCAGCTGAAAGATAGGGTGTCCACTTTCCATGCTTGTCTGTGATAAGTCCTTGTGCAGAATCTTTTTAGTTGGCAGTTGTGAGGGGAAGCAAATAGATCTATGTCAGGGCATCCCCATTTCTTTGTTATCATGCTGAAGACTTGTGGATCCAGCTGCCACTCGTGGGGATCCATGAGGTTTCTGCTTAGTTCATCTGCCAGAGTATTTTTCCTTCCTGGCAGAAATTGTGCCTGCAGATGTACTTGGTAAGTTAATGCTGTGTCCCACAACGTCATGGCTAGTCTGCAAAGGGGGTAAGAATGTGTGCCTCCCTGCTTGTTTATATACCACATGACCATGGTGTCGTCCATCTTTATCAGTAGTTGTCCCAGATGAAGTAGGTCCTTGAAGGCTGTCAGGGCATTCTGAACAGCTAGCATCTCTTTTTGATCGATATGTAGATGCATTTGGGTTGAGGACCATGTGCCCTGAATGCATCTTCCTGCCATGTGGGCCCCCCAGACATAATCAGATGCATCCGTTGTTAGTGTCTGCCTAGCTGGGGGTAATGTGAATGGCTGTCCCTTGTTTTGGTGACAAGCCTTTGCCCACCATCGAAACTCCTGTTGTAGGCAGGGAATGAGAGTAATCATTGTTTCCAGGCTGTGGCAATGTTGAGTCCAAACACTTTTTAGGTACCATTGAAGTTTCCTCATATGCAGTCTTGCATATGGAATTAGTAGGGTGCAGGATGCCATGAAGCCCAAAGCCTGCAGAATTTTTCTTGCAGACAACTGGGCCTTTGTTGCCAACATTTTGAAATAGGTAGTCAGTTGCCTTTGTTTGTCTGGCGTGAGATAAGCCATCTGGGCAGCTGTATTTAAGCTTGCACCCAGGAATATTATCTTTTGAGAGGGTACTAGTTTTGATTTATTTTCATTGACTGTGTACCCTAGGCATGTTAGAAGTCTTTTCACAAACGCCAGATGCTGTAGAAGAATGTCCTTGTTCTCTGCTTGAATTAGACAGTTGTCCAAGTAAGGATATAGCTGTATTCCTCTTTGTCTGCAGAATGCAATTACTGGTGCCGGGCACTTTGTAAAGACTCTGGGCGCAGTAGATAAGCCAAAGGGCAGTGCAGAGAATTGGTAATGCATTGAGCCAGCCCTGAATCTGAGGTATCGTCTGCACAATTGTCTGATTGGGACATGCAGGTATGCCTCTTTTAGGTCTAGAGTTACCAGCCAAGCGTTCTTTTCCAGCATGGGCAGAAGCTGCTGCAAAGTCATCATCTTGAATTTTGGTATATCCAGGAATGTGTTCAGAATAGATAGGTCCAGTATTGGTCTCCAGGTCTTGTCCTTTCTGGGTACCAAGAACAGTCTTGAGTAAAATCCTTGTCCCTGTTCTTGCTCTGGTACTTGTTGAATGGCTCCCATGTCCATGAGGGATGAGACTTGTTTTTGTGACTCTGCCCATTGATTTTTTTGCAGATCTGGCCAGCCGTTTGCCTTTGTCAGGGTATGGAAATGGAACTTGTACCCTTGTGACACGATATTTAGAACCCACTTGTCCTGGGTTATAATGTGCCAATTTTGAGAAAAAAGTGCTAATTTTCCCCCTAAGGGAGCTGCCACGAGATAAGTGCTTGGTGCAGGCAGGGGGAAGTAATTGGGACTGTTTCCTGTATGGTTGT
Organism: Protopterus annectens; assembly: GCF_019279795.1. Classification (NCBI taxonomy): domain Eukaryota; kingdom Metazoa; phylum Chordata; order Ceratodontiformes; family Protopteridae; genus Protopterus; species Protopterus annectens. The sequence goes on from NC_056748.1 coordinate 895,164,087, forward strand.
GATTTGTCTTCTCCAACTTTGGAGGTAGAAGCACCCCATTGCTTTGACCTGTAGGAATCTTGCGCCTGGGATCTGCCTCTAGGGCATCTGGATATGCCCCTAGGGCATCTGGATCTGCCCCTTTGACGTCTGTCTGACACGGGAAAGGACCAATTCTTTGTAGGCCAGTGTCTACTAAGACTAGGTGGTTGTACTTGCAAAAAATCTTTGACAGTTTGCATAGATTTAGCTTTGTTCTCCATTTTCTTTAACACCTCCTCTGCCTTAACACCAAACAAAGTATCATGCTGTAAAGGTGCATCTAATAATTTAACTTTGACATGATCAGGCAGATTTTGTTCCTTTAACCAAGCATGCCTCCTAATTACAGGACCCGTAACTGCGGCCCTGCAGGAGGCCTCCAAAGAATCAAAACCACATTGCAAAGTATGCTTTCCAACTTGTTCAGCTGCATGCAATAAATCCTGCATTTCCTGGTTTTCTGCACATTCAGAGTTTAATAACATTTTCTGTTTAAGCAATGCCATGACATGTTGATGATATTTAAGCATATGAAACTGACAGCTTAAGGCTCTTATAGCCAAGGTAGAAGATGTGTAAACCTTTTTTCCCCATCTATCCAGTGCCCTAGAATCTCTGTCAGAGGGGGTAGGGTTTTTTGCAGCGGAAGCCTTAACTCCTTTGGGACCCTGTGAAATAGTTTCTGGGTCTGCAGCAGTGTTTTCAAAAAGGAATTTATGAGAGTCAGGAACCCTTTAATATCTGTTAGGCTTAACAGGAGCTGGAGGTAAGGAAGTCAGGGGTGAGACTATACTCCGAAAACACATCCTCTACAATATCTAACACAGGTGGAATGGCTAGTGGCCTGTGTTGAGGAAGTAAAAGGAAATCCCTGAGCCTCTTTTTAGATTCTGAAAAATCTTGGCTCTCCCAGTGGAAATGCTCCCTCATGGTATGCAAGGTTTCCCCAAAAGAATAGTTCTCTGGAGGAGAAGCTGAAGGTATGGATTCTTCAGCATCAGAATCCTCATAGGAGGGAAGAGAATATTCCTGATCAGAAGAAATAGAAACCTGATCTGAGGATTCATAGTCAGTCTCTTGCCTAGGCCTCTTATCAGGAGGGGGATGGGAACCCCTAATCAAGGTAATTAAATCTTCGGCCATTTTCAGCATCTGTTTTTTGGGCATAGAGGCCTGTCCTCGTTGCTCTTGAGTTTGTTTCTTTGCTTTAGAAGGTGCTTTAGTCTTTGCCTTTGAAGCTGAGGTTGGTTTAATGTAAAGAAGTTTAGTTCTGAATACACCCTCAGAGGCCGGTGCCTGCTCCGCGGCTCCGGACCTATCTGAAGAAATAGTATCCGAGGCTCCAATACCTTGAGTTTCCAGCAGCATGGCCGACTCCATGTGGGAGTCGGTAGCGGCCTGTGGCTCTAAAGTAGCGGGCGCCAGGGGCTGTGAATGCGCCTCACTATGAACCGGCGACTGGCTTAGGAGAAGCTTCGTCGTCGGTTTTGGGCCTCGGATGTCTATCTCTCTCCTTTTCTTTGCGTTTTTTGTGAACTTCGGTAGTCGGATGGCTATCCGACGACATTTCTGGATAATTAAACCGGCGTCCAAAATAGTTTAAAGCAAAATTATACGGACGCTTAATAGTGCGTTGGTTAAATCTAGCACAAAACCGACAACCAGCAACATTGTGATCAGGGCCTAGGCAAGGAATACAGTAAGAATGAAAGTCCTTATGAGGTATTTGCTTTCCACAAGAAATGCAATTATTAACTTTTTTCTGACATCGGTCTGGAGCAAGAAAAAGGTTTCCCCAAAGGGGTACATAGCTTTATTGAAGACTTCGGATCTGAAACTCGAACACGAAAATCTCAGGAGTTGGCCGACTGGCACTTGCGAACTGCTTCTGCTTCGGGCACCGTGCGGCAAGAAAGACTAAAGAAAATGGCATCAGCCGCATCTTTTATACCCTGACGACCTGACGTCAGGGAAGGGGCGACAGCAGTCGACGCAGGACCCAGGACTTTAGAATTTAGGCTGACTGAGGGCAACTTGCCAGCAGGATTACCCCAAATGTAATGACTGCAACAGTGAAACACGAAGAACATCTTCTATGCCACCAGTCTAACTTCAGCTCATCCTACCATCTCTGCCGTCGGATCCTGAGATTAAAGTTAAGTACCCCGTTGGGGCCTTTTTTCTTATTATTTCTTGGTCACTGTATGCCTGCCCAGGTTCATGTCATCCAGAAAAGGAAGGTGTAGGTGTGGATGTCAGATCCCTCATAAGGACACCCGTGACCTGTGTCTATTTTGCCTAGGGCCCAATCACGACCATAAGACCTGCGCCATTTGTCAAGTCTTCATCCCAAAGATCCTTGGCAGCTGTCTGCACACCCTTAACATTTACCTAGAAAACCACAGACAAACGATTGGCTCTTGGGATGGAAGGGCCATCCGGTCATACCGCCGAGCCACAGAAAAAGAATTTTTAAATGGGACCCTACAGAAATAACTGAAGTCCAAAAGAGATATTATGAACTCCTACAAATGGACAGACTCCTGCACCTTCTGCAACTCCCCCAGACCTGCCAGCCTTTTTAAATTACTTTTCTATAGCTTCTAAAAATCCAGATTCCCAACACCCTGCTCCTAGAAGACCTGATCGGTTTTATAAGGTCCATGAAGGGGCAACATTTCTTAAGTGTCCTGGTGCAGATCCTGATACTACTTCTGTCTCTGCAGACATATCCTCCAGACTGATACCTTCTACCTCTGTCCTCCCTTCTGATAAGCACAGCAAAACAATGGAGAGAGTTGGCAAGAAGGTGTACACTTCAGCACCTCTGGCCTTTAGGGCAATCAACTACCAGACACACATGTCCAAGTACTCCCTGGCCCATTTATCTCAGGCTTCTAAGATTTTGGATGGCCTCCTTGATTCAGCCACAAAATCCCAAATCTCTAGTCTGATCTCCTTGTCCACACAAGTGACAAGACATTCAATCAAATGCAGTTATGATGCTGCAGAGGCTTCAGCCAGATCTGCAGCCTCTGCTCAGTGCTCAGGAGGTACTCTTCCACCTGATGATATCAGGACTAAACGTTTAGATGTCCCACTGGACAATTCAGCCTTGTTTGGCACCCAAGTTGCAGAACTTTTCAAAACCCTGCAACAAAAGGGAAAAGAACTTCAGGACCTTAAACATTTGTTTGTGTCACCTGTTCCTAAATTTCACAGGAAGTACCCTACGAAAACACAATTACAAAACATTCTGCTCCTCCTCTTCCTGCTGGGGGCAAAAAGAGTTCCAGAAAGCAGCAGACTCCTTCTATGCCTGCCCAAACGCCAACGCAAAAAACTCCTTTTCAGGACAAGACAGGTAGTGTGTGACTGCCTGCCACCTCTTCTCTCCCCCACCCCCTTCCAGGCCATATTCTCCTTTCCCAGAGACTCTCTCACTGTCTCCCATTCTGGGAAAGCATCACCTCAGACAAGTGGGTTCTCTCCTATCATAGAAAAAGGTTATTTCACAACCTGGGTCATTCCTCCTATTTTCAGGGGCATCCATCAGCCACCAAAGGATGAACTGCCCCTATTTCAACCTGTCTTGGACAGCCTTCTCTCTCAAGGAGCTATTCAACTAGTTCCAGGCTCAGAAAAGAGAAGGGGCTTTTACTACAGACATTTTCTAGTCCCAAGAAGGATGGCCCATGGAGACCCATACTGGACCTCTCATACCTCAACCTCTTTCTTCTAGTACCCACCTTCCGCATGCATATCCTTCAAACTCTTTTCCCAATGATAATGCCTCAGACATTTCTGACCACTATGGAAATCAGAGATGCTTAACTACATATTCCCATCTGGCCCAAATACAGGAATTACTTACACTTTTCTGTGGGCTCCTAACATTTTCAATTCTCTGCTTTACCCTTTGGACTAGCTACTGCTCCAAGGGTATTCACCAAATGCCTGGCTCCAGTGGTAGCCTACTGCAGGGTTCTAGGGATACAAGATGACCTCCTGATCCAGGCAGACTAATACAGTACCCTCCAGACAGTCATTTCCCTTTTGCAGTCTATGGGCTTCACAATCAACTTCCCCAAATCCAGCCTAAACCCTTCCCAGGACCAGGTCTTCCTGGGGTGCAGAATCAGAACAGATGTTATGATGGCATTTCTCCCACCCCAAGAGGTGGAAAGTCTAAAGGAATACCTGCTGTCTGTCATACAGGCCCCTGCAATGACAGGAAGAGGTTACCTCTGACCATTAGGGTACATGGCTTTCACAATCCCCGTGTTGCTACTGGCAAGACTCCACATGAGAAAGCTTCAGTACTATCTGAGGTCCACATAGACCCAACATTACCACCTGCTGCATTACACCATTCCCTTCCTGCCATGCTTAAGGAAGGAGATCCTTTGGTGGGTTAATCAAGTCTCTCAGAATCCAGGGCTTCCCTTGCAACCCCTAGCCCCAGTACAGAAACTGCACACAGATGCTTCAGATCTGGGGTGGGGAACTGGTATGGGTGGCTTGAAGGTGCAAGGATCATGGACAGGCCCCTCCAAGAGGGAACACATCAACATAGAGAGATGAGAGCTCTCATCTTTGCTCTGAGGGCCTTCCAACATGTCCTGAAGCAAGGATGCCTGAAAATTGTTCACAGACAACATTACTGTTCTTTGGAATGTGAACAAACGGGTGGAACAAGATCTTACTTGCTATGCAGACTTGCGCTCCAGGCCTGGGAATTGACAGTCTGTCATGGAGCAACTGTGCAGGCCATCTATATACACTCAGCTCAGTACACGCAGGCAGACACCCTCAGCAGATCCATGTCACAATCCCAAGAATGGATGCTACACAGGAATGTGTTTCTGGAAGAAGTCCACAGGTGGGGTACACCACAAATAGACCAGTTTGCATCCCCTCTTAACAGACATCCACAATTCTGTACTAGGGCTCTCAGCCCCCCCCCCCCCAGCGAGGGCAATGGATGCCTTTTCTATTTCTTGGGATGAGATGTTTCTGTACGCTTCCCCCCTTCCACTCTTACACAAAGTCCTGATGACAATTCAACAGGACAAACCAAAAATCTTGCTGGTGACCCCTCCCCCCCCTTTTGGCCAAGACAGCACTGGTTTCCCCTCCTTCCTCGTTTAGCCAGGGCAATCATCACAAGTTACCTACTCACACAGGACAAGGGACCCTGATCCATCCCTACCTGGAATCTCTGAAATTAACCCTGTGGGTGATAAGAGTTTTGATCCCTTTCAGACACCTTTATTCTGAGGACTTGCTAAATGTCCTGGAGGAGGCCAGGAAACCCAATACTAGGATATCCTATCTGTCCAAGTGGAAAAGGTTCTCCATACGATGTCTTAAAAGACAGCTAGACCCATTTCAAGTAGGGGGTCCCCTGATACTGTCTTATCTGTGTGAATTGTTGCAGGCAGGGTTGGCATAATCCTTCATAAAGGCCCACCTTGCTGCTATTTCTGCATGTCTGCCTTTAGAACCACCACTTGCTTCTAGACTTAAAGTGAAGTTACTCCTAAAAGGAGTTCTACACCTCAGACCACCCAGGAGGCCAGTTCCACCACACTGTGACCTGAACTATGTGTTGGAGAAGCTCACTGTTGCCCCCATTTGAGCAGCGGCTACAGCCCCTCTAAAGTATTGCATTTGGAAAACTGTGCTTTTGATGGCCTTAACAACTTCAGTCAAGAGAGTCTCAGAATGACATTGACCGAGTCCTGCACTCCCCTTGATGTTCACAGACAACTCAGATTCTACACTGATAAGACTACACCTATTAGGATATCAGAGCAACTGCTTGTCTCCTTTCACCCCAGGGCTCTGGGAAAAGCTGTGACAAAACAGGCCGTTTCTACATGGATCTCCAAAATTATTTCCTTTTGCTATGCATACCATGGAAAAAACAAACAGACTTCAATATTAAACCCCACTCTACTAGGTCCATGGCTTTTTTTCAAGGGGTTGGACACTGCCTCTATTCTAGAAGCAGCTACCTGGACATCTGTCCATACCTTCACAAAATACTACAAACTGAATCATATCTTCAGAGCCAGAGCAGGGTTTGTTAGGGCAATCCTGCATGGGTTTTGGGAAAATAGTTCCAAACCACCCTCTTCTTCTTCCTTTTGAGCTATGGCACTCATACAAAGGTTAAGAAAGCTGCAACATGAGAATAGAAGGACATAGATTAGGTGTGTAAAATCTTACAATAACCACATATGTCCTTCTCTTCCATGTTGCAGTATTCTATCCTACCCTGCTATCCCCTATTCAAAAGAAAATTTGGATTTTGCCGGATGATTAGGGACTTGTGTAGTTATTCTGGCACTGGGGTCCAACTGGGGTACTCAGTTCTTAGGAAGGTATGTGCAGACATCACTTTTATGGCCCGTGTTCCCTACGGCCAACGTCAGATGTCCCGCGTACCTTGCAGTGATTAAAGCTTTTGCATAATTGCCTGATGTTCGGGTCGCTAGGCAGAGGCTAACCCAAAGGTTAAGAATACTGCAACATGGAAGAGAAAGACATCAATGGTTATGGTAAGATTTTACACAACTATTCTTTCTAAAAGTATTACTGACTTGTTTAGTCTGCAGTGTTTATTGGTTTAACAGCTACAGTCTAGCTGTTTATTTTACTTTTTTTTTTTTTTTTTGAGTTAGTGTTTACAAATGAAGTCAAAAGGCCCAAGTGTAAATGGAATGTGATGTTAATTGAGAAAGTGAGAAGTAACAACAAATTAAACACAGTAATTGATGGGGGCTGGAGTGATTTGTAAACAACTGCCAGAACTCTGTTAATAAGAGCAGTCTCGGTTTGCTCCACTGTGGCAAAGCCTTCAGGAAATTAAATGGTAAATACTAAAGTCAACATTTACAAAGCAACATTGTTAAGCTTCTCTTTCAAACTACAATGTAAAACGGCAATGATAACATTTACAACAAAACAAAGTGTACTTATCCTGAAAAAAAAGCATGTACACACAGGAAAAGACAAGGGAAAAAAATAGAAGCTTGTCTCTAAAACTTACCTGCGATGAAGTGATTCGGAAAATTTAAGGCTTGCGTAAATAAATTCTTTAACCTGCATGTAAATCTGAGGCACTGACTGTGACATAGGAAACTTCTTTGGAAATGTTTGCTGTAAAACAAAATGATCACCATTTTAGGAAACACTATGCCTTATAAGCCTGTAATAAGTGAATTAATTAAAACTGGCTCATGTAGAAGGGAGGAAAAAAAAAACAAATGGATCTTAGTAATTACATCAGAAGAATGCAGATTTTTTTACCACTAGATAATTAATTTTTTAATTCGTCATATGCTTTAGGGTTATCTCATCTGGGCTGGTATCACAAAGGCAAACCAAGTCCTTCAATAATGATGACCTGTATTCAAGAAGGAAGCTGGGTTACAACTGAGGTAATTTAAAGGACAGGAATTCACTAAGTTCAGGTCTCCTCCTTGTTCATAATACTGTGTGTGATACAAGCACAAAGTGGTCTTTCACCACAACATGCTACTGTTGTTCTGTCTCTCTCCTCTCATCTTCTCCCCAATGACCTTCCAAGTTCAATATGACTGCTATTTTATTTTATTTATTTTATTTAACATTTGTTGACCGGGAATGTCCGACTAGGTTCCACAGAGCCTGTTTTCAGCGGAGGCCCGGGGAGAAATGCTCCAGATGCATGTCTTTGGAATGTGGGAGGAAACCGGAGTACCCGGAGGAAACCCACGCGAACACAGGGAGAACATGCAAACTCCACCCCAGCCGAGAATCGAACCGGAGAACCTCTCCCTGATACGATCTTGCACAGCCACATCAAGCTTCCTTTGCCTCTTCTCTAGTCTAAAAACCTCTAGCCCTTCTAGTTTCTATATCCTTAACACCCCATATAATGCACACTTTTGGTGGCTTTCTTCACAAAACTTTCCAGTAATCTAATATGGTTCTTTGAATGCCCTCTAGAGTGCCATACAGTATGTAAAGTGTGGCCTTAACAGGACAAGGCAGAGAGGAAGCATTACCTCTCTGATTTCAGTCTATCTGCCTAAGGCTAAGGATAATCCCCGCCAGCATTTTGGAAGCTGCTGTCACTGACCTTTCACTCTGTGCTTGGTGGTCCAATCCAGGGTTAAGTACCACCCCAGACCATTTTTCTGCTATGCTGCCATCACTTCTACTTCCAGATATGACACTTTACACTAGGGTTATTGTGGCCTATAAACAGTGCCCTGCTTTATTCGGCAATGAACCTCAACCATCACTTTCTTCAAGCTCATTTAGTCCACCTTTCCAAATGCATCCTTTTATTCTTCTCACATCTTCCACTCCTGCACCTATCTCTACACCATCAGGAAAACATGTAGATGCTGTTTTTTCTTCTCTCAGATATACTTGAAACAAACAGTATTTATTTATTTATTTATTTACTTATCTATTTACTTGCTAACTGGGTTAGGACCATGTCCCATTTTCAGCCACAATCCACGCCAAAAAGAAAATGTTTAACATACACAGACAATTTAGTGTAGATAATCTACAGTTTAGAAGGTAGGAAAAATAAAATTTGAGTACCTAGAAAAAAAAGGAAACATACACACAAGGGAAGAATGTGTAACTACTACACAAACAATTACAGATCAGGACTGAACCCAGTACCGTGAAGCTGCAAGCAAAATATCTCATCAGTAATTCACTGTGTTGCTCACTACTATTGTATAATGTTGAGTACTGGTACTCCATGGATCACTTTTCTAATTCTTGACATCATCTCTTTTTCTCTGCGCAGTCTTCTTGAACCATGCATCAGTTTATTTCCCTAGTTTTGTTCCTTCCTCCAACTCATAGGATCATAGGAAGTTACAAGGTTACTGGCCATGAGGCCCTTCCAAGCATAGCCAAAGTTTTGCGCCCATGTTTCCAAGGTCAGCACCTATCATCCCTGTCAAGCAGGGACACAGGTGAAATCCCAGGGGTATATTTTTTATTACCCATCCAGTCATCCAGGTTATGCTTGAACAAAGAAAGACAAGTACTCTGCTTAACATGGAGAGGGAGTCTATTCCACAGATGGGGGAGTCTCTGGGACACATATCTGTCCCAACAGCAGGTTCTATTAATGTCACAGGCTAGGTTTAGGTCCCAAGTGCACGTGACACGTGTGGCGCTTGATTTGCGGATATACAGTATTTCCAGTAGGAAGGGGCTGGAGATGGCTCTAAATGCATGACAGAGGTCTTCCCTGAGCAGAATATATGCGACCAAGTAAAGTGACAGGAACGTAAGCCTATCCGCATAGGATAGGTGTTGGAGACCTTGAATTCTTCTAGTGAGGAACCTTTGTGGTCCTTCCAGCTGCTGCAAGTGCTTAGTAAGGTACATACCCAAAGGGGGCATCATACTCGATTATAGGCCTGAACTGAAGACACAACAGGTTTCACTGAGATCTAGATTTCCTACAACTTGCTTCTATGGGCTCTGTAAAAGGCATTGCTAAAGTTTAGACAGACCATGTATGCTGATACTGTCTTGTAATCCAGTAATAAAATTGGATGATGTGTGCCTGACAGGTACTTCTAGACTTGAATCCACAATGGTTGCTGTCCTGGTGGTTGTTACTTTCAAGGAAAGTAACCAGACCTCTCCCCACAGGCTACTCCACTATGTCACTGTGGCTAAGCTAAGAGCATTGTAGTTCCCTTGACTTTTCCTGCTCACTGCCTTTTACAAAAGTAAATACTATACTTGTTGTTCTTTAGTCCTGTTCGTCCTGCAGTAGCCAGTCAACTGTTAAACAGTGTACCTGCCAGCTAACTGGACAGAGGTTTGAGGCCACTCTGGTATTTGCGTGTTACTCTCACTAAAAATAGATAGCTCTCTCTCCACCTCAACCATCTCTGTTCTGGTATCCGTCTATTGCCCCTTTGTGAATGCATGTGTGTGTTTTTTTTTTTTTTTTTTTTTTTTTTTTTAACCATGTAGTTCTTTCTGTAGCCCCATAATAACAGCTCCATAAATATCCAAAACAAGAAACAATGAAAACAATGGCATACCTGTTTCCCCTTTTAGCAGTACATGTATGGGTATGTATATAAAAACAACTTACACATATAACTACTGTTGTTCAAATGTTGTACAATATGCTGAAGCCACCAGAGGACAGCTTCTCCCCAAACAGATGATGCTGAATATCACCCATCACAGCTGCACATCAAGCAAGGTGAGACAGTTCACATGCAAGTATTATTTTATGTGAAAAAATATGATAAGAACAGCCTGCAGATAGCAACAAACTTCTTGGAAAAGGAGGAACACGAGACTGAACAGCACATAACTGTAAGGAAAGACAAAGCAAGATAGTGAAATGGAAGAATCCTTGGTGTTCTGAAAGGTGAAAAAAAGGATGAATTTGGCAGAGTATGGGAAAAACAAAATGGACTGACTGAAAATGATTCCTTGCAGATAGTGCTTGTGAAATGCATGCAATTGCTAGAACTGAAAGTCAGATATGGGAAACCTAGACCAATACTGATTATGAATAAGAACAGATGTGAAAGCTGTGGCAACTAGATAGAAATGTATCATTGGCCAGAGAAACTGTATATGTAGAACATGATTACTCCAATGTGACACTGAAACATGGCTCATGATTTATAGCAAGCAATGAGCCGAAATGAAGAAAACTGAAATTTAAACTCTCATCCCCTGCTATCTTAATGATGTTCTGCGATGGTGAAGTGCTGACCTGTGAAATTCAGATGAAGGAACTGGGAAAATAAAAAGTACAGACTTGCCCAACTAGAAGTCATAAAAAGACAGACAAACAAAGGATGCATGGGAATTGGTGGAAAGGGTTAAGACTCTGAACTGTAGTTCTTATAGTACAGGGTTTGATTCTCTCAGCCCTCGTTAACATACTGTGTTGTTCTTTAGCAAATCACGTAGACATACAGTGCTTACTGGCAACTGGGAATTTGGGCTAGCAAACCACATAGACATACAGTGCTTACTGGCAACTGGGAATTTGGGCTAGGCTCCTCAATGGTCCTCTGTGCTGGAAAACTATCAACTACCTATGAATCTTATAAGCTGTGTGGTAAAATATATTCCTTGAACAACAGTATTTGGTTAAAAGAAGTTTCCTTATAATCAAGGACTTGGAGATGCACGTGAACAGTAATCTAGCCTTTGACCACCACATGCCTACAGTAGTGAGGAAATAATTCTACATTGCACAACTTATAAACAAATGTATGGTATTTAAGTCCAAGGAGGTTACAGTTCTACTGTTGTCACGCTCATCAAACCTATCTTTGAATACAATGCCCCGTTTGTTATGTACATAACCAGGCACATCCAACAGTGGAACACCCACAGAGGCTCCTCACTAAAATAAAAGAATAAAGGGCATAAATAACATGTCCTATGCAGACAGTCTCAATGCCCTATCCTTGTATTCTGTCCCCTAAAGGCTGTTGAGGGGAGATCTACATTTGGCATATAAGGCATCTTCAGACACCACTCCAACAGACGACCTGCATATCAACAAAGCATCAGAATTACCCATTTTAAAGATTAAACCTTGCCTGTGATATAAAGGGATCTGGCAGACAGACTGGTATCTATTGCAAAGACTAACACTTCTCTGGGACAGACTTTCCATCAATATGAAGCAAAGTTACTCCCTAATCAAGTTCAAGTTTAACTTGGGCAGCTGGATGAAGAATAGGAAATTCATCTTTGTTTGGCACCTATGTCTTTAATGGACAGAGGCAGGCTGTAAATGGTTCATTTGCCAAGCCCATGCTTACACTACCAAGGGTACCAGAACTTTCAGCTTTGGGATATATGGTTATGCTTAAAATGGCCCCTCTGGCCATTAGCCTAGTACACAACTATGAGATCGTGACGTCCCTCCTCTGAGCCAGTAATCAAGGAGTCTCAATCCTCACCATGGACCGGCTGAGTGACATTCACTTGGAACAGGAATAGATACACACAGTATTTCCAGGTGCAGCTTTCTGCACCAAGCACGATTTCCCTTAAGAGCACACAGTGAACACACTCCCATCCTGGTGCTAGGTTTCCCTCTTTCTTAGCAGGTCCCAAATAAGACCCCACACTGACAACAGGTGTAGATCTGAGTCCTCAGGACAGTGTTCCGAGCCAAGTCCTCCACCACTCTCTTTGTGAAATCAGTGCTCTGTGTCCCTGCTCCATATAGCTAACACACACACACACACACACACCTGGGAAAGGCAGGCACAGATTTACCACCCATGACCCCTCTGCCCAGACTATAAGGTGAATACTCACTCCAAAATGAGCTACTTTAAGGCTCTTACAAGGGTACCCAATTATACTGAGTAAAATTAACATTAATATAAATGGTAATGTTTGACCAATGCAGCAAGGCTTTCAGAAGTGGCCACAGTGTCACTAACTAAATATAAGTACTCTCAAAGGTTAAAATATTCTTAAAAAAACAGCCACAATGAAAAGTTTAAACATATTTAATAATAAATAATAGAAGAACATGAAAATACTAAATATCTATTTAGAATAAACACCAGAGTTTCTGTGACAATGTGAGGAATTGCCAGCTATGCCAGGAGAAGTAGGGCAGTGGCTGTATAACATATGCCAGCACAGTTAGCCAGAATTTTGTAAATAATTATACATCATGTGTATATCAAACTGATTTGCACAGATGATTGTCTTGAAAATGTATTTGTAAAGTCGCTTGTGTTAAAAAATGCACCAACAGTGGGTCCTGACTGTACTGTAACTGATTAAATGTATACGTTTTATCAGAGGATACTGAAAGAGAAGAGGTTAATCTCAAATTCACCTAACTTTAAAATAGTTAGGAATTAAATTACCTAGCTTAGGCCATAAAGGTTATATTTTACAGTTCTCAATGCAGCCAGAGACAAAAAGTCTGTACAGGGAAGCTTTCTGCATTATCTTTGGGGAGAGCTAAATGCTACTTTGCTGGAAGTTTGAAATTGTTTTATGATTTCCAGGAGCTGCAGCAGATCTTAGCAAGGCTCTTTGTGTGTGTATGTGCTAAATCCTAACAGCTTCTAGCCAAGGGGAATAGCATGGGTACCAGAAGTCAGATGGCCAGATGTACGTGATCAAACAAAATATACAAAAAAACATCAAGACGGGGGATGTGCAATAACTTTTAATACAACTCAACTAAAAACAAATAAATAAATAAAAATAGCAATAAAAAGATGAATGCTTTCACACCTAACACTGAGTGCTTCTTCAGATCTAACAAGGTTCACAAAAACACAGTTTACATACAATAAGATCAATTAGTTAATTGCTTCAACCCTGTGATTTCAATATGGGTTTTAAAGCGATATACTCATTTAAATTTTTATTTATTTATTTTACATTTGTTAACCGGGGGTGTCTGACTGAGCCGAAAAGGCCCTTTTTCAGCAGTGGCCCGGGGAGAAAAGCTCCACAAAGAAAAATTACAGATACATTTAGTTATTTAGACATGATCAGTACACATACAAATTACAGGAGACATGTTTTTACAGTGGTATGCGGCACATAAACAGTTACAGTGGAGAGAACAAAAAAAAATATTAATTTTAAAAATAAAGGTAATTAATAGATTTGTGGTGTACAGCTGAAATTTGGAACATAGGTAGAATACATACATAGTACACAGGTACAATACATACAGTGTAGATTAGTCAGTGTTTGTGAGTAAGATTGAAAACTATTATCAAGTGCTCTAGATTTTGTATGTATGTGTTATCCGCTTTCACTAGCCTGGGGAGCAATCATGGCACTGCCAACTTTCCTTGAGATGTTGCCTGATGAGGTCTTTAAAGGAGGCTATGGATGATGTGTTTTGAATGCTTGTAGGGACACAGTTCCATTTTCTAGCCACTGAACTACTATATAGTGCATCTCCAAAGCTATTGTAGCTGTTGGTGACTTCTAGTAGTAGTTTGCTTGATGATCTAAGAGGCCTTTTGGCTGAGTGATGTTGCACTAGGTATTTGAGGGCAGGACACTTATTGGGGAGGTAATAGATAGAATGACAGAGGCAGAGTTGATTGTAGGTTAGGAGGTTGGGCAGTTCAAGCCAGTGGAGCTGTCTCAAAGCAGTACAGTGATGAGTTCTATATGAGCAATTCGCAGCAAAGCGGGCAATTCTGTTATAGCAGGCTTCCATTTTGCTTAGTTCCATTTTGTTGAGGTCAGAATGGGAGATGCATAGATTAGGGTGGATAGAAGTTGAGAGCGAGCAATGGCTGATCTTGTGTTGTTGGTAAGAAATGGTTTGATACGGTAGAGCGACCCCAGCTTGGCATGTACTTTTTTAATAGTTAAGTTGAGATGACTATCACATTTTAGATGGGAGTCTATGGTTATTCCCAATAGATTAGCCTGTGCCACTGGAGCAATTGGAGTAGCATTAGTGGAGTAGATAGTGAAATGACTGTGTTTTTGTTAGAACTGGTTATAATCATAAGCTGAGTTTTCTTTGGATTGAGGATAAGTTGGGCTTTGGTAAGGTAGTTTTCAACGTCAGAGAATGCTAGTTGAGTTGTTTGCAGGAGGGTGGGAATGTTTTGTGCAGCACAGATTAAGGTAGTGTCATCTGCATACTGAATTATAGATGCATGCTGTGTGGAGGTATGGAGGTAATTTGTGAAGACTGTGAATAGTAGTGGTCCTAAGATAGAACCCTGTGGGACTCCTATAGTTATGGGCAGCTGAGGAGAGAGAGAATTTTACCATTTCACAGCTAGGTACCTGTCAGTTACGTAGCTTCGGAACCAGGTGGAATTTGATAGATGATATTGGTTTAGTTTGTTTAGCAGTATTTGGTGTGAGACTGTGTCAAATGCTTTGGACATATCCAAAAAAAGAGTTGACACTTGTAGGCCTTCATTTTTGAGATGGTTTACTGTGTCTGTGAAGCAGAGGAGGGCTGTAGTGGTACTATGGGCAGGTCTGAAACCATGCTGAGTAGGTGACAGGATGTTGCTGTCTAGGAGATAGTTTAGCATCTGGGTATGGATGCATTTTTCTAGGATTTTGGCTAGGGGGAGAGAGTAAAGCAATGGGTCTGTAGTTATTAAGTTCAGTGGAGGTCCCACTTTTATGTATGGGTGTAACATAGGATATTTTCCAGAGTTTGGGCACATAATTTTCAACAACTGATCTGTTTATGAGAGTGGAGACTGGGATAGCAATAGCATCTGCTGTGAGTTTCAAGAAATAGCTGGGGAGTAGGTGGCTGCTGTTGATGAGGTTTTCAGTTTGGAGAGCATGCTTTTGATTGAAGTGGTGGAAACTATTTTGAGGGTAAAGCTTGTATTAGTGTTATTTGTGCTAGGGGGGTAGTGAGGAAGGAACTGTCCTGTGATACTAAGGATAGAATTGAGTTTACAAAGTGGGAGTTGAATTGCATTTCGAAGGGAACTTTAGTGTCAGTGGTGGTTGGTTTGGGGGTAGCCTTTTGGGTGGATTTTAGTAGCTGGTTTACATTTTTCCAAAATTTTTGCGGGTTGTGTTGGTATTTAGTTTGTAATGTTGTGTAGTAGGATTTGTTGTCCAGCCTAATGAATTTTGTTTTTTGCAAGGTTGCGCAGTTCTTGGTACTTAGGCTTTGTGTTTCTTTGTTTTTTTGATAGTAATGAGCCAGGGGTTTGTAGAGATTCTAACCTTGATTTTGCGCAATGGAGCGACAGTGTCTAGTTGTTGTAGAAATGTTTTGTTGAAATATGCTACAGCCTGGTCAAGTGGGAGGGTTTTTAGGGGGGTCCAGTCACAGTTACAGAGTAAAGTGTTGAGGACCTCAGGAGAGAATTTTTTGTGTTTCTAGTGGATATACAGTTAGTGGTTTTGCATATGCTTGTTCTACTATGTATAAAGTATATTATGCTGTGGTCACTTAAGGTGTCTGGGAGACTGCCTGTGTGAGGGTACAATGTGGGGTTGTTAGTTAGGAACCAGTCAAGGATGGATTCCCTTTTAGATTTTTTTATCACATCTAGCTGGAATTTGGACTAGCTGCTGGTAGGCATGGAGATTTATTAGATTACTTGGTGGTTCTGATATACAGGTGAACCAATCTAGGTTGAAGTCCCCCAGAATAAGGGTTTATTGTGAGTATGTGGAAGAACACCAGGATAAGAAGTCTTCAAGGCTAGCAGGTGTATTACCAGGTGGAATATAGATCACAATTGTGGTGATGACCTTTTTAGGGTGAAGTTGAAGTTGTGAGATAAGTATGTCCCAGTTATTGGGGGAGGGGTAGGAGTTTGGTAATTGATGGACTGTTAAGTTTGACTTGTACAGTAAGGCAGTTCCACCCCCTTTACGAAGTGGTCTGTCTTGTCTAATGATAGCGTAGCCGGTAGGAAGAACTTCTGAGTTAGCTATGTTTTTATTTAGCCAGGTTTCTGTTAAAGCAACTATGTCTGGGGAGTAGTGTGCTATTGTGGCCTGGAGTTCAGGTATTTTATTTTTGATGCTTCTAATATTAATATTTAGCATCAAAAGATGGTTGGTTTTGCTGATGTTGTTGATTTGCCCATGGATGAAGAAAGTGGGGATGTTATGTTCTGACATTTGTGTTGGAGCAGTTTGAGTTGGACAGGATGGATATGGGCCTGGGTTGGGGTGGATATCCCCACTTATGGTGAGCCTGGAGTTAAAATGGTTATACAGATGTTGGGAGTTTGGTGAGGAGTGTCAGAAAGTATTGTGTTTTTTAGGAGTAGAGTATATGTGTTTAGTCCTGAATTGGTCCATTATGTAGTTCTTGAATAACTGTGAGCAGATATTATTATAATGTGTGGCGTCTGTATACGAGAATGCATAATGCAGTGTTGTGCTACTAAGTTTAGGGATATCTTTGTGAGCTTTCAAAATAAGAATCCATTTAATCTCATGTCACTCTGTACGTGTGTTAATAACACCACCACTGGAGGAGTTAGGACAAATCTTAACCACCATAAACTTAAATGTATGCATGATTCCTTCACTGGCAACCTGATTACTTAGGGCATTCTTCTTATCTCCTTTGTTAATGCAATACAAATGCTCCTTCATGCGATCCCTTAAACATCAGTTTGTCTTACCCACTTAGCAGCTTTGACAAGCCTCACACACCGCTAAATAGACATCTCTAGTAGCACAATCAGAATGTAACTTAAATTCAAGTATCTGTCCACTAACAAGAAGCGCAAAACAAATATCAGCTTTTACATATTTACAGGCAATGCAAGCTCTACATGGATAGGTCCCCACCCTCAGTGATAACAGCATTTCCAGTTCTATCCCCCATATTCAATGCCTTATAACAGAGCATCTTTTTAACAGAACTATTCTTAAATGTAAAATATGTCTCACTATCAAGTATTTCTTTGCATTTATCATCAGACATTAGCACATGCCAATGTTTTCTAATGATGTCACAAACAAAACTGACATTGTTAGAATATGTCAAAGACATTCT
This sequence comes from Protopterus annectens, assembly GCF_019279795.1. NCBI lineage: Eukaryota > Metazoa > Chordata > Ceratodontiformes > Protopteridae > Protopterus > Protopterus annectens. The sequence goes on from NC_056748.1 coordinate 895,181,644, forward strand.
CAATTGACCATCACTCTGGTCTTCATGTACAGTAACATTGGCAGTATCATTAGAAAAGTAAGGTCTAGCCCTATCATGTCTAAATGATATCACTTCATTCTGTGCTTGGGCAATATCAAAATCGGAGTATCCCCCTCTTTCGAAGTTCAGAATTTAATACATTAAAAGGTTGATACATCTGACTATTCTTCATTTGCAATCGGGCATTCCTAAAAAAACTGGCCCTTCACCACATTTTGCTTTACATACTTTGGGTGCATACTTTCTGCAGGTCACAAAATATTCCTCACAAAATATTCCTCCTGCATGTTTTTTTTAACAATATCTAAATCATCTAAAGATCAAATGACAAATATCTAAAAAATCAACCACAGAATAGGAATATTCTGCTGTAAACTTTAAAAAAACAGTAGACTCTTGCAAATAAACAATACAATCATTCAAATCATTACTCGAACCTGATCATACAAAAACACATCATCTACAAAATGTCCATAGTGTAAAACAGAATAATTTTTTTTTTACCAGTTGTATGTGATGACTTTCTGTGATCCACCACTAAAACGATATTTTAATACTAGGTGAGACTGACGTCTCATGGCAGTCTGTTTTTGGAACCCGACAGAGAAGGACCCTTCACCTGCTTCATCTTGCCTTGCTCTAATACATGACCAGGGGATAGTAATTCCTTAGATCAGTCAGGAAAATAAAGTGAGATTAGTTAAGTACTGTTTTTCTGTATCTGTGTGAATCTATTCATCTGTGTTATTTTAATATTTCCTGTGATGGAAACTTTGGTGTTTATTGTAAACAGGTATTTAGCATTTTCATGTTATTTTATTATTATTAAATATATTTAAACTTTTCATTGTGGTTGGTCCTTTAGAGAATACTTTAACCTTTGAGAGTACTTGTACTTATTCGGTGACACTGCAGCCACTACTGAAAGCCTTGCTGTTTGGTCAACATTATCAACTGTATCAATATTAATTTCACTCTGTATAATTAGGTACCCTTGTAAAAACCTTAGAGAAGCTGGCTTTAGAGTGTCTGTTGGTGGTTTACCTACCTTATAGTCTGGGTAGAAGGGGACATAGCTAATAAATCTGTGCCAGCCTTTCCCAGGTGTGTGTGTGTGTGTGTGTGTGTGTGTGTGTGTGTGTGTGTGTGTGTGTGTGTGTGTGTGTGTGTGTGTGTGTGTATGTGAATGTGAAAATAAAAGCTAAAAGAGTGTGTGTGTCAGATGCTTGGAGCAGGGGCATGAAGAACTGGTTTCACAGAGACAGTGGTGGAGAACTTGGCTTGGGCACTTGGCTGAGGTCTCAACTCTATAGCTGTGCCAGTGGGGAGTCTTACTGGGGATCTGGAGGGAGACAGAGACTTCCAGACCCTGGACTGAGTGGGGTCCATGTCTGCTCTAAAGGGAAATTGTGCTTGATGCAGAGAGCTGCATCTGGAAATACTGGGTGTATCCATTTTTGTTCCAAGTGAATGTTCCTCTCCAGTGTAAGTGGTGAGGATTCAGGCTCCTTGATTACTGGCCCAGAGAAGGATCATCATAGTTTCAGTCACAGGAAATATTAAAAATAACACAGATGGAATGGTTCACACAGATACAGTAAAACAATACTTAACTAATCTCACTACATTTTCCTGACTGATTTAAAGAATTACTATTCCCTGGTTACTTACTAAAGCAAGGCATGAAGTAGGTGAGTGACTCTTCTTTGTCAGGTTTCAAAAACAGACTGCCCTGAGACTTTTGTCTTATCTAGCATTAAAACATCATTTCAGTGCTGGACTGCAGAATGACATCATATACATCTGGTCACTTGACTTGCGGTTCCCACACAACCCCTTTACTAGAAATTGAACCAGAATGTAGCACATATATGTTACAATGCACACATAGAGCTTTGCTAAGATGTGTTATAGCATCTGGGAGCTATAAAACCTTTTCAAAAATGTCCAGCCTTCCAAGGTAGCAATTAGTTCACACCTAAGGGCAGTACAGTAGGACTGCTAGTCCTGGTTTTCACAGACATTTTTCTCTGGGTGTAACCAGAACTGTAAGATACAATCTTCATGGCCTATACCAGGTAATTTAATTTCAGACTATTTTTCAAAGTTGGGTGGAATAAGATTCACCTCTTCTCTTCCAGTATTCTCTGTTACAATATATTCATAGTTTCATAGATACTACCGATCTTCTGAAAAAACGTAAGGATAAAGACAGAGACAGACTGCACAAGTCCAAAACTGCCAATGATGCCTCCATTAAGCTAGTCGCCAGTTCACTGGTACTCAGTGAGGTGCTTTCGCAGACCCTGATGCCCACTTCTATGGATTCGCAGCCCGCTACCGAGACCCGTTCAGAGTCCGGTATGCCGCAAGATTCTTCTTTGACTAAGGATCCTGAGGATGTCTTTACCTTGGATGGGTCTGGAGCCGCTGAGCAGGCACCGGCTTCCGAGGAAGTTCTTCGCCCTACCGATATTCGACACAAACCAATAACTTCTTTCGTGTCTTCAGTTCTGTTTAAAACTACCAAGTTTCTAAGGCCCAGGGTATGAACTACGCCCCAAAAACCAACGACCCAAGCTCAAGCACCTACTTCCATGTCTCAATCTCAAATGCTTAAAATGGCGGAAGACCTCATCATGCTGATTAGGGGAAGCCAGCCTACCCCTTCTAAAAGAAAAAGAGACTTGTCCCCAGCAGCTTTATCTAACCAGGAGTCCGACGACTCTGAGGTTTCTGATTATGAAGACATGCCTTTTTCTGCCTATGAGGATTCAGATGCAGAGGAATCCATTCCTTCTGCCTCTCCTTCAGAGGACTTTTCTTTTGGTGAAACCGTACATTGAGAGAGCATTTCCATTGGGAATGCCATGCTTATCCTCAGTCCAAAAAGACACTCAGGGAATTTTTATATTTACCACAGCACAGACCCTTAGCTATTCCTCCTGCCCTGGATGTTGTGGATGATGTTTTCATTGAATCCAGTTTAATTCCTGACACCCTACCACCTGCTCCCGAGAAATCTGACAGATATTACAGAGTCACTGACTCACACAAATTTATTTTCAAAAATCATACTGCTGACCCAGAGGTCATCTCCCAAGGACCTAAAGGAATAAAAGCAACCACAGCTAAGAATCCCACCCCTTCGGACAGGGATTCCTGAGCTTTAGACAGATGGGGTAAGAAACTATACACCTCTACACCTGTTGCCATTAGAGCATTAAATTGTCAGTTCCACATGTTGAAATACCAGCAACATACAATGGAAATTTTTAAACAAAAATTATCTAGTTTTCCAGCTTGTGTACAAAATAAAGAATTACAAGAGCTTATGCATTCTGCAAGCCAAGTTACTAAGCATACCCTGCAATGTGGGTTTGATGACCTAGAAGCATCCTGCAGGGCAGCAGTCGCATGTTCTGTATGTAGAAGGTATGCTTGGCTTAAGGAACAGACCTTGCCAGACCATGTCAAATCAAAATTATTGGACGCACTGTTGAACAAAGACAATTTGTTTGGCACCAAGGCAGAAGATGTTTTAAAAAAGATGGAAGAAAAAGCTAAATCTATGCAGACAGTTAAAGACTTTTTGCAAGTCCAGCCTCTGAGATTCAGTAGGCATTGCCCCTCCAAGCACTGGTCCTTTCCAGCCCCCTCAAGGCTGCCTCAGACTAGACCTAGGGGAAGCAGACCCACCAGACAGCAGTCCCAGGGAATGCGGAGATCTAAGCAATGAAGTACCTCCACTTCGAAAACAGGGCGTGCTAAGCCACCGCCTTATGGCAAGAACACACAATGACTTGTCAACTCCACCCCTTACCTCTGCCCACCTGTCTGTACCCCTAAGAGGAAAACTTGCCTCCCATGCAAAAAACTGGGCCTCCATCACCAACGACCGATGGGTCCTCAGCATAGTGTCCCAGGGGTACAAATTTTATTTCCGCACACTGCCAACCCCAAAAGGGTTCCCACATCTTTCTCTAAACCAGTGGGCAGGGACTCAAAACCAAGTTTGTTCCCTGCTCTCCATGAGGGCAATACAGCCTGCTCCTGCAAACCAGATAGGCCAAGGTTTTCCTGGTACCCGGAAAAGAGGGCACCTGGCACCAAATCCTACATCTATCAATTATAAACACCTTCCTGGTGATACCAAAATTCAAAATGCTCACCCTAAAGCAGCTTCTTCCTATGCTATCCAAAGATGCTGGTTTAGCCACCATAGACCTAAAAGAGGCCTATTTGCACATCCCAGTCAGGGACTCTTGCAGGAAATATCTAAGTTTCAGGGCAGGATCTAAGCACTATCAGTTCTCTGCACTTCCCTTTGGTTTATCCACTGCTCCCAGAGTTTTCACAAAATGCCTGGCTCTAGCCATTGCTTTTTGCAAACAATGAAATATTCAAATTTACCCCTTCTTGGATGACTGCCTGATTCAGTCAGGCAGTCGGGAAAAGCTGTTGCAGCACCTGACCTTTGTAAAGGACCTACTGACCTTACTGGGGTACACTATAAAAAAAAAAAGAATCCATACTAGTCCCCAGTCAAAAAATTGTATTCCTGGGAGCAAGCCTGGACACAGCATCCCAGATGGCATTCCTTACTCCAGAAAAACAAGCCTATCTGACAGGCTAATTCTCTCAACTAGCCACCAGAACCCAGTTATCTGCAAGGAAAATCCTGCAAGCTCTAGGGTTCATGGCTTCCTGCATTCTACTAATTCCATATGCCAGACTGCACGTGAGGAAACTTCAGTGGTACTTAAAAAGCCTTTGCTGTCAACATTCTCAGGACCTGGAAACTATCATACCTATAATACCTTGTTTAAGGAAAGATTTTCTTTGGTTGGCAGTAGCATGCAACCACAACAAAGGCCTTACCTTTTCACAACCCCACACCGCCCAGCCCTTACCACAGATGCATCAGACTATGCCTGGAGTGCGCACCTGGATGGCAGGTGCATTCAGGGGCCATTGGAGCCCAAATCAAATAATCTGCACATCAACCAAAAAGATATGCTAACTTTTCAGCATGCTAGGACAGCTTTCAGACCCCTACTCTCTCCGGGGCCTCTCCTAATCAAAACAGACAACACCACATTGATGTGGTACATCAACAAGCAGGAAGGAACTCACTCTTATCCACTCTGCAGGCTAGCCATGGCCCTTTGGCACACGGCTTCAGCCATGCAAATTCACCTGCTAGTACAATTCCTGCCAGGCAACCAAAATTGTCTGGCAGACAACTTAAGCAGAAATCTCCTAGACCCACACACGTGGCAATTAAACCACAACACCTTCAGCCTCATTACCCAAAAATGGGATACCCCGGAGGTGGACCTATTTGCCTCCCACAACAACAACCACCAGCTCAGCAATGTCTGCACCAGCGAACCTCACAGCAAGGCTTGGAAAATGGATGCCCTATCCTTCCAATGGGGAAACCTCTTGATCTATGCATTTCCCCCTCTACTTCTTCTTACAAGGGTACTACTCAAAATAAGGGAGGAAAAACCAAGAGCAATCCTGATTGCCCCAGACTGGCCACACCAACACTGGTACCCACTACTACTCAAAATAAGGGAGGAAAAGCCAAGAGCCATCTTGATTGCCCCAGACTGGCCACACCAACACTGGTACCCACTACTGCGCAGTCTGTCACCGTTGCCTCCATGGCAACTCCCTGAGATCCCAACTCTCCTGACCCAGCAGAAGGGAGAATTCTTGCATCCACAATTGCAGACCCTGAACCTGGCAGCCTGGCTTATTCCTTGACCTCTTCTCCAGTGGCCATCCTAAGCAAGCAAGTCCTGGACGTTATACGTGAAGCTAGATGTCCCAGCACTAGAAAATCCTATGCTGATATGTGGAAAAGATATTGCTCCTGGATCCAGCTAAGGCTAAAGGAGCTGAACGAACACAGCCCTCCTTACCTGTCATCCTGGATTACCTAGCAGACCTACTTCACAGGGGCCTATCCTTCTCTTCTATTAAAATTCATGCCTATGCCATCTCTGCTCATTACAGCGCAGAGCTACCTCTCTTTTCTCACCCTCTCATCAAGCAGTTCCTTAGAGGGGCTAACAACTTAAGGCCACTCAGAAGAGCCCCTACCTCAGCTTGGGACCTTAACTTTATGTTGGAAAAGCTCACACTACCCCCCTTTTAGCTTGCAGCTTCAGCAGAGTTAGAATTCCTCTCTTAATAAGCAGCCTTGCTTCTTGCCATCACTTCAGCTAGAAGAGTGTCTGAGCTACACGCACTCATGGCTGTGGAACCCTTCATCATTTTTTATGCTGACAGGGTCTCCCTCGGGACTAACCCAACTTTCATGTCTAAAGTGGTGTCCAGTGTGGCTCTCAACCAATCTGTTCGTTTGCCCACCTTTTTCCTTAAGCCTCAAAAATAAAGGGGAAAGGATCCAGCATTCTTTAGATGTGCACAGACAGCTCAGATTCTACCTGGATAGGACTAAGCACTTTAGGAAAACTGATCAGTTACTAGTCAGCTTTGCAGCAGGGGTGGAGGGCAAGGCCATATCCAAACAAGCCATTTCCAAATGGATTGCACACTGTATCCATTTATGTTACAAACACCACAGAAAACCACCCCACAGGGGGTCAGGACACATTCCACTAGGGCAACTTCCGCCTCTGCAGTTTTTCTCAGAGGGGTCCCTACCATGGACATCCTGGAGGCTGCAACATGGAGTTCTGTTCATACCTTCACCAAGCATTACTACCTGCCTACCTTTTCCAAATCCAGGGCAGGCTTTGCACCTGCAGGGCATACTAGCAAGCCCAAACAATTTTTGACTGCCTCCACCCTTTACTTCAGCTTTGGGAATCAACCCAAGTGTGATGACTGCAACAGTGAAACACGAAGAACATAGTAGTGTTGTGTACACTTACCTTAAATATAGATGTTTGAGTGTATTCACTGTTGTAGTCCTGGTTTCCCACCCTCCATCCCCCTTCTCTCTCTCTCTCTCTCTCTCCCTCACTCATTACAGTGCTGTTTGGTATTTACTTTCTGCTGGTGGTGTTCTTCCACTATAACGTAGCTCCCTTTTTGGGGGCTCCTGACATTTGGGGCAAGAAAAACGTATGTAATGGTGTCGGCTTCCTGATTATATACCACTGACGACCTGATGTCAGCCCTGGAACGAGAGCAACCGATGCAAAAATACTAAGCCTCTGGTATTCGGGCTGACTGAGGGCTACCCCTGGCAGGATAACCCAAGTGTGATGACTGCAACAGTGAATACACTCGAACATCTACATTTATGGTAAGTGTACACAACTATACTTTCTGATGGCAGTATCTACCTTATAGTCTGGGCCGGGGGGGCATAGCTTGTAAGTCTCTGCCTGCCTTTCCCAGGTGTGTGTGTGTGTGTGTGTGTGTGTGTGTGTGTGTGTGTGTGTGTGTGTGTGTGTGTGTGTGAAAATCCAGTCTCAGAGTGTGTGTGTGTGTGTCAGCTACGTGGAGCAGGAACACAGAGCAGTTGTTTCACAGACAGGGTGGTGGAGGACTTGGGTTGGAACACTTGGCTGAGAACTCAACTCTACAGTTATGGTCAGTGTAGGGTCTTATTTGGTGTCTGGTGAGAAAGACTGAAACCCAGCCCAAGGGCGGGAGTGTTGTCACTGTGTGCTCTTAAGGGAAATTGTGCTAGGTGCAGAACGCTGCATCTGGAAATACTGTGTGTATCTATTCCTGCTCCAAGTGAATGTTTCTCACCAGTGTCCCTGGTGAGGACTGAGACTCCTTGATTACTAGCCAGAGGAAGGACATCACATATTGGTGAGCAGTGGTGTGGATATTAATTGAACTTTTGCAGCCTATAAGCAGTTGTCACTTAAGGTCTGTGTACTCACAGCAGCCACAAGGTAAACATGCAGGGTTTCATTTTCACAACAGTTTTATTTATTTTTTGCTAGCTTAGTTTAGTCAGGGAAAGCAAACAAAGATGTCTGCAGAGGATTATGGCAAGCTGAAAAAGAACCAGTTAGCCAAGGTGTGTGAAGCCAAAGTACTGGTACATGCCAGCCTGACTAAAGAGGAAATTATTTCAGCCTTAGTTGCAGTTGTATCCCAGACCAGCAACCAGGAAGATAACCAGTCTGATGATGGGGATTTGCAGCCCTCAGAAACAGAACAGTTCACCTTTTTCTTCAGAGGACTTAAAAACCCATCTGGAGTTAGACTTGAACTGGAGGCAAAACATTTGGAATTAGAATCAGCAGAGAGACTGCTGCAGGCAAAACAGATGGAATTAGAACCAGCAGAGAGACTGTGGCATTTGGAGGCTGAAGAAAATGAGCGACTGTGACTTTTGGAGGCTGAAGAAAATGAGAAGCAGCATCAACATGAGAGGGAGATGCTGACTCTTTCTCAGGGTCATGGAGGTAATGGGGAAGGGAGTAACTGAACACCAGAGGCAATAAAGGTCAGTAAATTTCTTCCACAGTTTACAGAGAGTGATCATTTTGATAGTTATATTCATATATTTGAAAGAGTATGTAAACAGTATAATGTTGACCAAGGGCTCTGGGTATGGTTCCTGACCCTCTTACTCCATGGTAAAGCTGTAATTGCTGTTTCTAAATTGTCTGATACTGATTGTTTAAACTAAGATAAAATTAATAAACAATGTTTATTGGAATGTTTTAAATTAACGCATGAAGCATACAGGAAAAAGTTTCTTGAGCATAGATGCAAGGCAGATGAAAGAGTATGTGATTCTGTTGTTGAATTAAGCACTTATTTTCATAAGTCGGTTAGTGCGTGTCAGGTCACCACTTTTAAAAGGCTGGCAGACCTTTTGATGAGGGAACAAGTCCTTAGTACTTTGCCTGAGGACATGAGAATCTGGTTGGCAGACTGGGAGTGTAACTCTGAAGATGAAGTGTGGAAAAAAGGGGATCTCTACTTAGCAAGCAGGGCATCACTGCACAAGAACTGGATACACAGTGCTGCACATGGATATAAGGGAACCCATGATGGGCAGCCTTAAACCATCCCAACACAGTCCACAAGTAACAAGGGAAGCCATTAGTTCATGTACACAGCGAGGATCAAGGGTTAGATGTTTTAAATGTAACCAGTGAGGTCATGTAGCATACAGATGTCCACGAAAGCAAGGTGGGGAATAAAAGGTGGGGGAGCCTGCAAGTGGTAGTCGCAGTATGTCAGTGGTAAGTTGTCTGGAGACAATAGGGAGTACCAAACTATCACTGGAGTTTATATCCTACATTAGTTGATGGAAAATAGGCCACTGCTAAGAGAGACAGTCTCTGACATAACCATTGTGAAGCCTGCAGTGGTTAGAGGAGCAGTACTTGCTTGGGCAGCCCACTCTAGTCAGAGCTTTAGGATGGACTCCATTCCAAATGCCTTTGGCCAGGGTTCACTTTGACTGGGAGGGTGGAAAAGAAAGTAAGCAAGTAAATAGGTGTGTTTGAGGATATCCCTGCAGATGTCTTGATAAGGAATGATTTTGCTAATGCAGTACCTTGTGTACATGCAGTTACACACAGTCAGGCTTGGAAACAGGCATGTGGGGTTGGTAACCTAGGGGAGACACAGACAGACCCCACACCTAAAGCCAGGGCTGGTGAAGTGGCTATGTCAGGGAGGGAGCTGCCTGTAGTAGTGAGTCTGAAGGTGAACCACAGCTGCTGGTAGGTACTGATACTCCCTTGGACAGAGTGACTACCAGGCAGAGGTGAGTGGTAGTACCCAGGCTGACAGTGAGGCACGACTGTCAAAAGGTACCAGACTTCCTGTGGGGGCAGTAACTGGGAAGGGTCACAAAGGTGGAACTGAGACCAGCTCAGCTCTCAGACCCTACATTATGAGGCTTGAGGGAGGTAGCTAGGCAGATACCTGATTCTCAAGGAAAAGAGGAATATGTATGTGAAGATAGGTGAAGGCTGCCAGCCTAGCCAGACAGAATTTTGTAGATAATTCTGTCATTTGTAAATATTAATGATGACACAGGCTTGTTCTCTTAAATGTGAAAGGACTGCATTAAGTATTGACCTGCAAAAATATAGCAACAGTGCACTCTACTGTAAGAAGGATAAGTCAAGCATTTTATGACTGTCTTTATTGTGAAAATTTGGAGCCTGACTATTGTTTTAAGACCAGAGTTAATGGCTAGAATTTGCATGTATAAATGTCCTTTATTGCTCTAGTTTCTGACCAGGTGTAAAGAATGTAAATGTAGTTTCTGTTAGCCTGGGAACACCAGAGAAGTGTGAAGAATGATGTCTTGTGAAGCAGCTCTGTGTTATCAATTTTAAAGTGAGAGAATCAGAGAGCTCGGAGCATTTGTCTTGAGAACATCCAAAATTACCAGCACTGTCTTGCTCTAGATGTAAGTTATTTAGAACTGTGTTTTCTCTTCATCTAATCTTCCTAATTTCTAGTTATTTCTAGGTGTTTTTCTGTGATGTCCGAACTTTTCTACCCTATTATTTTAAGTATTTCTCTGTGATCTCTGAACTCTTGACTAGCACTGTGTAGTAAGAAGTATTGTCTTGTGTTTTTATTATTTATTATTAAATATTTTTAAACCTTTCAACTGTGGCTGTTTTATGTAGAGTTAATTTAAGCTCTAGAGTACATTGCATGTATATAGTGATACTATACCAAGTCACACTTACCATCTGGATAATAATATTGCATAGTAATAACTGGACACCCTTTCAGAAGGGCCTTTAAATACCTGATATTATACCAGAAGATTGCCAAATTCCAGTAATAACGTCCACACAGGTAAAAAAACGCACTCTCCACAGCTAAGAATACAGCATCAATGGGACCAGATGACATCCCGGGCTGTGTACTACATGAACTACAAAATGAACTGGCACCTCACCTAAGTGACATGTTTAATCATAGCCTCACCTCAGGCTTCATGCCCACTGAGTGGTGCACAGCTACAGTTATCCCACTCCACAAGGGGGGATCCACCTTGGATCCCGGGAACTACCGCCCCATCAGTCTGACGAGCCTGATCTGCAAGGCCGTGGAATGTATTATCATGAAACTTATAAACAAAGACATTGGCAACCTTCAGACACTGGACCCCACCCAGTTTGGGTTCGTGAAGGGCCGATCTAGTCTCCTGAACCTGACTGACTTCTTCGAATCAGTTTCCAGAGCCGTGGACGAGGGTAAGGCGGTCCACATAGCCTATCTGGACCACGCCAAGGCCTTTGATACCACCCCCCACTCTGGAATCATAGATAAACTTACTAAGCTGGGCATTAATCCCTACATCACTCGATGGGTTGCCAATTGGCTTACTGACAGAACCCACACTGTAAAAGTAACTGCCTCCAAATCCAGCTCCAGACAAGTGACAAGTGGAGTTCCTCAGCGTTCAGTCCTGGGACCACTCTTGTTTGACATCTACTTCTCTGAAGTACAGGCCAATACTAAGGGACTCTGGATAACAACGTTCGCAGATGACTGCAAACTGGGAGCCATTACTGGATTCTCCAAATGATGTGGATACTCTACAAAAGGGCCTTACAGAAAGAGATGCTTGGTGCCAGAGCCATGGGCTTAAGCTCAATGTCAAGAAATGTATAGTTATCCCCTTTGGGAAAAAACATGCACCCGTGAATTACCACATAGGTGGCAGTACACTAAACACCGAAAGTGTGATAAGAGACTTAGGGACACACAGGTGGACAGTGGTCTCACCTTCGATAACCACATCGCCACAACAGTCAGGAAATCCTTCTATGTGGCACACCTCATCACTAAGGGCTTTTCATCCAGAAAAAAGGAGGTCATTGTCCCACTGTACTCATCCCTCATTAGACCCATTATGGAATACAACACCCCATTTGGTATGTACCTCTCAAGACAACTGCAACAACTGGAAAGGCCGCAGAAATACCTCACTAAAAGAATCACAGGCCTAAAGCAGATGTCCTATGCTGACCACCTTCAAAAACTCCAGCTATAGTCTGTCACATATTGTCTAGTCAGACGCGATCTCTGCTTAACATACAAGGCCATGTCAAACCCAGAACTGTTGGGCATGCTACACTTAAGCAAATCCCAATCCCTCAGAGCCACATGCTCCAGGGATCTAAACCTTGTCATCACAATAAACAAAACATGCTAGAGGGACAGGTTCCTTACCCAGAGACTCCCCAGACTCTGGAATTGACTGCCCATACATGTCAAGCAGAGCGCCTCTTTAGCCCTTTTCAAAAGGAACCTTGACGAATGGATGGGAGAAAGGAAATTCACCCCGGGGATCATGTCAGTCGCCCTGCTAGACAGGGTCCAGGAAGTAAATAGTGTGGGAAGAAATAGCCAGGGAATTGTTATAGATAGACTTGTATAGGCCCTGGGGCCGAATGCCTAGTACCAACCTATGAACCTATTAGTGGGTAGTGGCAGCTGGTACTACCTTTTAGACTGGATAGAAAAGGGGCACAGCTGGAGAACCTGTGCCAGCCTTCCACAGGAGTGTCTGTGTAGTTGTATATAACTCTTATCTCAAAGTGTGTGTGTCAGCTACTTGGGCAGGGAGACGAAGCACTGGTTGGACAGAGAGGGTGCTGGAGGTTTTAGCTTACCCACTAGGCTGAGATATGGACCGTATAGCTGTGGCAGTGGGGAGTCTTATTGGGGACCTGGAGAGAAAAGGGAAACCAGCCCCAGACTGACTGTGATCTCTGTGTTCTCTTAAGGGAAATTGTACTTTACTGTGTGTATATTTATTATTCTTTCCCTATATGGACGCCCATCACTGGTGTTAGTGGTGAGGATTGAGGCTCCTTGATTGCTGGGCCAGTGCACGGGCGTCACAATGTATACTGGAACGAAGGGTTACTGTATAGAGAGTGGCTCTATGATGGGAGGGCTAGAGGGTGAGGTAGTACAGCAGTTGGTAGTGCCTAGACCCTACAGGTCCGGCACATCTAGCCATAGCCCATGACATTCCTTGTGCAGGTCATATGGGCATAAAGTATAGCAAGAGACGTGTAATGCAGAACATTTATTGGCCTGGGATTGCAAGGGATGTAACAGGGTATTGCAGGACCTGTGAGCAGTGCCAAAAAAGTAGGCAAGGCTGGAGATAAGGTCAAAGCTCCTGTGATGCCTTTGCTTATGATTGAGGAGGCATTTTTGAGGGTAGCTGTGGATATTGGGGCCTCTGAGTACCCCAAGTTCCACAGGGAAAAATGTATCCTGGTGGTAGTGCACTATGCTACTAGATATCCTGAGGCGGTGGCTCTGTTTTCCATTGAGGCAGAGAAGGTGTCAAATGCTTTGTTAGAGATTTTCAGCAGGGTCGGTTTCCCGAGAGAAATACTAATAGATGTACCAATTTCATGTCAGACCAACTGGCTTGTCTGTAGGAGAGCTCTGGGGTGAAGCACTGAAAGACCACCCCTAGACTAATGGTCTTGTGAAGAGGTTAAACTCTACACTAAAGACCATACTGCGGACATTTGCAGACCAGTCTGAGAGTGGGAAAAATATTTGCCCCATCTGCTGAGAGGTACCCCAGGAATCCGAATCCACAGGTTTTTCACCCTTTGAGTTGCTATATAGGCGTAGAGTGTGGGGGTCTTTAGATTTTATTCATGATGAGTGTGAGGGTGAATGTGAATCCCACAAGGAGTCTGTTGTGTTGTATGCCCTAAATCTCAGGACAAGGCTTAGGGAGCTCATGGGCTTGGGCCAGGAGAACCTGGCAGGAGCCCAACAAGCAGAAAAAGGTCTAGTATGGCAGGAATCCTTGAGCCCTAGAGTATGCTGTGGGACAGCAGGTTATGATGCTCTTTCTTGTCAGATGCAATAAGCTGCAGGCAGCTTAGGAGGGACCTTTCGAATTGGTAAGGAAGGTCAGTGATGTTAACTACATGTTAAACCTGCAAGGCAGGGGCACATATTGTACCTTGCTAACATGCTGAAACCTTACTATGGTAGGAAGGCCCTAGTGCTGAGTATTTGCAGTGGGTGGCAGGAGGAGTCTGAGGAGGATTTATGGTTACATTGATCCAGCCAGCAAAATGCCAAGTTACCAAGGTGGAGCCTACAGTTGCAGCCATATGACATTGACAGTGCAGTACTGTAGTGGCATCAGCATTGCCAATGCAAATGTTTTCTCAAGGCAGGGCATGGGTTAATGTATTCCCAGACAGGCTCATTCCTCTCAAACAATGTTTCTCCAGGGTTACTTGTGAAGCTGGCTTGAGTTTACAAAGGGGGCAGTGATGTGACTATGTGAGGTAGTGCCAGCTGTGCCAGGAGGAGTAAGGCAGTAGATGTGTAACATATGCCAGCATAGCTAGCAGGAATTTTGTAAAGAATTATTTGCCATTTGTTTATCACATTGATTTGTACAGGTGCTTGTGTTGAAAATGTATTTGTAAAGCTGCTTGTGTTAAAATGTACCAACAGTGGGTCCTGCTGGACAGAAAAGAAATATATCTGTGTGTCAGACTGTATTGCAGCTGTTGAAAGGTAGATCATGCCTGCTCATCCTGGCTGATTTTATGAAAGGTAGATCATGCCTGCTCAACCTGGTTGACTTCTTTGAGTCAGTCACCAGAGCTGTGGATGAGGCCAAGGAAGTTCATACAGCCTACCTCGATCTGGCCAAGGCCTTTGATACCATTCCCCACTAGGGAATTATTGATAAACTCACCAAACTAGGCATCAGCCCCTATGTCACTAGGTGGGTTGCAAATTAGCTCACAGATAGAATCCACAGTGTGAAAGTAGTGGACTCCAAGTTAGACTGCCGACCAGTCGCGAGTGAAGTCCCACAGGGATCGGTCCTGGGTCCTCTCCTGTTTGACGTCTACTTCTCAGAAGTCCAGGCCAACACAGAGAGACTCTGGCTGATCAAATTCACAAATGACTGCAAGCTGGGAGCCATTATTAACTCCCCAAGTGATGTAGACATCCTACAGAAAGGCCTCACTAAGACCAGTGACTGGTGTCGAAACCATGGCCTTAAGCTTAATGCCAAAAAATGCGTTGTCATCCCCCTTTGGTAAAAAACTCAATTACCACATCGATGGGAGCCCACTGAACACTGAAGGTATTATAAGAGATCTGGGGACACAGGTTGACAGCAACCTCTCCTTTGACCACCACATTGCTACTGTGGTCAGAAAGTCCATCTATGTGGCACATCTCATTAACCAAGGGTTTTGCATCCAGGAAGAAAGAGGTCATCATCTCTCTCTACTCTTCCCTCATTAGGCCAATCATTGAGTATAATGCCATATTTGGCATGTACCACACTAGACTCATGCAACAGCTGGAAAGGCCACAAAAGTACCTCACTCAGAGGAGCCTAGTCCTTAAACACATGTCCTACATGGGCAGACTAAAAAAAACTCCAGCTATTCTCTGTCTCATATCGTCTACTAAGAGGCAATCTCTGCTTGACTTAGCTGTGTTTGACCCAGCTCTGTTAGAAATGCTACATCTAAAGAAATCCAGTGCCCTCAACCTCATTACGACAGTCAACAGAACATGCTAAAGGGACAGGTTCATAACCCAGACACTGCACATGCTCTGGAATAGACTTCCAATACATGTCTATCAGAGCACCTCACTGGCCCTCTTCAAGAGAAATCTTGATGAGTGGATGGCAAATAGAAAGTTCACCCCGGAGATCACTGCAGTGGCTGTACTTGATAGAGGCACTGGGAACTAACATCAGGCGACATGATGCCAGGGCACTTCTATGGGCTAGGCTTGTAAAGGCTCTAGGGCCATTAGCTTAAGCCATTTTGGAATATGGAGATCAAGAGCGAAAGTACTGAGCTACAATAAGGGTCCGACGACGTATAGTTCTGGTGTTGAACAAAACACAAAACTGACAGCGAGGGATGTCGTGGTCTGGGCCTAAACAGGTGACGCAGAAAAAATGGAACTCTCAGTGTGGTATTTGCTTTCCACAAGTGACACAATTGTTAACTTTTTCTGACATCGGTTAGAGCAAGAAAAAAGGATCCCCAATGGGGTACTTAGCTTTAGAAGACTTCAACTTCAATTTCGGAAATGAAAACTCAGGTAGTGGCCGACTGGCACTTGTGCAAACTGTTTCTGCTTCAGACTCCTCGGCAAGAAAGACTGGTGTAATGGAGTCAGCTGCCTGATTTTATACCACTGATGACCTGACGTCAGTCCTGGAGCGGCAGCAACTGACGCAGAAATACTAAGTCTCTGGTATTCGGGCCAACTGAGGGCTACCCCTGGCAGGATATCCCAAGTGTGATGACTGCAACAGTGAAACATAATGAACATCACTCCAAAGCCAGCTGCTCCAAGGCTCTTACAAGGGTACCCAATTATATCAGTAAAATTAATACCAATACAAATGGTAGTATTTGACCAATGGGACAAGGCTTTCAGAAGTGGCCACAGTCACCAAATAAAGATAAGTGTTCTCAAAAGTTAAAATATTCTCTACAAAAACAGCCACAATGAAAACTTTAAAAAAATATATATATATATATAAAATAATAAATAATAAAAGCACATGAAAATACTAAATATCTATTTACAATAAACACCAGAGTTTCAATAATATGAAATATTAAAAATAACACAGATGGAAAGGTTCACACAGATACAGAAAAACAATACTTAACTAATCTCACTATATTTTCCTGATTGATTTAAAGAATTACTATTCCCTGGTTACTTACTAAAGCAAGGCAAGATCAAGTGTGTGAGTGATCGATCTTTGTCAGGTTTAAAAAACAGACTGCCCTAAGACTGTCTTATCTAGTATTACAACATAATTTCAGTGCTAGATTACAGAATGACATCACATACATCTGGTCACTTTACTTCTGGATCCCACATGACCCCCTTTACTAGTTATTGAACCAGAATCTACCATATGTGTGTTATAATATACATACAAAGAGCTTTGCTAAGATGTGTTATAGCAACTGGAAGCTATAAAACCATTTCAAAAACTTCCACCATTCCAGGGTAGCAATTAGTTCACATCTAAGGACAACACAGTAGGATTCCTAGTCATGGTTTTCACAGACATTTTGTCTCTGGCTGCAATCAGAATTATAAGACACAATCTTTACGGCCTAAACCAGGTAATTTAACTTCAGACTATTTTTCAAAGTTAGCTGGAGTGAGATTAACCTCTTTTCTTCCAGTATTCCCTGTTACAATATATTCATTTTAACAGTTACAATGCAGTCTGAGATACAGGTGTATTTCTTTTCTGTCCAGCAGGACTCACTGTTGGTACATTTTTAACAGAAGCAGCTTTACAAATACATTTTCAACATGAGCACCTGTACAAATCAGTTTGATATACAAATGACATATAATTCCTTAAAAAACTCCAGCTAACTGTGCTGAAATATGTTACACATGCACTGGTCTACTCCTCCTGGCACAGCTGGCACTACCTCACATTGTCAAAGAGCATCTGGAAAAGATTTGATTTTACTAAGGAAAAGCCATATGATGTGAAGTTGTTCAATCTCGCCGTTCATTCTTTACTGATGGGTTCGGAGCTGATCCTAGACTCCAACACAGCCGACTAGCAAGCTCAAAGTTTTCCAGTAGCTCAAGACCTAGCCCCTTATCCCACAATGAACTGCTGGAATTACCTCAGATCTAGTTTGCCGCGGCATAAATCTCTTGGTTTCCAGCATTGTTTGAGAATATTGTGGCAATTTTCAACTTTCAGCAAGTTTTTCCATTGCATTTTATATCTTTCTACTATTATGTTTGCACAGTATTACCTAGTTTAGCAGATTTTTCTGTTTTCCCCTTTTTCCCAGTAAATCTCTAGTGCTTGCCTTTGGCCTGTTGGCCTTGGGCTTTTTCTTACCTGCTTTATTGTACAGCTTGTAAGATTAGTGCCTTTAGATATATTAGAGTTGCCCCTTTTGGGCTGTTTGAATATTATTACTAGATTACTCATTTCTGAGTTAAACTTTTTTTATATATAGTTAAATAGTGTTTTTTGATCTTGTGAATTTTTTTTCAGGAAGTTAGTTGCTATGTCTGAAGAAAGGAAAAAGCATCCTAAGTCTGGGTTCAAGAAGTGCCCAGACTGCAGACAAAAGATGTCTGTTACGGATGCCCATATGCAGTGTGTGTACTGTTTGGGTGAGGTGCACCTGCAGGAGTCATGTAGTATCTGCCACTCTTTTTCCACTTGAGTGCTTGCAGAAAGGAGGAGGAAGTTAGTTGACAGGGGTATTATTAAACACCCTTTCACAGAGGCATTGTCTAACCAGGATGGGGACAGCAAATCGTCCAACTCTTCGTCAGAATCCAGGACAAAAAAAAGGGAAAAAGTTGGAAAGTGTTGTCGGAGCCGACAGTCTGTTCTTTTTGGACCTGGGACACTGCTTTGGAACCGGTTGCTGAAAAACCTCCCTCTCCACTTCTCCAGTCTGCACCATCTATTTACTCCTCCAGGTCTGTGGTCAGCCTGTCCGATCTGGATATGGACTGGCTGGTTCAGAAGCTCTTAAAGGCACCAGGCCTAGCTAAATTGCTGTTGGCTCAGACCCAACTGTCACAGCTGGACCATTACTCCTGAATTGTCTGCTCCTCCTCCGTGCCATACCGGACCTTCGGAGCTGAAGGAGGCCGACCTGATTGTGGATCCCTTGGAGCCGACACCTGTTCCAGTGTCATCGGCTCCATCTGTTCGGACATCCTTGGCACCAACCGGGGACTCTAGGAGCTGACACTCTCCTGTTGGATCTGGGCAGGATAGTCGCACGGACTTGTCGGTGCCGACTCTTCCTCTCGGGGCTTCGGCTCAGGTGAACTCGGCTCCTACCTCGGGCTCGGAGCCACAGCTTCGGTGCAGGAGGGGATCATGGCTTCTCATGATCAGCTGACTGCTTCTCATCGGAGCCGTGGTGCATTTGAAGCCATGAGGCAAGTGTTGTCTCCTAAGACTTCCTCATCTCCAGGTCTGGCCTCTTCCTCTCCTAAAGTGCCTGTGTCAGTTTCTGTTTCCTCCAGTCATCCCAAGCGTAGAGACCCACAGCCTCAGGTAGCCCCAAAGGGCGCTCACTGCTCTTCTGAGACCTCTCCAGGGGCTCCCCCTGAAGAAATTCCAAGGAAGAGATTATGCAAGAGGAGGCATTTGGACTCCCCACAGGAGTTTCAAACATCAGACAATGACTTGGATGAATCAGAAGGGTCTCCTAGATCCCCCTCTGAGGACATCTCCTTTGCGGAGATTCTTGAAATTCTTAGGCAGAGGGGTGATTGGCAGTCCAAGAGCCCTACTGAGGATGAGTCGGTTCTCCTGAAGGCGTTTGGGTCTCAGCCTTCCACTTCTTGGGTGTTTCCGCTCTACGATGAGCTTATGGATCTGGTCTCTCATAGGGCATGGGGATCACCAGAATCTATGGAACCTGTCCCTAGGAGGCCTATTAAGGATATATCTGCCCCCATAGATAAGTCCTTTTTGACCAAGGGAGTCCCTGTTGATGTCATGGTGGTGGTGGCAGCCACCAAAAGACTTCCTCATCTATCCATCCTCCTAACAGAGAATCTAGGATCATGGATAGATATGGGAAACGCATGTTTAGTTCAGCGACTTTCTCACTCAGATCACTGAACTACTTGACCCATTTTACCAGACTGCAGAGAGATCTCCTTAAGGAGTTGGGAGATACTCTTCAGGGTGCTGTAGCTACGAGTGTATCCGACAAAGTTACTACCCAGCTTGCTACTCTTAATTCAATAGTTAACTCATCCATGCGTCTCGTATTGTACGCAGCTGATGGTTCGAGTAGAGCTGCAGTTACAGGAAATGATCTTCGTAGGCATGCCTGGATGCGACACTGTTCCTTCGCGGAACCCTTCAAGTCTTCCTTTATGAATACTCCGTTTGACGGCTCATCCTTGTTTGGGCCAAAGGTGAAGGAGACTCTGACCAGGTGTGAACAAGAAGGAAAGACTCTGTCTGCCATTGGAGTCCGTTTTTCCACCCCCACTTGACCCTATCCTAAAGATCAGAGGGGAGGAAAGATGTGGTTCCGGAAAGCCCAAGGAGCTTTTCAAGACACAAGTGGAGAGCCCCCCCCTCCAGAGGCAGAGGAGGGGGTTACAATTGAAGATGCTGCCCTCGCAGCAGAGGGGGTCTGCAACACCAGGATGACAGAGATCACTTCTCTGGTCAGTCCTACCAGCGCTCCTGAAGGGAGGCCCAGCTGTCCTACTCTGGAGACAGTCAGGAGTCGCTTGTCATTGTACCCAGAAGCCTGGCTAGATATAACAAATGACAACTGGGTACAAAGTATCATTTCCAGAGGGTATTTCATACCGTTCTCCACCCAGCCCCATCCCGTCAAAAAAATCCCGGATGTTCCACCCAGTCACAGGGAACAAGCAACAATAGAGGTACGCCGGTTGCTAGAAAAAAAGAGTCATCCAGCCAGTCCCGGCAGACCAAACAAAATTCGGAACTTACTCAAGATTTTTTTGGTTCCAAAGAAAACAGGGGACAGGAAACCCATTTTGGATCTTAGCAGACTCAACCAATTTGTGAGGAAAGAGAAGTTCTGAATGGTCACGCTATAGTCCATACTTCCCTTCTTAGGGAAAGACAATTAGATGTGCTTGATCGATCTCAAGGATGTGTACTACCACATAAAGATGGCCAGACCATCCAGGGATCACCTGCGTTTCCGGCTGGGAGCCAGTCATTATCAATTCCGAGCTCTGCCATTTGGTCTCACGACAGCCCCCAGAGTGTTCACCAAGTGCATGGCAGTAGTCACGGCTCACCTGAGGCATCTAGGATTCCAGGTGTTTCCATACTTGGATGATTGGCTCCTTACCTCCCCCACCAGGCATCAACTTCTTCAACCGAGAGAGGCTACTCTGACACTCTGCAATTGGCTAGGCATTACAGTCAACTTCGAAAAGTCTGCCTTGTTGCCATCGCAGCATATCGTTTTTATAGGGACAGAATTAGACACGGCAACCACCACTCTTCGTCTTCCACCAGAAAGGGTTTGTATTCTTTGCCAACACATCATGTCCTTGGTATTAAAGAACAGAGCACCAGCTGCAGAGGTATTGAAAGTACTAGGATTGATGGCAGCAGCAATACTGGCAATCCTGTTAGCAAGGATGCATATGAGGATTCTTCAATGGCTCCTATTCATGCAATGATCTTACCAAGAACTTCCAATGAACCACACAATCCTGATAACTAATTCTTGCAAGAAGGATCTTCAGTGCTGGTTGACGTCTCTTCATGTCACAACAGGATGTTCCATCATGCTACCCCCTCCAGTTTCCACTGTGACCACGAACGCTTCCCTGATAGGGTGGGGGAGGGGCATTTTCAGGGAAAGACTGCCCAAGGCACATGGACAGATCAAGAATCACATCTGTATATCAATGTCCTGGAGATGAGAGCAGTACTTCTAGCATTGCAATACTTTCAGGACTCTCTTCCTCTAGGGACAATTGCAATACAGACAGACAACATGTCAGTAGTCTGGTACCTGAACAAACAAAGTGGGACCAAGTCTTACCCCCTTTGCCAAGAAGCCCTCAGACTATGGCAGTGGGCAGTGTCATCCCAGTGCTTTCTGTTAGCAATGCACATCCCGGGCAAATCCAACTTCATAGCGGACAAACTGAGCAGGGTAATTTTATTGCCCCACGAATGGTCCCTCAAAACAGGAGATTGCGGACAGGATTTTCCGCAAATGGGGCCAGCCTTCCTTCGACCCATTTGCCAGTCATATCAACAAAAAATGCAGAAGCTATTTTGCCCTTATTCCCCCACCAGGTCAGTCCCCGAGGGATGCTCTTGTCCACGTTGGCCCCTGGGTCTCCTCTACGCATTTCCCCCAATTCCTCTTATACCCAGATTTTTACAGAAAGCAAAGTCACTGGGATGGACAATCACCCTTATAGCCCCTCATTGGCCTCAGCAGATTTGGTTTCCGTTTCATTACCATCACATTCTGGAAGACCCATGGATCCTGGATCCAGTTCCAGACTTACTGACACATCCGTCAGGGGATCTCCAGCTTTCATTGCAGACACTGAAGCTAACTGCTTGGCTGCTCCAATTCCCCGCATAGCCAGGCTTTATAATCTTTCCCATGACACTAGTCAAATTCTGTTGGCTTCCCATAAGCCTTCCACTAGAAAGTTGTATCGTAGTAAGTGGAAGAGATTTTCCATTTGGGCTTCCTACCATAATATTGACACTTACCAAGCACCATTGTCTTTTATTTTACAATTCTTGACAGAAATTTCCAACAAAGGAGCAGTGACTGCTACAGTGCGGGTACAACTAGCTGCTGTATCTAATTTCCATCTAGGAATTGATGGATTGAATATTATGGCTCGCCAATTGTCTAAAGCTTTTCTAAAAGGTTCCTTTCACATGAGGCCTCCAGTGAAGACTCCTTATTCTCCCTGGAATTTGAATTTTATGTTATCTCGCATCATTCTTCCTCCCTTTGAGCCTGCATCATCTTGTGAGCTAAAATTTCTATCGTGGAAAACTATCTTCCTAGTAGCCATCACTTCAGCCTTCAGAGTGTCAGAGCTCCAAGCCCTATCCATCAAGCCTCCTTATATGGTCTTTCATGCTGACAGAGTATCTCTCAGGACAAACCCATCCTTTTTGCCTAAAGTATGTTCAGGGATTAACATCAATCAAGTCATTGAGTTGCCTGTATTCTTCCTTAATCACACCAACAAGATGGAATACATGTTGCACAAACTTGATGTTCACAGACAACTTAGATTTTATCTAGAGAGAACAAAAGAGATTAGGAAATCAGATCAGCTTTTTGTGTCTTCTTCTGAGGCCAGGAAAGGTAAACCAGTTGCCAAAACAACTCTAAGTGGCTGTCGGACTGTATCACTTACACCTATTCGTGTCATAACATGCCCTTGTCTAGTAAGGTGAACCAGAGCAGTTTCTACCTCTTCAGCCTTTCAAACCAATTTACCTATGGACAATTTCTGTGCTGCAGCCACATGGACTAAACCTCACACTTTTATAACTCATTATAAAGTGGATAAGGCCTCCAGGGACAGGGCTTCATTTGGTTCTACAGTTCTGAAGTGTGTACTTCCGTGAGCCACCCAAGGTTAGGGTGCTAGGGACATGACCCATCAGTGAAGAATGAACGGCGAGATTGAACAACTTCACATAAAGAAGTTATGTACTCACCATAATGTTCCATGTGAGTTGTTCCATCTCGCCTTCATTCCCGCGTCCCTCCCTCCTTCCCCCTCCTGGCTGGCAGTTGACCTGGAGGCTGTCTTCATCCTGGTTTCTCAATGTGTCTTCATTCCTAGGCAGAATAATTATAGTATCACTATATGGTACACAGCAAACAAGATCGGAGCTATTTCCATTAATGCATTGTGGAATAAGGGGCTAGGTCTCGAGCTACTGGAAAAGTTTGAGCTTGCTAGTTTGCCATGTCGGAGCCGAGGATCGGCTCCGAACCCATCAGTGAAGAATGAAGGTGAGATGGAACAACTCACATGGAACGTTATGGTGAGTACATAACTTATTTTTCATGCATGTCAATCTGCAAAGCAAGATAACTGAAAAGATCTGTCTTTAGGATGTGAACTGGTGTAATAGGGATACATTTTCTAAATGCTGATCAGATCCACTGACACAGAGGAAGAAAGCTCTGACTACAACCCAGAAGACCCATGTTTGATTTGCTGCTTGGGTACCTGGTGGAGCTGGCATGAGGAGGAGTAATACGGCTTTGCTAACTTAGCTCTCCTTGGGGGGAGATTCAGGACTTTGATAAAATCAACATTAAACCCATTTTAGTGAGTAGGGACTTAAAGAAGTAGGAATGTAGGCAGCCCTATTTGTTTATGAGAACTGGCTTATAAAGCTCTACAGTATGCTATGCTATTCTATATGTCACTTTTAATTAAGTTTTTAATAGTTTTTATATGTGATGTATGACTTTAAATACTGATTGATTGTCTTAATTTAAGAGTTGAGTATAAATGCTGCAGTACATTATTTCCTAAATGTCTGATGAAGTGGCTGGTGCCACGAAAGCACTCACTGTCTTTTTCTATTAAATTTACTATATTTTATGGAGCCGTGGTTTGATACCTCCTTATTTTGTTGTTCTATTACTTTTTGAAGTTTATTGTGAACCCCAGGTTTTGCAGAAGAGAAATGGCAAAGTGAAGATTTGCAATAGCATCTCTGGAGAGGATGCCTAAAAATGGTAGTCCAAGTAAGGAAATACTCGGATCTTCTGAATCCTGCAAAAAGCAATCACATGAGTGAGGTGTTTGGTGGATAGATTTGGGGCAGTAGAAAGGCCAAAGAGCAAAGCAGAGAACTGAAAATGACAAGAGGCAACAGAGAACCACAACAATTTCCTGAATAAAGGATGGGTCAGGATATGGAGATAAGCATCCTTGAGATCCAGCGATACCAAATCAGTCTGAGGAAGAAAGAGGGAAAGTCTGAAGGGACAACATTTGAAAGGAGGGCACCTTCAGAAAAGTGTTTAGATAAGAAAGGTCTAGAATTTGTTTCCAAGTACCCTCTTTTCTGGGTACCAGAAACATCTTGGAGTAAACTCCCCATCCCCTTTGGGACACAGGCACCTCTTGGATAGCACCCAGAATCAAAAGGTGCTGAAGCACCTCGGGAAAGGAGGAGAGTTGTTCCTGAGAGAGCTAAGGAATACCCATAAAAGGGAGAAGGGATTTCCAAACCACCAGGAATCATGAGTAATCTGTAGTCAAACAGCAAGAGAGGGAGTAAGGTGAAGAGAAAGAGGGAAAGTGGCTGGGAAGAAAAGGACAGTCAGACAGCACCTGGTTTATAAAAGGAGATTTCTGAGGAACAGAAGTCTGTGTAGCTTTAGCAGGAGGAGCATGCTTGTCACCCTTTTTACCCTTGGAAGGAGGGCGAGACTGCCGGTGAACAAAGGCTGGGATATTGGGGTAATTTCTCTGAAATTTAGGCACAGGAGAAACACACATGTTTAAGTTCCTGTTAAGCCTTGCCCTTATCCTGAAGGGAGTTACACATAGCAACAGCAACCTTATCAAACAAGTGTTTAATATCAAGAGGGCAATCCATCAACTTAGCCTTAATATCATCAGGCAAAGGTTGAAGCCAAAGCCAAGAATACATCCTCATCATTGACTCAAAAGCAGCAGCCTTACAAGAAGCATTTGCTGGATCATAACTACACTTGATGCAATGATGAGCAACCTGGGAAGAAGAACCTAACAGGGAAGGGGCAGAAATTTTACCCTCAGAGTCTGGAAGATCAGAAGTAACCTGAAAGGCATGGGCTAGGAGAGCAAAAAAGAAGTTATGTACTCACAATAATGTTCCATGTGTGTTGTCCAGCTTCGCCTTCATTCTTATTAGGATGGGTTCGGATTTGACTGAGCCTTTATATTCAAGCTTGAGGTCTTCTATCAGCTTGTGGCTAAACCCTATCCCAGCACGCACCAGAAAACCTCCCCAAATCTTGTTTGCAGTTATAATAGTAGTATGAAATAATCACAGTGAAATAACTCAGAGAGTCCAATGAAGAAGACCAGAGAATAATGTTATCCAACTGCACCAACTCTGTCTTCCAGGATTAAAAATGGCCGGCAGAATGGAGGGTGGGATGTAGGAATGAAGGTGAAGATGGACAACACACATGGAATGTTATGGTCAGTGCATAACTTCTTTGTGTGTTGTTGTCCTATCTCACCTTCATTCTTACTAGGAAGGACAGCGTCCCTAGCACCATCTTTCTTGCGTGGCTCAAGGGAGAATATTCTTTAGAATCGTGGAACCAAAGGAGGCCCTGTTCCTGAAGGCCAAATTGAGTTTGTAATGAGTGATAAAGGTATGTGGTCTAGCCCAGGTTGCCGCAGCACAAATGGTATCAATTGGCAGTTTAGCCAGAAAGGCAGAAGACATTGTAATGGCTGTTGTAGAGTGGGCTTCAACTCTTTTGGGGAGAGCTCTACTTTGAGATTTATAAATGAAAGTTATGCAATCTGAAAGCCATTTTGAAAGTGTTACCTTAGAGATTGAATTACCTTGCTTTGAGTCTGAAAAGGAAATAAATAGCTGGTCAGACTTTCTGAAGTCCTTAGTCCTGTGTAAGTAGAAACATAACTGTCTAAGCGCATCCAGTTGATGTAACATGTATTCTGCCTTATTCACGTAATTTGGGTAAAAGACTGGCAGGCTCTATAGATTGGTTCAAATTTGATTCTGAACATAATTTTGGCAAAAAGGAAGGGTTTGTTCTTAAGGACACACTGTCTCTATGGGAGGCTTTATTGACAAGGCTTGGAGCTCTAACACTCTTCTAGCAGAGGTAATAGCTACCAAGAGAATAGTTTTCCATGTCAAGAACTTGAGTATGCAAGATAATACTGGCTCAAATGGGGGAATAATTAAATGAGGCAGGATGAAATTTAAGTCCCATGGTGCTGGAGGGTTTTTGATAGGTGGTCTTAATAACAAGGTACCTTTAAGAAAGGTTTTGCATAGTCTGTGAAATGTAATATTGAAGCCAAATTCATCCAAATGAAAATTGGATATCGCTGCTAACTGAACTCTAATGGTAGCTGTGCCTGAACCTTCATTGAATAGCTTTGCCAGGAATTCTAGAATGGAATTCATTGGGGCAGAAAAAGGGTCAATATGCTTATAAGAAGCACATAAGGAGAATTTTTTTTAATTTGCTTCTATGTATCTTTCGTGTTGAAGCCTTATGAGAGGAAATTAGGATGTGCTTAACTGAAGAAGAGAGGTTAGGAAACCTGGCTATTGCTGGAATTGGAGCAGCCAAGCTGTCAATTTGAGGATCTGAAGGGAAAACGGATGAGTCAGAAGGTCTGGAACCGGGTCCAGCAACCAAAGCTCCTCCCGAAGATGAGGCCATAGAAAGGAGAACCAAATCTGACAAGGCCAATATGCAGCAATGAGTATCAAGTCCCTTCCAAGAATTTGGCTTTCTGAAGTACTTTGGGAATTAAAGGAAGGGGGGGAAGCATAGAGGAGTCCCAAGGGCCAATCATGAACAAGTGCATCCCTTGGTGACTCACCCGAAGGGGGGATAAAAGCAAAGTAGCTGCTGCATTTGGCATTCATGGATTTTGCAAAAAGGTCACAGCAAGGCTGGCCCCATTTGTGGAAAATCTTTTCTGCTACTTCTTGTTTTAGGGGCCACTCATGAGGCATCGGAGTCGCTCTGCTGAGTCTGTCCGCTATCACACTGGATTTCCCCGGGATGTGCGTTGCTATCAGAAAACGTTGGGAGGAGGTCGCCCACTGCCATACCCTCGGAGCCTCTTGACAAAGGGAGTAAGATCTGGTTCTTCCTTGTTTGTTTATTGTTACATACCATACAACTGACATGTTGTGTGTCTGTATTGCAATGTTTCCCAGTGGAAGAGAGTCCTGGAATGCTTGCAAAGCTATTAACACCACTCTCATCTCTAGGACATTGATGTGCAAGTGAGCCTTGTGATTCTGCCAGGTGCCAGGACTGTCTTTCCCAGATAATGCCCCCCACCCTATCTGAGAGACGTCCGTGGTCACTGTGGCCGATGGTAGGTACAAATGGTCGACCTAGAGTCACATGAGTGGAGTAAAGCCACCAAACAAAGGTCCTTCTTGCAAGTTTCTGTTATTATTTTGTGGGACATCGGCAATTCCTGCTTTGACCACTGAGTGGATAGCAGCCACTGGAGAATTCTCATGTGTAGACGTGCTAAGGGGATCAGAATTATTGCTGCTGTCAAGATCCCAAGACTTTTAGGACTATTCTTACTTGAGCCCTTTTCTTCATGAGAAGATTTAAAATCTGACGTCTTAGAATTTGAACTTTTTCTGGAGGAAGTCTGGGCCATCATGTTTGTTGAATCCAATTCTGCTCTTATAAATACAAAATGCTGAGAAGGCAGCAAGGCAGGTTTCTCGTAGTTTATTGTAATTCCTAGGCGAGAGCAGAGCTCCAAGGTGATGTCTCTTGCTTTTATTAGTAGATGCTCAGTGGTGGTGGTTAGGAGACAGTCATATAAGTATGGAGCTGTCTCAAGTGAGCCACAACTACTGCCTTACATTTGGTGAACACTCTGGGGGCTGTAGTGAGGCCAAAGGGCAGAGCTCGAAACTGGTAGTGACTGGCTCCCAGTCGAAAGTGCAGGTGTTTCCTGGATCGCCTGTCCATTTTTATGTGGTAGTACGCATCCTGGAGGTCTAGACAGCACATCCAATTGTCTTGTCCCAGAAAAGGGGTACTGAATGCAGTGTTACTATCTAAAACTTGGATTTTCTTGCTGATTTGTTTAAAATGCTAAGATCCAGAATTGGTCTCAAGTCTCCTGTTTTCTCTGGAACTAAAAAGAATCTTGAGTAAAGTTCCAGATCCTATTTGGTCTGTGGGGACTGTCTGGATGACTCTTTTGTCCAGCAACTTTTGAATTTCTAATGTTGCCTGTTCCCTTTGACTGGGCGGAAATCTGGGATCTTTTTTATGTTTGGGAGAGGGAATGAAAAGGGTTTGGAGTAACCTCTGGATATGATGCTTTGTACCCATTTGTTTTTTGTTTCCATGCTTCTGGGTACAAAGATGAGCAGCCCCTGACTGCCTCCAGAGATGGACAGGTGGGCCTCCTTTCATGAGCACTGAAAGGGCTTACCAAAGAAGGATTCTCTGTCATCCTGATTCTGCGGACCCCCCTCTACCGCGTGGTCGGCATCTTCCATTACTACTTCTCCCGTGTGTCCTGGAAAGCTCTCTCAGATTTTCAGAACCACATTTTGCCACTTCCTTTCTGACCTTTGGAATAAGGTCTGGTAGGCATGGAAAAACGGACTCCTACAGCAGACAGAGTTGTTCCTTCTTGCTCACATCTGGTTAGTGTGTCCTTGACATTGGGCTCGAACAGGGATGAGCCATCGAATGGGGCATTCACAAAGGAAGAATGAAAGGGCTCCGCGAAGTCACACAAGTTCATCTAAGAATGCCTCCTTAGGGAAATTCCTGAACCTGCTGCTCTACTCGCTCCATCCGCTGCATAAGAAATCAGTCTCATGGAGGAGTTAACAACTGAGTTTAAGGTAGACAGCTGAGAGGAAACTTTATCTGAAACCCCTTCAGCTACTGAACCTTGAAGAGCATCTCCTAGCTCTTTCAGGAGGTCTTTCTGTAATCTAGTAAAATTGGTAAGGTAATTCAGTGATCTGAGGGCAAAAGTCGCTGAAGAAAAAAACGGCTTTCCATATTTGTCCATTGTACAAGACTCCTTGTTCAGTGGATGAACATAAGAAGATGTCCCTGAGAGTTCCTTCTTGGTGGCTGCTGCTGCCACCACCATAGCATCTTCTGGGACTCCCATAGTTATAAAGATTTTGTCTGATGGGGATGTGATAAATTTGTTTGGTCACCTAGGAACAGGTTCCACTGAATCTGGAGACTCCCACACCTTCCAAGGAACTAGGTCCATAAGTTCATTGAAAGGTGGAGACACCCAAGAGGTGAAAGGGTAAGATCCGAAGGCCTTCAGGTATACAGACTCCTCTATCGAAGGGTTGGTGGACTTCCAGCTGCCTGTTTCAGTATTTCTAAGATTTCTCCAAAAGAGACATCATCAGTAGGTGACCATGGGGACCCTTCAGCTTCATCAAGGTCCATATCAGAAGTGATGGACTCCTCTGGGGAGTCTAAATGCTTCCTCTTGCATAATCTCTTCCGACGGACCTCTCTGGAGAGGATTTGGAAGAGTGGGGGTTGCCCTACGAGGCTTCCTGAAACCTAGAATCTCTGTGTCCCTATGGATGCAAGTATACATAGGCAGACACTGGTGCTTTTGGGGGTAGAACGTCCGGAGATGACAAAACTGTCTGTGGAGACAGTACTCTTCTCATCACCTCAAAAGACCCCTGCCCCTGATCAGAGGATATCCCTGGATCTGAAGAAGTCGAGGGTACCCCTGGGATCAAGGACAATGGGCCCGAGGCTGAGGTAGGAGCCGAGCTCACCTGAGCAGATGCCCTGAGAGACAAGGTGAGATCCGACAAGTGTCCAATCTGACTAGCCTCCCAGGACCCGACTGGAGAGCATCAGCTTCTAGACTCCTTGAGCTCCGATGGAGCCAAGGACGTTGGAGCAATGGTCAGATCTGAAGATCCTGTCATAGGTCTCAGATCCAAGGGTTCCACTAATATCAGCTCAGGACATTCCGACTCCGAATTTCGAGGTCAGATCGGAGGAGGAATTGGAGCAGAAGGGAAGGATGCAGTCAGATCCAAAGCCTTCGGGGCTGGATCCAACAACAACTTGGCCAGCTCTGGTGTCCTTAAAAGCCTCTGTACTACTCAGTCCACGTCATCGTTAGATAGGCTCCTGGAAGACAGAGTCAAGGGGGCTGGAGACTTGCAATGCTGTATACTGGAGACCTTAGAGTAGGGGAGAATGGCTCCAAGACTGAAGACCGGCTCCAAATCTCAAACTCTGCCTGCACCGAGCCAGATGGTATCTGAGCTGTAGACTTTTTGGATCCGATGGGCTTAGGATCCAGTGTGGAAATTTTGACAATCTTTTTTGACGGCTCAGATAAAACACTAGAAGAGGAAAGATCTCTTCCCATACTTGTCTGATTTAGAAGTTGGCTACTTGATATGCAGGGGAATTTGTTCTTGAATGCATTTGCCTGCCATGTGAGCCCCCCCATGCATAGTCTGATGCGTCTGTTGTCAGGGTTTGGGTGGCGAGGAGTTGAGTGAAAGGAAGTCTCTTGTTGTGGTTGCATGCTTCTGCCCACCAAAGGAACTCTGCCCTTAGACAAGGTATGATTGGAATCACTGTTTCCAGGTCCTGAGAATGTTGGACACCAGAAACTTTTTAAGTACCACTGAAGTTTCCTCATATGCAGTCTTGCATATGGAATTTGCAGAATGCATGAGGCCATGAACCCTAGGGCTTGCAGTATTTTCCTTGCGGATAGCCAGGTTTTGTTGGCCATTAGTTTGAAATAGTTTGTCAAATGGACCTGCTTTTCTGGAGTGAGGAATGCCATTTGGGAAGTTGTGTTCAAGCTTGCTCCCAGGAATACAATTTGTTGGCTTGGCACCAGTTGTGATTTCTTTTCGTTGATGGTGTATCCCAGTTAGAAGTCTTTTTACAAATGCCAGGTGCTGAAGTAGCAATTCCTGACTGCCCATCTGAATCGTCCAAGTATGGGTAGATTTGAATATTTCTCTGCCTGCAATATGCAATGGCTGGAGCCAGGCATTTTGTGAATATTCTGGGCGCAGTAGATAAGCCAAAGGAAGTGCAGAGAATTGATAGTGCATAAAGCCTGCCCTGAAATGTAGATATTTCCTGCAAGACTCCCTTACGGGGATGTGCAGATAAGCTTCTTTTAAGTCTAGGGTGACTAACCAGGCATCCTTGGCTAGCATAGGAAGAATCTGTTGCAGTGTAAGCATTCTGAATTTTGGGAACACCAAAAAGGTGTTGAGAATTGATAGATCCAGGATAGGGCGCCAAGAGTTCTCTTTTCTGGGCACCAGGAACAGTCTGGAATAGAAACCCTATCCCCTTTGTTTTAATGGAACAGGTTGAATAGCCCTGATATGGAGAAGGGAAAGAACTTGCTTTTGAGCCTCTGCCCACTGGTTTGGAAGAAGGTCTAGCAACCCGCTTGGTGTTGGCAGTGAGTGGAAGTAGAATCTGTATCCCTGGGATACAATGTTTAGAACCCATCGGTCCTGAGTAATGGACATCCATTTTTTTGCATGAAGGGCGAGTTTTCCTCCTAGGGGCGCAAGTACTTGGGCATGGCTGGGAAGGATAATTATAAAGTCTTTGTGAACTTTTTCCATAAGGGGGTGGCTTACCACTCCCTGACTTTGAGGTGGAAACACTCCATTGTTTAGATCTCTGCATACCCTGAAACTATAGTCTTGGTGGTCTGTTTTCCCTGGGTTTGGACTAAGAAGGCCTGAGAGGGACTGGAAAGGACCAGTTTTTTGAAGGCCAATGCCTACTGAATCTAGGTGGCTGTACCTGTAAGAAATCTTTGACTGTTTGCATAGATTTAGCTTTTTCTTCCATCTTTTTAAGAACTTCTTCTGCTTTTGTGCCAAACAAATGCTCCTGATTTAATAGAGCATCTAGTAATTTTGCTTTGAAATGGTCAGGCAAGATTTGTTCTTTTAGCCAAGCATGCCTTTTCAGTACAGACCCAGTGACAGCAGCCCTGCAAGATGCTTCTAAAGCATCAAACCCACATTGCAAAGTATGTTTACTAACTTGGTTTGCAGAATGCATTAGCTCCTGTAAATCCTTATTTTCTGTACAATCTGGAAGTAACACCATTTTTTGTTAAATTAGTTCCATAATACGTTGCTGGTACTTCAACATGTAAAACTGGCAATTCAAAGCCCTGATAGCAAGAGTTGCAGAGATGTATACCTTCTTACCCCATCTGTCTAAAGCTCTAGAATTCCTGTCTTAAGGGGTAGGGTAGTAGCCTTAATGCCTTTAGGTCCCTGGGAAATGATCTCTGGATCCGCAGTAGGATTCTTAGAGAGAAATTTGTGAGAATCAGGTACTCTGTAGTACCTGTCAGGTTTTCTAGGAGCTGGTGGTAAGATGTCAGGAGTAAGACTGGACTCCAAGAAGACATTGTCTACAATATCCAGGACAGGGGGTATAGATAGAGGCCTGTGCTGAGGCAAATCTAAAAATTCTCTGAGTCTCTTTTTGGACTGAGGATAGTCCTGGCATTCTCAGCAGAAATGCTCTCTTAAGGTATGCAAGGTTTCACCAAAAGAGAAATCCTCTTGAGGTGAGGCAGAGGGAATGGATTATTCTGCATCTGAATCCTCATAGGTAGATAAGGGTATGTCCTGGTAATCAGAAGGGTCGGAGTAATCAGACACCTGGTCTGTAGAATCAGAAGGAAATTCAATTCCTTGTCTTTTGGCAGGGGAAGGCTGACTTCCCCTAATTAGGGTAATAAGGTCTTCAGCCATTCTAAGCATTTGTTTTTGTGGCATGGGAGGATAAGCATGCACTTTGAACGACAGTTTTCTAGGTGTAGTGCGAATTCTGGGCCTAAGAAACTCGGTAGTTTTAATAGGAAATGAAGTTGTCAGTTTAAAATGAATATCAGTAGGTCGGAATACACCCTCAGAAGCCGGTATCTGCACAGCAGCTCCGGACCCATCCAAGTTAGAGACATCCGCAGGTTCCATAGTCGAAGAGGCATCTCGCTGCATACCGGACTCCGAATGGGTCTCAGCAGAGGCCTGCGAATCTGTTGAAATGGGCATCAGGGGCTGCAAAGGCGCCTCAGTGAGTACCGGTGGACTGGCGACAAGCTTAACGGAAGTGTCATCTGCAGTTTCTGACCTATGCGGTCTGTCTCTGTCTTTATCTTTGTGCTTTTTCAGAAGATCGGTAGTTGATGGCTTATCAAAGCCATTTTGGAATGCAGAGAACGGCAGCAAAAGAATTTAGCTACAAAAATACCCCGACGACGAATGGTTCAGGCGTTAAGGCACAAAACCGACAGCTAGGGACATCGTGGTCTGGGCGTAAACAGGTGATGCAGTAAGAATGAAAATCTCTGTGAGGTATTTGCTTTCCACAGACAAGACAATTGTTAATTTTTTCTTACATCGGGTAGAGCAATAAAAAAGAATCCCCAACGGGGTACTTAGCTTTAGAAGACTTCAGGTCTGAAACTCGAAAAAACCCCCGAAAATTTCAGGTAGAGGCCGACCGGCACTTGTGAACTGCTTCTGCTTCCAGCTCCTTCTCAGCAAGAAAGACTGATGTAATGGCATTGGCTGCATGTTTTATACCCCTGATGACTTGACATCATGGAAGAGGCGACAGCATCTGATGCAGAAATCCCAAGACTCTGCTATCCGGTCCGAATGATAACCCAAGTGTGATGACTGCAACAGTGAAACAGGAAGAACATCAGAAACATCCTGAGGAGGTTTCAATGTCATCAACACATTAAAAGTACAGTTGTGTACCTACCATAAATGTAGATGTTCCAGTGTATTCACTGTTGCAGTCATTACACTTGGGTTATCCTGCTGGCAGGCGACCCGCAGTCGGCCCGAGTTCCAAAGTCTTGGTCTGGCGTCGGTTGCTGTCGCCTCTTCCCTGACGTCAGTACGCCAGGGGTATAAAAGTTGCAACAGATGCCATTTTCTTCAGTTTTTCTTGCCCCAGATGTCAGGTGCCCCCAGATAGGAAGGCTGGAAAGATAAAATTATGCCAAAAAACATGCATATATTACTATAAACATTTTCTTCAACTACAAGCAAATAGACCACATAGGTAGTATAGAGATGAGAAGTACAGAAAAGTCCCAGCAATGAAAAAAGGGGGATGGTGGGTGGGTAACCTGGACTGCAACAGTGAATACACTCAAACATCTACATTTATGGTAGGTACACAACTGTACTATGATCATCATGTTTCACTGTTGCAGTCATTACACTTGGGTAGAATCCCAAAGCTGAGGTTGGGTGGCTGGGTCTAAATTGGATTTGGAGAGGCTAACAAGCCCTGCAGAACTGCAGTGGCAAAGCCTGCTCTGGATTTAGAGTAGAGAGGTAAGTTGTAGTGCTTGGTGAAAGTGTGCACTGAGCTCCAGGTTGCAGCTTCTAAAATGTCTTTGGTTGGTACTTTTATGAGGAAAGCTGCTGAAGTGGCTGCTGCTCTGGAAGAATGAGGCCTAAAGCCCTTAGGCACTGATTTGCCATGTTGTGCATAACAGAAGCAGATGCAGTGCCCTATCCATTTCAAGACTGTCTGCTTTGTAATCAGCTTTCCTTGTGATCCTGCAGCATATGCTACAAACAGCTGCTCAGTTTTTCTGAAAGCTTTTGTTTTGTCCAAGTAGAATCATAGCTGTCTGTATATCCAAAGCGTGCAGAAGTCTCTCCCCTTTATTCTGGGGATTTGGGTAAAAAGTAGGTAAATGAATGGTTTGGTTTAAGGCCATATTGGAGACCACTTTTGGCATGAATGTTGGGTTTGTCCTAAGAGAAACCCTGTCCTGATGAAAAATGAGGAAAGGTTCCACAGCCATCAATGCCTGTAACTCTGAGACTCTTCTTGTTGAAGTTATTGCTAGGAGCAGAGCAGTTTTCCATGGCAAGAAGTTTAGATCAGCTGTGCTGGCTGGTTCAAAAGGAGGCAGTGTGAGTTTTTCTAAAACAAAATTTAGGTCCCAAGTAGTTACTGGTGCTCTCCTTGGGGGTCTTATATTTTTTGCCTCTCTGAGGTACTGTCATAGTAGAGGATGTGAAAAAATAGGAGGTTCCGTATTGTAATGAGCTGAAATGGCAGAGGCATGGATTTTAATAGATGAGAAAGAAAAGCCTTTGTCCAGCATCTCAGTTAGGTATTGTAAAATCTGAGGTATATTAGGGACAAGTGGTTCGAGCCCTTGTGCCTGGTTCCAAGCACAGAATCTCTTCCATTTTTCTGCATAAGATTTCCTAGTGCTGGGCCTCCTGGCTTCTAAAATGACATCCATAACAGCTTTACAAAGAGGTGCAGTCTGAGTGGCTACATTATCTGCCATGCTGCCAGGTTTAAGGTTATGAGTTGACTGTGCAGAATCTGATTGTTTTGTTGTGTCAGAAGATGAGGAATTTGAGGTAGAAGCCAAGCTGGGCCTTGAGAGAAACTCTTTAGGATTGGGTACCAGTGCTGGCGTGGCCAGTCTGGTGCAATCAGGATAATTTTTGGCCTTTCTTGTCTGACTTTTAGTAGCACATTGGTGAGAAGAGGCATCGGAGGGAAGGCATAGACTGTCAGGCCTTTCCATCTGAATGATAGAGCATCCACTTTCCATGCTTGAGAGTGATAAGTTCTTGTGCAAAATTTCTGTATTTGGTAATTGTGAGGGGAGGCAAAAAGATCTATGTCTGGGCATCCCCATTTCCTCGTTATGCTGAACACTTGTGGATTTAGCTTCCATTCGTGAGGATCCATGAGATTTCTGCTTAGTTTGTCTGCCATTTTGTTCCTGGCAGGAATTGTGCCTGCAGATGTACTTGATAGTTCAGTGCTGTGTTCTACAAAGTCATGGCTTGTCTGCATATGGGGTAGGAATGTGTGCCCCCTTGCTTGTTTATGTACCACATAACTGTGGTATTGTCCGTCTTTATTAATAGTTGCCCTGGATTTATTAGGTCCTTGAAAGCTGTCAGGGCATTCTGTACAGCTAGCATCTCTTTTTGATTGATGTGAAGATGCATTTGTTCCTTGGGCCACGTGCCCTGAATACATTTTCCTGCCATATGTGCCCCCCAGGCATAATCCAATGCATCCGTTGTTATTGTCTGCCTGGCTGTGTGTAAGGTGAAAGGCTGTCCCTTGTTGTGTTGACAGGCCTGGGACCACCATCGAAACTCCTGTTGTAGGCAGGGAATTAAAATTATGATTGTTTCCAGGCTGTGACAATGCTGAGTCCAAACACTTTTTAGATACCATTGTAGTTTCCTCATATGCAGTTTTGCATATGGAATTAGTAGAATGCAGGATGCCATGAAGCCCAGGGCCTGCAGAATTTTTCTTGCAGGGAGCTGGGTTTTTGTTGCCATCATTTGAAAGTAATGAGTCAGTTGCCTTTGTTTGTCTGGCGTGAGATAAGCCATCTGGGCATTTGTATTTAAGCTTGCACCCAGGAATATTATCTCTTGAGAGGGCACTAGTTTTGATTTCTTTTCGTTTACTGTGTACCCTAGGCAAATTAGCAATCTTTTTACAAACGCCAGATGCTTTAGAAGAATGTCCTTGCTCCCTGCTTGAATAAGGCAGTCGTCCAAGTAGGGATATATTTTAATTCCTTTTTGTCTGCAAAATGCAATTACTGGTGCCAGGCATTTTGTGAAGACCCTGGGCGCAGTAGAGAAGCCAAAGGGCAGTGTAGAGAATTGGTAATGCATTGAGCCTGTTATGAATCTGAGGTATCTTCTGCAAGACTGTCTGATTGGGACATGCAACTATGCCTTCTTGAGGTCCAAAGTAGCTAGCCAAGCCTTCTTGCCCAGCATGGGCAAAAGTTGCTGTAGTGTTAACATTTTGAATTTTGGAACATCCAGGAAAGTATTTAGGATTGACAGGTCCAGTATTGGTCTCCAGGCTTTGTCCTTTCTGGGTAATAAGAAAAGTCTTGAGTAAAATCCTTGTCCCTGTTCTTGCTGTGGAACTTTTTGAATAGCTCCCATGTCCATAAGAGCAGCAATCTGTTTTTGTGCCTCTGCCCATTGGTTTTGTGGCAGGTCTGGCATAACGTTTGGTTTTGGAAGCGTGTGGAATTGGAACCTGTAACCCTGAGAAACAATATTCAGCACCCATTGGTCCTGGGTGATCACGTGACAATTTTTTGAGAAATGTGCTAGCTTTCCCCCTAGGGATGCTGTCAAAAGTTAAGTGCTTGGCATTTGCAGAGGGAAGTTATTGGGACTGTTTCCTATAAGGTTGTGATTTATCTTCCCCTCCTTTGGGGGCTGAAGCACCCCATTGTTTACGTCTGTAAGAGCCTTGGGGCTAAGATCTGCCTCTTGGGCATCTGTATCTGCCTCTTTTTGGCCTGTCTGACACTGGAAAGGACCAATTTTTTGAAGGCCAGTTTCTGCTAAATCTAGGTGGTTGAACCTGTAAGAAATCTTTCACTGTCTGCATTGACTTTGCTTTATCCTCCATTTTCTTTAACATCTCTTCTGCCTTAACACCAAACAAAGTATCATGCTGTAATGGAGCATCCAATAATTTTACTTTAACATGGTCAGGTAAACTTTGTTCTTTCAACCAAGCATGCCTTCGAATAACAGAGCCTGTAACTGCGGCTCTACAAGAAGCCTCTAATGAATCAAAACCACATTGCAGAGTATGCTTTCCCACTTGTTCAACTGCATGCAAGAAATCCTGCATTTCCTTACTGTCAGGACTTTCTGTATTTGAAACTATTTTCTGTTTTAACAATGACATGAGGTACTGTTGATATTTAAGCATGTGAAACTGACAGTTTAAAGCTCTTATAGCCAAAGTAACAGAAGTGTAAACTTTTTCCCCCCATCTGTCCAGAGCTCTGGAATCCCTATCCGAGGGGACAGGATTTTTAGCAGTGGAAGCCTTAACCCCTTTATGACCCTGAGAAATTGTTTCTGGGTCTGCAGCGGGGTTTTTGTAAAGAAATTTATGAGAGTCAGGGACCCTGTAGTACCTGTCTGGCGTGACTGGTGCAGGGGTAAAGAATCAAGAGACAGACTGGATTCAGAAAAAACATAATCAACAATATCAAGCACAGGGGGGATAGCCAGGGCCCTGTGCTGAGGCAATAAAAGGAAGTCTCTGAGCCTTTTCTTGGATTCTGTATAATCCTGGCTCTCCCAATGGAAATGCTCCCTCATGGTGTGCAGGGGTTCCCCAAAAGAATAATCCTCAGGTGGAGAGGCTGAAGGTATGGACTCTTCTGCATCAGAGTCCTCATAGGGAAGGAGAGAATATCCCTGATCAGAAGAGGAATCAGAGGAAATGGAAACCTGGTCAGAGGAATTATAATCAGTGTCTTGCCTAGGCCTTTTGTCAGGAGGGGGATGGGAACCCCTGATTAAAGTAATTAGGTCTTCGGCCATTTTAAGCATCTGTTTCTTTGGCATGAATGACTGTTCTGGAGAATGCTGCACTTGTTTCCTTGTCTTTAATGGTGTTTTTGACTTTGCCTTTGCTGCTGTAGTGGGCTTAATTGTAAGCTGTGAAGGTCTGAAAACACCCTCAGAAGCCGATGCCTGCTCAGCAGCTCCGGACCCATCTGAGGGTATAGTTTCAGTAGGACCCATCTGAGGGTATAGTTTCCGTAGGCCCAATACCTTGAATTTCCACAGGCCTTGGTGTCTCCACGTGGCTGTCGGTTATGGCCTGTGGCTCTGAGGTAGCGGGTGTCAGGGGCTGCAAAAGTGCCTCACTGAGAACCGGCGACTGGCCTAGAAGAGGCTTCATCATCGGTTTTGGACCTCGAATGCCTGTCCTTTTTCTTGTCTTTGCGTTTTTTTATAAATTCAGGTCATTGATTGTTCCGACGGCATTATGTAATTAAACCTTCGGCTAAAATAATGTAAAGCAAAATCAAACCAAAGTTTAATAGTGTGTTTATTGAATCTAGCACAAAACTGACAACTAGTAACGTCATGGTCAGGGCCTAGGCAAGGAATACAGTAAGAGTGAAAGTCCTTATGAGGTATTTGCTTCCCACAAGAAATACAATTCTTAACTTTTACTGACATCGGTCTGGAGCAAGAAAAAGTTTCCCCAACGGGGTACTTAGCTTTATTGAAGACTTCGGTTCTGAAACTCAATTTTGAAAATCTCAAGAGTCAGCTGACCGGCACTTGCGAACTGCTTTTGCTTCGGGCACCGCGCGGCAAGAAAGACTGAAGAAAATGGCGTCGGTTGCAACTTTTATACCCCTGGCGCACTGACGTCAGGGAAGAGGCGACAGCAACTGACGCCGGACCAAGACTTTGGAACTCGGGCCAACTGCGGGTCGCCTGCCAGCAGGATAACCCGAGTGTAATGACTGCAACAGTGAAACACGATGAACATCAAGCCCGGAGTGAAGGCCGGCCAGTCACGCTGTGGATCCTAAGGACCAGGACTAATATGTTTAGTCTTCTGCTTTTTCTTCAATGGGACATCCACCTTATAAAATTTGGAAGGCTCTAACCCAACATGGCATTCAATAATGGTAGTAGGGACTTCTCTAACTAAAATCTGAGGAACAACCATAGGCCCCTTGGAGATAATCAGATGTGGTTCTGCCTCAATGTCCAAAACAGATGCCTGCAATGTCTCCTTGAACATGCTTAAAGTTGGATTCCTGCCTCCAACCTGGTCTTGGTAGAGGAACCCAACAATAAAGCCAGGTGAACCTCTGGGCATTCACCCACCTTGACTGAGACTTCTGGCAGACACTGAACTGCAGTAGATTCCGGCCTAGGCTTCTTGGCCTTCTTCTTCACTGACAGTCATTCCTCGGAGTAGGAAGTTCTTTCCATCGTGTCTTTCACAAGAAGCTTAACATGGTGGTTTTCAAGATAAAGTGCCAAAGAAGAGAGTCTACAATGAAAGGTTTAGGTACAAAGGCCTGACAGATAAAACAAGATGGATAGTTGTGCAAGGTGCTAAGGCAAAACAGACACTATTCGTGGTGGTCTTTATGGAGACTATCTCCCACACTGACCTTTACCCTTCTTGGATAACATAAGACCCCACAAACAATAAAAGAAAGATAAGTAAAAAGAATCCCAAAAAGGCATTTATCTGCAATGGCTTGGTGAACAAGCAACAAAACGTGCATTCAGCCCGCCAGTCAAGAGAAGTTGTTCTTACTGGAGGCAAAAGTTTTGAGGATGCCACATCTGGACATCACCTTTATGCCCTACAATATATGAGGAGCATACTTGTGTTGTACAGGGCACATTAAAGCAACTTAAAGACTTTGGTATGCTGACCAGAAGCCGGGCAGACCTTGGCAGGGTATCCCTAATGTAATGATCACTGCAACAGTGCAAAGGAAGGATATCTGTGAATATCATCATTGTCAAGAGGAGTGTGTGCTAAAGTACATCCATATTTTAACTTTTTGTTAATTTTTACAGTTCATCAAGTATACACATTTGTTTACAGGGGGGTTGCAAAACTACATTTTCAGGAATTTAGCTCAGAAGACCGGCTTCAAGGCAGGAAATCTGCAGATGAGAGGAGATGTGAAATTCCACTCAAGCTAGATGACGCTTGTACTGAAAGATAGTCAAAAATAGAGGTTTATTAAAACTGTTATTATGCCTGAAAATCTAGTTAAAGTTAGCTAGGATTGCATGTGTCTTTAATGTCTGCATTTTTTAGTATTTTTCTCTTTACTGAACAGTTTATATCTACTAAAAAAGATAAAATAGAGTTTATTGCTACATAAGTATTAAATTACAGGACAAAGGTAAACACAAACAAAATGAAGAATTGTATGAAAGCAAAAATCTGAGTAATAATTAGAATACAGTGAAGTATTAACCATTCTAGTGAGCAACATTTTGGAAGACTAATATAAATGGACTGAGAAAAGCATTACATGAAAATATAACTGAGTGGTGAATTACTAACCATATTTAAAAATTGTCCCTATTTTTAGGCCTTTGTCCCACTTTTATTTATGGCTTTGTCCAGATTTCTTGCTCTAAGAGGTTGAGAAGTATGATGATAAGGTTTTCCTTCACTCAATGTTGTTTATTTTGGTGGGTGGCCAATGTGACATTTTGGTCAAAGCTAGGGTATGACACTGAAGTCTGAGTGCACAAGTAAGGAGTTTGATTATACTGAAAAAGAGAATGACTTGTAAATTGAAATGAGGAAACCAGTCATGCCAATTATGCTTTACTGACTGAAATGGGTAATATTTGCCATATTCAAGAAATATGCATGATTAAAGAAAGATATTATGGTTATTTCATCCCCTGTTGATTATGCTGATAGGCGGCTGAGCTTATAATTCAGCAGGAGCAAAACACAGAATGGCAAAGAAAAAGCTGTTGTGTTCTTACCATAATGTTCCATCTGCGTCGTCGATCTTCATTCATTCTTGACTGATGGGGTTCCGTTCCAACCTCTCGGAATCAGCTCGGTAGTTATACATAGCTCGTGCCAGCCAAAAACTCTTGAGCTAAAGCTCTACCCACAACACCTCTCTTCCCATTACCTCGGACTGAGCTTGCCTATTAGCTAATAAAATACAGAAGCCCTGTCTAAGGTATAACCCTACAACATCCTAGGACTAGTTCCGAACCTCCCAGCAGTCTTCTGGAGGGGGCAGGAGGGTGGGCTGTCAAGAATGAAGATCGACGATTTATGTTCTTACTATAACATTGCATCTGATGTTGTCAATCTTCATTCATTCTTGACTGATGGGACACAGTCCCTAGCTACTTTAGATCCCAGGCGGCCCTAAGGAATGATATTCCTGAGCACCACAGAGCCAAAGGATGCTCTTCCCATGGAGACCATGTCTAACTTGTAATGAGTGATAAAGGTATGTGGACTA
Source organism: Protopterus annectens (assembly GCF_019279795.1). Classification (NCBI taxonomy): domain Eukaryota; kingdom Metazoa; phylum Chordata; order Ceratodontiformes; family Protopteridae; genus Protopterus; species Protopterus annectens. The sequence continues at coordinate 895,223,815 of NC_056748.1, forward strand.
ACTCAAGTTGCAGCTGCACATATGTCTTCCACAGAAGTACTGGAATGAAAGTGAAAACAGATCTTGTAGAATGCTCAAAACTCAAGCTCTAACTATAGTTGATAGCTTGAGTTTAGTTTTGGTTGTATATAAAGGTAATACAGTCTCCTAGCCATTTTGACAAGGTGACCTTTGATATAGGCTTGCCCAATCTGGGTCCTAAAAATGATAGAAATAGTTGGTCTGATTTTCTAGAAGATTTTGGTCTGTCCAAGTGAAAACGTAATTGTCTGTGAACATTCAGCAAGTGTAAACAGTACTCTCCTTTGCTTGTAAAATTTGGGAAGAAGACTGGCAAGTCTATGGACTGGTTGATATTAGACTCTGATACAACTTTGGGAAGGAAGGAGGGAATGGTTCTGAGTGATGCTCTTTCTTTGTGAAAAATGATATAGGGATGGTTCACACATAAAACCTGTAACTTTGAAATTCTCCTAGCAGGTGTGATAGCTACTAGGAAGAAGGTATTCCAAGATAAAAACTTGAGGTCACAAGTAGCTGCCGGCTCGAAGGGTTGTCGAACTAGACATTGTAAGACTATGGTCAAACCCCATGGCACTACAGGGTCTTTGAGGGGGGGTTTAAATGCAGAGCGCCTTTAAGAAAAATTTTGCAAAGATGATAAGAAATTAAAGAGTGGTCATCAAACCCATTATGAAAATTTGAAATGGCAGCCAAATGAACCTCAATTGTAGACGTAGAGGCCCGTATTTCAAATAAGGTACCTAAATATTCCAGGACCTTGTCAACTGATGTCGAGAAAGGGTCTATGTGGTTTGTACATGCCCAAATTGAAAATCTTTTCCATTTTCCAAGATAAAGCTTCCTTGTGGATGGTTTATGGGAGGGCCAGAAGTATCTTTTGCACTGGAGAGGACAAGTTATTCTGCCTGACAATCACTGGAATTGGAGAAATCAAGCAGTCAGCTTCAGAATTTGAAGACTGGGATGCACCAGACACCGAGAGTGAGACAGTAGATCCAGACCTGGGTCCAGAGTCCACAGGGGGTGAACCAGATGAGGCCAAAGAAAGGGGAACCAGACTTGATGGGGCCAGTAAGGTGCAATCAGAATCACTTTGCTTCTCAACCGTTGGGCTTTCCTCAGAAATTGGGCGATGTGTGGAATTGGGGGAAAGGCATACAGGGGTCCTGGAGGCCAATCGAGAAGAAGTGTGTCTCTCCCGAGATCTCCCCGCGAGGGGGGGCAAGGGCAAAGTAGCTGCTGCATTTGTGGTTTATGGGAGAAACAAACCGGTTGCAGCAAGGCTGACCCCAACAACGAAAGATCTTTGCCGCTACATTGGGACTGAGAGACCACTCGTGAGGCAGGAGGATTCATCTGCTCAGTTTGTCTGCAATCACGTTGGAGTTCCCCAGGATACACATTGCCATCAGAAAGTGACTGAAAGCGATTGCCCATTGTCAAATCCTTACAGCTTCCTGACAGAGGGTAGGACTTGGTTCCCCCATTTGTTGATATATCAGACTATGGACATGCCTGATTGGATTGCAATTATCCCCGAAGGAAGGACAGCCTGGAATACTAGCAACGCTAAAAGCACTGCCTTCAGTTCTAGGATGTTGATGTGCAAATTGGCCTCTTGCGAAGACCAAGTGCCTTGAACAGTCTTTCCTAGAAAATGCCCCCCCCCCCACACCCTATCTAGAAAGCTTCCGTGGTCACTACAACCTTGGGCTGATAGGGGGGGAAAGGGACGACCCCATAGAATCTCTTCTGGCTTCTTCCACCAAGATAAATCCTTTTTGAAGCGATTTATCAAAACTGGAGGTGACATGGGGTGCATTAGAAGTGACCACCGTGACACCAACAGCCACTCAAGCAGCCTCATGTGATACCTCGTTAAGGGAACTAATGTTATCATTGCTACCATGGTCTCCAGAGCTTGTAGTACCAGACAAGCAGGAACTTTGTTTTGGGAAATTATTTCCTGAAGTTGCAATCTTAGTTTCACCAGTCTGTGGACAGGAAGGGAGACTACACAGGATACTGTACTTAACCTTGCTCCAATGAACTCCAGATCCTGTGTGGGAGTCAACTGCGACTATTCTTGCTGACTGAAATCCCTAGTGTCTCGGCAAGATGTAGAACAAAGTCTTTGGCATAAAGCAGAAGATGCCTGGAGGGAGCAGTGAGGAGCCACTCATCTAGATATGGAAACACCTGTAATCCCTGTAGTCTCTAATGAGCTGCTACAACTGCCATGCATATGGCGAACACTCTGGGGACTGTGGTGAGACTGAAGGGCAGTGCTCGAAACTGCTAATGACTGGCTCCTAGCCAAAAGTGGAGATATCTTCCGGAGTGTTTGTCCATCTTTATGTGGTAATACGCGTCCTGAAGATCTACAGAGCACATAAAATCGTCCTTCTCTAGAGTGGGAAGGATTGTCTGAACTATGACCATCCAGAATTTTGTCTGTTGTACAAATTTGTTCAGTATGCTGAGTTCCAAGATTGGTCTCCAGTCCCCTGTCTTTTTTGGCACTAAAAAGAATCTTGAGTAGAGTCTGGATCCCATTTGGTCTGGTGGGACTACCTGGATGACTCTTTTTTTGAAGCAGCATTTGAATCTCTACTGCTGCTAGATCCCTCTGACTGGGTGGAACATGGGGGATTTGCTGTTGGAATTTTGGCAAAGGATTGAAAGGAATGTTGTAACCTCTGGTGTCTGAGGTTATTGAAAGCCAGGCTGAATGGTGCAGAAAAAAATCTTCTCCCGACTGCCTCCAGAGGTAAGCAATCGGGGACGCCATTCAGGAGCACTGATAGGGGTGTCCAGGAAAGGAATCCCTGGAACCCTGGTTATGAGGACCCCCTCTCCCATGGGAGGGGTGTCTTCCAGAAGAATTCCTCCCTCTGCCCCGGGAGGAATACTCGCCACGTGTCCCTAAAAGGCCCTTGGGTCTTCTTGAACCACATTTTTCCACTCTTCTGATTCCTGGAGTAAGGTCGTTGTGGAGTGAAAAAATGAATTCCCACAGCAGAAAGGGTCTTTCCATCTTTTTCACACCTGGCTAGTGTGTCTCTGACTTTTGGACCAAACAAGGAAGTATGATCATCAACGGGAGCATTGATAAAGGAAGACTTAATGGGTTCTGCAAAATCACACAAGCGTATCCAAGCATGTCGCCTAATGGAAACACCTGTACCCACTGCTCTAGACGTCCCTTGAGCTGTATGAGCAATAAACCGCATGGACGAATTTGAGATAGACTCCAGGGTGGCAAGCTGAGAGGCAACCTTATCTCGAACCGCATCAAATACTGCTCCTGCACGGGTGTCTGAAAGCTCAGTTATCAGATCCCTTTGGAGTCTAGGAAAGTGTGCCAAGAAGTTCAATGACCGAATAGCCAAGGTCGATGAAGCAAAAACCCTTTTCCCAAATCTATATATCATCCGAAACTCTCGGTTAGGAGGTTGGATAACTGAACTTTCGTCGGCGAGTTCCTTTTTGGTGGCCACCACCACCATGGCATCCACTGCTAGACCCTTAGACTAATGGGGCTGATCCTCTGGGGCTGAAATAATATTATCCAGTCTCCGGGGAATAGGCTTTTTGGAATCAGGAGCCTTCCATGCTCCCTGAACAATCAACTTAACTAAGTCGTCAGCAGGCGGGGTCATCCAAGAAGTAGAAGGGCAGGCACGAAAAGCTTGCAAGAACACAGATTACTCAGAGGATGGGTTTGAAGGCTTCCAATCACCCCCTCTGTTTTAATATTTCCAGGATGTCTCCAAAGGAGACATCTTCCATGGGGGTGACCGTGGGGACCCTTCCCCTTCATCGTAATCTGTGTCTTCAGTGAAAGATTTTTCTGGAGAATCCAGGTGCTTCCTCTTGCATGTCCTCTTATAGGGTGGCTCCTCAGGGGAGGTTCTGAGGAGGACTCCGAAGAGGGAGGACACTGAACCAGGGTGTTTTGCAGCTCTTGTGCCAGCTGCTCTGACGTATCAGACTGTGACAGCTGCGAAATACAGGAAACAAAAATATGGCACTCCAACAAGGATGTAGCTGGGAGCCTGCTGAGGACAAAGCTCTCTCCATAATCTGGAAGACAGGCCTGCCCAAAGAGAGATGGGGGCCCGGAACAGAGAAATACAACTTCAGAACTGGGATCACACCCCGCTCCGGCACGCCATCCACAGTAGGAGCCGACAGATGGCTCAGAACTGCCATGGCCCCGAGAGCTGTAGATGGCACCGTGTAATGAGAGTTACTGAAAGGTTAAAGGGAGTGGGTAGAAATAGTCAGAGAAACACTCGCTCAACAATAAGGCTGCAAAACTATCTAGTAAAAGTTTTAATCAAATATTTTTTTAGAACAGAAGAAATCTAAAGCACTTAGCTGAGAGCACTGGCTGAAGTATCCAATTTTCTATGGGACAAACGAGATCTGAGGTAATGGGAAGAGAGGCACTGTGGGGGCAGCCTTAGCTCCAGAGTTTCTGGCTGGCGCAAGCTATTTATAACGGCCAAGTCGGTTGCGAAAAATCGGAACCAAATCCCAACAGTCAAGAATGAATGAAGATTGACATCAGATCAAAAAATGCATGATGTTTGCATGCACAACAAATTACGGTATGACTGGAAGAAAGTGGTGGCACATTAATTATAAAGCTGCCTTTCAGGCTGAGCTCTAAACAGGTAACACAATAAAGTATACAGGACTGTATAAAGAAAGTAAATACATATACAAAAGGTACCTCTTACGAACATGAGCACCTGGAGTGGTATTAGCAGAATTTCAGCACAATGTTGTCATGGACCAATGTGACAGACTGCGTGCCTGTTTGCTGTTGGTAGGCTTTTGGTGGAGAGGTTAGAATGCACTATGTCACAAGTAAATGATATACAATAGCAATAACAAAAATCAGATTCTACAAACTGAGAATGATAAATGGTGCGTGTTGGCATTAAGTTTGTGGGGACATGTCAAGATAATTACAGATTTTATAACGGGATGGTTGCAGAGAAAGTTGACTGGGTAACGCACAATCAGCTTTCACCCTGGATAAGAAAAGCACTGAAGTAAGAATAAAGAAGCTGTATATGACTGCTATGTGTTTTCTCTCCATAATAAGCATAGCCAACAGCACTGCATAGACAAGATGAATGCTGTTTTCAAGACTAGCAGAGTACATATATCTAAAGTAAATGGAGCATTGTAAGCATGGTAATGTAAACATTGTAAGTATGTTTACTTTATTAACAGCAAAAAGTTGTTTTCACAAAAACTAAAGGCTCAAGCCGATGCAAATAACCCAGTGTTAAAAACATCAGGCCAATGATTAGAAATGCCATTCATATACTTATGATCTCAAATGCTGTAATGACTCAGTGAAATACATCCAAATCCCTGAGCTTAGATGAGGACTGCAGTTGTGCGTAATATCACCAAAGATCATCAGCACATCCAAAATGGGAAACAAATGCAATAAAACTTAATACGGAATATTTTACAAGACTTAAATGAATTCTGAAAACAGCGTTGACATCTAAAAACAAAATTCAAGCTATAAACTAATCTACTCTTCCTGTCCTAACTTACAGTTTTGGAGTGATTGACTGGCCCCAAAAGGTGTTGGATAGATTAGACAGGAAAACAAGAAGGATGCTTCATGCTCATCAAATGATTTATAAAAGTCAGTGCATAAACAGACTACATATTCCCTATTCTGAGGGAGGTATGGACCTCCTTGAAATTGATTAGATGTAAAGATCTGCAATTGTGGGACTGCATAGATATCTGTGACCTCATAAGACCAAAAAATAGTGAAAGTTTTGAAACACAAACAGAATAAATCTAAGATGACCTCCCTTATTAGTCTAGCAGAAGCAGTGTCAAGCAGGAATGGAAATCAGACCAGCAGTAGATAAAAATCACACAGCAACTGAATGTGCCAAAAACAAAATCAAGAATATAAGGTGAATGATCAGATGAGAAGGCAAAAATGTGGAAAATACATAAATATAGTTGCAAGCATAGAAAACTCCTGGAAGAACCTCATGTTGATTAGGATTGAATGCAGACTGGTTAAGGAGAGGAGAATTCAAACCAAAAGATGGAAGGTTAATAGTGGCGGCCCAAGATAGTTGGCTACATACACATTGGTTTACAAAGTCCATTGAACATGTGGGAGAAACAAACAAATGTAGGATTTCTAAAACAGAAATGGAAACAGCTGCACACCTTGTTGCTGCCTGTGATATACTAATGTCAGAAGGACTATATACTGAACGGCATAAAAATGTGGCAAGACTGTTGCACTGGGGATTGTGCAAACATTATAATACTGAAGTAGCTGAAAAACACTGGAAACATGAGCCACAAAGCATCATAGAAAATGATGACGTCTACATCACATGGGATCACCCATTACCAACAGTTCAAAAGATAAACTGCGAGAAAACCCGATATAGTGGTCCATGAAAAAAAAAAGACAAAAGTAGCATTGATCACTGAAATCGCTACACTCAGTGACTATAGTGTCTTGCATACATAGAGACACAAAGTCATAAAATATCAGGATGGGAAGGCAGAAACAAGAGCAATGTGGAAGAAAGATACCCAGACAGTTTCAATAGTAGTGGGGGCAACAGGTCTTATAAAAAAAAGAATCTACAGTCGTACTAGATATGTTACCAATACATGTAACTCTGTATGAACTGCAGAAGGAGTCATTATTGGGCACATCACGGGTACTGCGAAGAGCACTTCTGGTTAACAAAGATTGAAACAATACTAATTTCATGAACTTTAATCATAATTTGACTTAGGAATGGGGTACATTCCTGTCATGGTATTAGAAACACAAAAGACTTGGAGAAATTTAAAAAAGGCATAAACCAATGATTCCTTGATAAGTAAAATTAATGAATAAACAACACAAATGACACACCATTTACACTAAGAGCACAGTGATGCAAAAACAAAGCCCGTATTCCTATAAAATGTAGGGACTGCCTGTTATGACATGAAAAAAAAATCTGGTGGTCTTGGAAAAACTGAAGTTTCATTTCATTGAAAGACTATATTACTTTACACTGTATCATACTGCTAAGTACTGTACAGAAAGGTTGGTATTGCGACACTACAAAGGTTGAAGACAAGCTATTACATAAATTACATCATTAGTGTAACTATAACATTAAGGCCGAATAGTCTTAAATGGTAGTCCTTACAATTTCACATGCTACATACCAAAAGTATACCGTTGATGAGAGAAGCTTTTACTGTACAAATTTTCTGTACATACAGCTGGTTTTGTGGTGCAGGGGAATAAAGCTCAGACTATAACTCAGAAGACTGGAGTATTATTAGTGTGTTAGGCACTAGAACACTATGCCCATCTTGGGGGGGGGGGTTCTGATTAACTGCAATGCTGTCACCTACTGGAGACAGAAGTGCATAGCATTCAACATATAGTCCAAGGAGATGTGAGCTTGATTCAGTCAAGCTGCATTCATGCAATAACCTTCATGGGGCATGTGCAGGAATCCCTGTGCTCACAGAAAAAGTCATCATAGGCTCTCACATCTGCAAGCAAACACACTGTCCAGCAGGAGAGTGATTAAAATTATAATATGAGAAAACTATAATGGTTGTCTGAATGATGGCCTTCCATGACTGGCTGCTGCTCCAGGTGGAGCTGACTCAGCTGATCAGTTGCAGGAAGGTTAAGTTAGCAGGCAACAGGATTCAAAAAATTAAAAAATAATATTTACGACAATTACAGAAACAAACACAGAAAACTAGTCCAAGCTGTAAAGAGCTTCCAGAAATAACTTTACTTCCTTCCCCCATCTCCTGAGTCAGTATTCACCCATGAAATTTCACAGGACCACTAGATGAAACCTAGCTACCCACTTCAAGAAATTATAGCTTTGTCCCATATTCTTTACTGGCTCTATTTTTCAGTCGCTTATCATGAAAACAGATGCCTCATACTTATAGCATATCTCATCTGGATCCATACTGTCTTATAAATTACTCAGTGGCTCAGTATAAATATTATTGATATTTAAACTGTCTAATAATTTAGTGTCAGCATTTTTTCTGGTTTGCAGAACTGCACACTATACCAGTTTTAGTATTTAAACCTTTTTATTTTCTGTAACTCCAAGGATTTCTGCTTTGGGGAAAACACCACTCCATATAACCAAAGAATGGAATAATTTGCAGTAATTTCAGATGAAACAATTTATGCAGACTTAGTATAGCGGGACACTGCACATCTGTTGCTCTTTCACTAACGCATTCTGCTTCACTATAAGCTGTCCCTGTTTCCTTATCACTGTCTGTTATATAATGCTTGGTGATAATATCTGTATCTAACCTGTTGGTTCGTGGGAGGTCTGTCCTTTGTGTAAATCTACACTGCCTAGTACATTCACTTTCCTGAGTCTTGGGTGTTGTACATGCATACATATACCTCTATGACTCACAAATACTACCAGGCTATTTTGTCCAATAACAACTTCAGCAGCCTGTCATATTGCTTAACATACTTGTTTATAGTAGACCTTGACCGTAGTCTGACATTTTTCACCTTGAGGTGATCAGATAATCCTTTTTGCAAATTTTCCATTAATAAATACTCTTCGAGTGATGTATATAATATGCTGTTGGTCTTTCGGCTTTTTCCCGGTAAGGGGTCGCCACAGTGGAACTCCGGTCCGCCAAGGATTGGCAGTAGATTTTTATGAAGCACCGAGGTTCCAGCTCGACGCCAAACCTTCAACGAAGGCACGTCCATTTACGCACGCATGTCTTTTGAACGCTACCCAACCGCGGGGAGGACATGCAGACTCCACACAGAAGGCACTCCCAAGCCAAGCCGAGAATCGAACAGGAGAACCTCTTGCTGTGAGGTAACAACGTTACCACCGCGGCATTATGTAATATAATGTAGATATATGCTGTCCTACCAAAACAGCGAACTTGTTCATTTCAATTACAGATGGTTTATCAACTAACACCGATTTTTCCCATATAACAGTAGACAGATTTTGCATGAAGTCCTTTTCCATAACAACCCAGTATGAAATATTCTCCTAATAGCATGTACTGTTAACAATTTCCATAAGCATTTTGTTACATCTTTCTAAAGGTCCATTTTTCCATGGGCTATAAGCAGCTGGAAACTTTATTTCAATAATGAAATTTTCAATGATATCTCTCATCTTTTCAGTGCTAACCCCCCCCCCCCTCAACTGTCACTATACAATGTATTGCACGATCCAAGAACACTTAACCATGAGTGAATAAACATGATCCAGTGGACTGTGCAATTGAGAACATCTGCCAAAGTATCTCACTCTCTCTGTGTAGATGATCTAAAAGGAAATGGTTAAGTACAGTTCCAGATATTAAGCTACCATCCTGCAACTATGAATGATGGAACTGCCCTTTGTTTAATTTGTAGCAGATTACTGGAGTGTGGGCTGAGGCTACATGAATGACAAATTTTCAAAGTCATTCTACAGCTAACATTTCCTTTAAATTTATGAACAGTCTGGCAAGAGACAAACTCTGTAAGCCCTACAGCTTGACGGACTTTAGAGGAGTTCCCATCCAGTGTCTGAAGCATCAACTGTAATAAACTGCAGATAGATGAGAAACAGATCTTTCTATGAAATGTTTCTACCTACTACTTTATAAGTCTGAGGAGAAAGGGAATCACAGTGGACTTTTTTTTCCAGCAGTGGCCAGCTGGTCCCTCTGAAATTTTCTAAACTGAAATCTTGCATGCTGAGTAACAATCGTAAGAGCTATAGATCTGTAACTTCAAGGGAGAGGAAAATCCTCGCCATTAAGGCAGCAGTGTCTTCAGTCAGCCAAAAGGCAGCCATACATTCAGAATTGTTTTTCCTAGCAGAAGTAACAGCCTCACAGAAATCTTGCCCACAGCTACTCCAAAAACTGTTTCGGTTCAGAAGGCACAAAGAATGACATTGTCAAAGGAAAACTCCACCTTAGAATTCAGAAAAACATGTTTTTTTTCACTGTATCTTTGTTTTTGAGCTACTTGAATGCTTCAAAATCACTCAAGTGCTTCTTTTACAATTTTAATCTGCTTCCCACAAAATGGCAGTTGATGGGGCCTGCCATGGGAATGTGATCTTGTTCTCTGTCACTGCTTCTTCACAAAATACATTTCACGTCCTCTTTATAGGAGTCATGCTAGACATAGGAAGTGTTGGTGGTTTCTCATGTCATTAAGACAGAATGGCAGGAGTATGAAGCACTGTCATCTAAAACACCTTCTGTAACCGAACTGCATCTATATTTCCTCGAAAGAGTCTCATTTATGTGTCTGTCAGAGCTTGTTCTATGGTAAAAATAGATGTTAGCTACTTCCAGCAAAAAAAAAAAAGTTAAATAGCAGGCTTTTCTAAAGGGATTCTTTTGTAATTCTAAAGGAAACGACAGACCCTCCTCCAACACTCTCATTCTGAGGTGTGAAAACTCTCACTGTAGTAAATGATCCTTGCTGCGTCATACATAGCAGACAGCTACTACTGTTAAGGGGAACAGGATGCAAAACTGGCTTAAAGTCAGTGGGTGTCTCTTACCATTGATCTGTGTTCCAGATATACATCTCTCTTAGGAAGAATGTCACAAAAAAAGCATAAAACACCTTCTTATAAACAGTATCAGTGCACTTAGTTGATGTCTGCCACCTGTCTTTCCTTCTGCACAGCAGTCCTGATTTGGGCAGTTCTGTCCTGTCCGGGGGAGGGGGTGTTGAAAATGGTAAATGTGTTGATACTTTACAACAAAAAAAATCTGACTTTTCTCTAAATGTCACAATAATCTCTGATACTACACTTAAGTCTTAATATATACAAAGAAGGATAAATGCATAAATAACCAGCATTTAAAGCTTAACATTTCAATACTCTGATGCTGCTTATGTAAATTTATCAGAAGAGGTGACAACTGCCTGATTTAATTGCTTTGTTTTGCTATGGAAGGCATGGCTACACTGGAAGTAGCTGTGAACCAGTGTAAGTTCTCTTCCTCTCTGCAAAAAAAAAAGACAACGGAAAACAGTCTCACAGCTTTCAGTCTTTTTTATAGCAGCAGGATTAATTGCCCATCTAGGATTGCCAGCAGTACCTCAAATGGTAAACTATAGATTTCTCTGTGTCTAGAAAAATTCATCTACAAAGTATGTGAGAAGTTAAGCTTACAAAAAAGTAAGTGGGCTTTCCCTTCCTTTGATTCCCAAGCAATGAAAGGAAATTTATTTTAAATACAACCAGGTTTCTGGTACCTACACAATACTGGAACCATACTGCAGGGAGAAAAACAACCTAATGATTGAGTTAAACTGTAGGACAGGGTGGAGTTTTCATTTAATGATGATGAGACCACAGGAATCCATAAAACCATAAGAAGAAAATAGCACAAGAGTTGATTCATCGAGTGAGCTTAATACCAAAGAGTCACTGAGGCAAAAGTATGTGTACACCTCCTGGGAATGACCATGAGATCTGTGGCTAGAGGAAAAGTGACAAGTGCAGAATGAAAATGATCCGTGCCCAATAAAAATTTGAGGAGCCAACTATGCAGTGGAAAGACTAGAATATTCCTGTCTTTGGCATCTAATGTGAATTCCTGAGGAAAGAGAGGAATCAACAGAATGAAAGATAACCCGAACTTTCAAACTCTAAACTGTTATGTCTCCTGCCTTTTTCTTGGTGAGAAGAAAAAATTTAAATAGTAACCTGATTCTCTGAAGTGAGAAGTAACCCTTTTAAATACATGGTTTTCAAACATATTCTCAATAAAAGGACTGGCAAAAGTTTGAAGTGTTATGGAAGCTTGATAAAAATTCAAGGAATACACCACGGACTGGATGAAATCACCACTGTTGTAAAGTTTAAAAGTTTAATGAAACAAACGGCACCAAAAACAGGACAGTAAGCGCTTTCACGTTCATCTAACGCTTCTTCAGACTTCAAACAAACATCATTGTGCCACATCTTATATACATATACTTAATAACTAATTTCACTAATTGATCATAAAACTTTAAAGTGCCAGGGTGCCTAATGCAAAAAACATTCATAGCTTCATTTTATAATCACAGTGACCATAAATAAAAATATTAGTATAACAATGCATAAAAATGTTTAAAAATTCATGAACTGAATAAACATGTATGATTAAAAACTTTTATGTACCACTGTTTAGTGTTTAAATGACTTAGCTGCCAAAAAGGGCTTTAGCGTTATTTTATCATTAAGCCCATACTTGTGTGCCTGTAGTCTAATGATCCATTTGTTTTCTATTTCTTCTGTGTGGTTCCTCACATTCCCTAATCTACTTGTTCGGGTAATTAATTCTAATGCTCTAAACTTAAAACTGTGTGTAGTACCATGCTCAATAATGTGGCGTGCTAGCGCATTGGTGGTGTTTTCTCTGTTTACTGCGTATATATGCTCTCTAACACGCTCACGCAATGTCCTATTCATCTTTCCTACATAATATTTATCACAGACTGAGCATGTAGCTAAGTATATTAAATCCTTAGTTCTACAATCTGCATATTGTGTAAAAATATATTTGTAACCTGTGACTGGATGTGTGAAAACATTGCCACTCGCAATGTATTGACATTGTTTACAAGTACGACATGGAAATGTCCCTTTCCTCTGTGATACTAATGATCTTTCCTCAGTTTTTTCATAACATAGAAGCCTCTTAAGAGACTTCATGTTCCTGTATGCTATATTAGGTTTATCATCCACTATATTTCTAATTTTCTCATCCATCACCAATAGCTTCCAATTATTCTCTATTATTCTTTTAACTTGACTGTTCCCATTAGTAAAGGGAATTATTAACCTATTCTTCATCTCCTTCATGTTGTTTTCTGATGGACCCTTCTCATACTTATCTCTGTGGAAGAACGGTTTACCTTTGCTAAGTCTCTGTTTATCACAGAGTAATCTGGTAGTTTGCACCTTTCCTCTATCATAACCTCTGGAGACAAAGTTATTTACTAGTTCATCATGTCGTTCCTTCAAAATAATTTCATTCGTAGTGAGTTTAGATACTCTAAGCATCTGATTGCTCACAATGTTGGAATAAATATGTCTCGGATGCATACTGCTGCGATGCAAGAGACCATTCCTCCAGCATGGCTTTCTATAAATCTCTGTGTCTATCTTATGAAAGCCTTTTACTAATCTAACATCAAGAAATTCTATCTCTATAGATGAATATGTTTCCTCAAATATAAGAAAATCTGTGGTGCTGTTGAGATATTTCACAAAGTCACATAATTCTTGTTCAGGACCCGCCCAAACAAAAAAGACATCATCTACAAATCTGGAGTAGCACTTAATGTGTTCAATGAATGCACTGTTGTTCAAAACGTAGGCACTCTCCCAATATGCCAACACCAAGTTGGCATAAGAGTTGAACTAGTAAATAACTTTGTCTCCAGAGGTTATGATAGAGGAAAGGTGCAAACTACCAGATTACTCTGTGGTAAACAGAGACTTAGCAAAGGTAAACCGTTCTTCCACAGAGATAAGTATGAGAAGGGTCCATCAGAAAACAACATGAAGGAGATGAAGAATAGGTTAATAATTCCCTTTACTAATAGGAACAGTCAAGTTAAAAGAATAATAGAGAATAATTGGAAGCTATTGGTGATGGATGAGAAAATTAGAAATATAGTGGATGATAAACCTAATATAGCATACAGGAACATGAAGTCTCTTAAGAGGCTTCTATGTTATGAAAAAACTGAGGAAAGATCATTAGTATCACAGAGGAAAGGGACATTTCCATGTCGTACTTGTAAACAATGTCAATACATTGCGAGTGGCAATGTTTTCACACATCCAGTCACAGGTTACAAATATATTTTTACACAATATGCAGATTGTAGAACTAAGGATTTAATATACTTAGCTACATGCTCAGTCTGTGATAAATATTATGTAGGAAAGACGAATAGGACATTGCGTGAGCGTGTTAGAGAGCATATATACGCAGTAAACAGAGAAAACACCACCAATGCGTTAGCACGCCACATTATTGAGCATGGTACTACACACAGTTTTAAGTTTAGAGCATTAGAATTAATTACCAGAACAAGTAGGTTAGGGAATGTGAGGAATTACACAGAAGAAATAGAAAATAAATGGATTATTAGGCTACAGGCCCACAAATATGGGCTTAATGACAAAATAACGCTGAAGCCCTTCTTGGCAGCCAAGTCATTTAAACACTAAACAGTGGTACATAAAAGTTTTTAATCATACATGTTTATTCAGTTCATGAATTTTTAAACATTTTTATGCATTGTTATACTAATATTTTTATTTATGGTCACTGTGATTATAAAATGAAGCTATGAATGTTTTTTGCATTAGGCACCCTGGCACTTTAAAGTTTTATGATCAATTAGTGAAATTAGTAATTAAGTATATGTATATAAGATGTGGCACAATGATGTTTGTTTGAAGTCTGAAGAAGCGTTAGATGAACGTGAAAGCGCTTACTGTCCTGTTTTTGGTGCCGTTTGTTTCATTAAACTTTTAAACTTTACAACAGTGGTGATTTCATCCAGTCCGTGGTGTATTCCTTGAATTTTTATCTTGTTTCCTGTTTGCTGGTTTTCAAGGATACTTTACTCAACAGGATTATTATTACTTTCTTGTTATGGAAGCTTCCTTTAAAGGAAATGAAAGAGTAATCACTCAAACTATAAATCACTAAAAAAAACTTATAAAAGTTCTTGCAATTATGAATCCAGTCTAAGACCAAAGGAAAAGAAACACTGGGTGGCAGAGTTGAAGAGAGGTATGTGATAACACCCTGGGAAGGAAGGAAAGGAAGAGTCATTTAATTGATGAAAGTTATCCCAAATAAGAGAGGTTAGAGCTATTAAACCTTCTGGTTCCTTTGAGATGCCCTCCTTAAAAGGTTGGAAACTGCCCCTTCCAAAAGGTTTATAACGGAATGAATGCTCAAATAAAAACATCTGAAGAAAATGTTTCTTCACATGTAAAAAGCTGCCTTTTACCAGTTCCTGAATCTAAAATTCAAGTGACATGAAACATACTGGATAAAGCACCTTTAATCATATCTCTGCTTTTCTTTATTTTTTTAATTTAATTATGAGCCAATAGACCAAAAAGAAAAGTATGGTGGTGTAGAGCAAGTCTAACCTCATTTAAAATACTATCTGAATAGGGCTGCAACTACAGCGCATGTGTAAGACTTGCAGAATGTAATGCAAACCTAAAGAAAGAGAAAAAAGTATTATAAATATCACTGCAAATAAAATATCCAACATCTGCTGCATTAACTACCAGATTACTAATACTGTCTTGTCTCTCTTATCAGGCTACTCAAAAAGCAAGAAAGAATCCTGTGAAATAATGTCTGATGAGCATCCCAAAAAGTACAGTTGTGTACACTTACCATAAATGTAGATGTTCGAGTGTATTCACTGTTGCAGTCATTACACTTGGGTTATCTGCCTGCAGGTAGCCCTCAGTCGGCCCGAATACCAGAGACTTAGTATTTCTGAGTCAGTTCCTGTCGCTCTGGGACTGACATCAGGTCGTCAGAGGTATAAAAACAGGCAGCCAACGGCATTACATCAGTTTTTCTTGTCCCAAATAGGGAGCTAAGTTATGGTGGGGAAAACATCACCAGTAAAAAGTAAATAACAATACCCCAGAAAGGGGTGAGTAATAGGCATACAGAGGAGAGAAAGAGAGAGAAACAAGGGGGCTGGAGGGAGGGAAACCAGGACTGAATCAGTGAATACACTTGAACAGCTACATTTATGGTAAGTGTACATAACTGTACTATGTTCTTCATGTTTCACTGTTGCAGTCATCACACTTGGGTAGATTCCCAAAGCTGAAGAAGGGTGGAGGCAGTCAAGAATAGTCGGGGCTGGCTAGTATGCCTTGCAGGACTGCTGTAGCAAAACCCTCCCTGGATTTGGTAAAGATAGGCAGGTGGTAATGTTTGGTGAAGGTGTGCACAGAACTCCATGTAGCAGCTTCCAGGATGTCCCTAGTAGGGACTCCCCTGAGGAATGCTGTAGAGGTAGAAGTTGCCCTAGTGGAATGTGTTCTGACCCCCTGCGGGGTTGGTTTCCCATGGTGCTTGTAGCAGAAATGGATGCAGTGTGCTATCCATTTGGAAACTGTTTGTTTAGAAATGGCCTTGCCCTCTGCCCCTGGTGCAAAGCTGATTAGTAACTGGTCAGATTTCCTGAAGGGCTTAGTCCTATGAACGTAGAATCTGAGCTGTCTGTGCACGTCCAAGGAGTGCAGGATCCTTTCCCCTTTATTTTGAGGATTAGGGAAGAATGTTGGCAAATGGATAGATTGGTTGAGAGCCACACTGGACACCACTTTAGGCATAAACGAAGGATTAGTCCTGAGGGAAACCATGTCAGCATGGAAAATAATGAAGGGTTCCACAGCCATGGGTGCTTGTAGCTCAGACACTCTTCTAGCTGCAGTGATGGCCAGAAGCAAGGCTGTTTTCCAAGAGAGGAATTTTAACTCTGCTGATGCTGCAAGCTCAATGAGGAGGGGTGAGCTTTTCCAGTACAAAGTTAAGGTCCCAAGCAAGGGTGGGTGCCCTCCTTGGCGGCCTTACATTGTTTGTCCCTTTCAGGAACTGTTTGATAAGAGGGTGAGAGAAGAGAGGTGGCTCAGTGCTGTAATGAGCTGAAATGGCAGAGGCATGGCTCTTAATGGAGGAGACAGATAAGCCTCTGTGGAGTAGATATTCCAAGTAATCCAGGATTAGAGGCAGGGAGGGCAGGTTTGTGTCCTCGCCTTTAGATTGAATCCAGGAGCAGTACCTTTTCCACTTATCAGCATTGGATTTCCTTGTACTGGGTCTTCTGGCTTCAAGAATGACATCCAGCACCTGTTTGCTTAGGCTGGTTACTGGGGGAGAATTCCCGGAATAAGCCAGGCTGCAAGATTTAGGGTTTGCAGTTGCGGATGCAAGATCTGTCCCCCCTGCTGAGAGAGCAGGGTTGGGTTCTGGTGTAGGTGCCAGGGTGGCAAGGGTGACAGGCTGCACAGGAGCGGGTACCAGTGCTGGCATGGCCAGTCCAAGGCAATCAGAATTGTCCTTGGTCTGTCCTGTCTTATCTTGAGCAATACTCCTGAGAGAAAAGGCAGGGGGAAAAGGCATAGATTGAGAGATTTACCCACTGGAAGGATAGGGCATCCACTTTCCAGGCCCTGCTGTAAGGAGTCCTGGTGCAGAATTTGCTGAGCTGGTGATTGCAGGGGGAGGCAAACAGATCCATCTCTGGGGTCCCCCATTTCTGAATCAGAAGGCTGAAGGTGCTGGGCTCTAATTGCTACTTGTGTGGGTCTAGGAGATTTCTCCTTAAGTCATCTGCCAGTGAGTTTTGTTTGCCTGGCAGGAATTGAGCTTGCAGATGGACTTGCATGTCTAAGGCCAAGTTCCACAGGGCCATGGCTAGTCTGCAGAGTGGGTAAGAGTGTGTTCCCCCCTGCTTGTTGATGTACCACATAACTGTGGTGTTGTCTGTTTTTATTAGCAGATGTCCTGGTGAGAGTAGGGATCTGAAAGCTGAGTGTGCTGCACAGCTAGCATCTCTTTTTGGTTGATGTGCAGATTAATTTGACTTGGGCTCCAGCGGCCCTGAATGCACTTGCCATCCATGTGTGCCCCCCAGGCATAGTCTGATGCATCTGTCGTTAGGGTCTGGGTGGCGAGGGGTTGAGTAAAGGGCAGTCCTTTGCTGAGGTTGCATGCTGCTGCTCACCAAAGAAACTCTGTCCTTAGGGTATGATAAGAATGACGTTTTCCAGGTCCTGAGAATGTTGGCACCAAAGACTTTTTAAGTACCACTGAAGTTTCCTCATATGCAGTCTGACATATGGAATTAATAGGATGTATGAGGCCATGAACCCTAGGGCCTGCAGGATTTTCCTTGCATATAGCTGGGTTCTGGTGGCCATTTGAGTAAAATAGTCTGTCAGATAGGCTTGTTTTTCTGCAGTGAGGAATGCCACCTGGGATGCTGTGTCCAAGCTTGCTCCCAGGAATACAATCTTTTGACTGGGGACAAGTTTTGATTTCTTTTCATTGATGGTGGACCCCAGGGAGGTTAAAAGGTTTTTTACAAATGTTAAGTGCTGCAACAGCATTTCCTAACTGTCTGCCTGAATCAGGCAGTCATCCAAGTACGGGTAAATTTGGATATTTCTCTGTCTGCTGTAAGCAATGGCTGGAGCCAGGCATTTTGTGAATATTCTGGGAGCAGTGGATAAAGCCAAATGGAAGTGCAGAGAACTGATAATGCACAGATCTTGCCCTGAAATGTAGATATTTCCTGCATGACTCCCTTACAGGGGGATGTGCAGATAGGCTTATTTTAACTCTAGGGTGACTAACCAGGCATCCTTGGCTAGCATAGGTAAGAAGCTGTTGCAGGGTGAGCATTTTGAATTTTGGTACCACCAGGAAGGTGTTGAGAATTGACGGATCCAGGATTGGGTGCCAAGTGTCCTCTTTTCTGGTTACCAGGAAGAGTCTGGAATAGAATCCTTGGCCTGTCTGTTCTGCATGGAACAGGTTGAATTGCCTTTATAGAGAGCAGGGATTGAACTTGATTTTGTGCCTCTGCCCACTGGTTTGGAGGAAGGTCTGGGAACACATTTGGGGTTGGCAGTGAGTGGAAGTAAAATCTGTACCCCTGGGATACAATGTTGAGGACCCATTGGTCTTTGGTGATGGAAATCCAGTTTTTTGCATGAAGGGCAAGTTTTCCTCCTAGGGGCACAAGTAGTTGGGCGGAGGTGGGGAGTGGAGTTGAGAAGTCATTGGGAATTCTTTCCGTAAGGGGCTGGCTTAGCACTCCCTGCTTTGGAGGTGGAGGCACTCCACTGCTTAGATCTCTGCATACCCTGAGACTGTAGTCTAGGTGGTCTGTTACCCCTGGGTCTGGTTTGAGATGGCCTTGAGGGGGCTGGAAAGGACCAATGTTTTGAGGGGCAATGCCTGCTGAATCTAGGAGGCTGTACTTGCAAGAATTCTTTAACTGTCTGCATAGATTTAGCTTTTTCTTCCATCTTTTTAAGAACCTCTTCTGCTTTGGTGCAAAGCAGACTATCCTTGTGCAAAGGAGCATCTAATAACTTTGATTTGACATGGTCTGGCAAGGCCTGTTCCTTAAACCAAGCATGCCTTCTCAGTACAGAACCAGTGACTGCTGCCCTGCAACATGCTATAAGAGGGCGTCAAAACCAGACTGCAATGCATGCTTACTGACTTGGCTTGCAGAATGCATAAGCTCTTGCAATTCTTTGCTTTCTGCACAGTCTGTAAAGGTTGCTATTTTTGCTTAATGTTGTGTCTTTTGGCTTTTCCCGGTTAGGGGTCGCCACAGCGGAACTCCGGTCCACTAATGATTGGCAGTAGATTTTTATGTGTCGAGTTGCCGGCTCTGACGCACAACCTTCAATGAAGGTACACCCATTCACGCATGTCTCTACACAGAAGACGCTCTAGCTGAGAATCAAACGGGACAACGTCTTACTGTGAGGCAACAATGCTACCGCAGTTCCATAATATGTTGTTGGTACTTCAGCATGTGAAACTGACAATTCAGAGCCCTGATGGCGAGAGTTGCAGAGGTATATACTTTCTTACCCCATCTGTCCAAAGCTCTGGAATCCCTGTCCGAAGGGGTGGGATTCTTAGCTGTAGTAGCTTTGATACCTTAAGGCCCCTGGGAAATGATCTCTGGATCAGCAGTAAGATTTTTGAAAAAGAATTTGTGAGAATCAAGTACTCTGTAGTACCTGTCTCGTTTCCTAGGAGCAGGGGGTAAAGTATCAGGGGTAAGGCTGGATTCCATAAAGACATCATCAACAACTTCCAGGACTGGGGGCATTGCTAAAGGCCTATGTTGTGGCAAATCAAGAAATTCTCTGAGTCTCTTTTTGGACTGAGGATAGTCTTGGCATTCCCAATGGAAATGCTTTCTTAAAGTATGTAAGGTTTCACCAGAAGAAAAATCCTCTGGAGGAGAGGTAGAGGGAATGGATTCCTCTGCATCAGAATCCTCATAAGCAGATAAGGCATGTCTTCATAATCAGATACCTCAGAGTCTTCGGACTGCAGGGGACTGATCTCTTTTTCTCTTAGCAGGGGAAGGCTGGCTTCCCCTAATCAGCATAATAAGGTCTTCTGCCATTTTAAGCATTTGATGTTGTGGCAAGGAAGCAGATGTATACTCTCTGGTCGTTGGTTTTCTAGGCATAGCGTGTACTCTTTGCCTTAGAAACTCGGTAGTTTTAGACAGAACTGAAGACACAAAAGAGGTCGTCGGTTTGTGTCAAACATTGCTAGTGCGAAGAACTTCCTCAGAAGCCAGTGCCTGCTCAGTGGCTCCGGACCCATCCAAGGTATTGACATCCACAGGTTCCATAGTCGAAGAAGAGTCTTCTGGCATACCGGACTCTGAACGGGTCTCAGTAGAGGCCTGCGAATCCATAGAAGCAGGCATCAGGGGCTGCAAAAGCTCCTTACTGACTACGGAAGCATCATTAGCAGTTTTGGACCTATGTAGTCTCTCTCTGTCCTTATCCTTACATTTTTTCGGAATATCGGTAGTCAGATGGTTTACCGAAGCCATTTCAGAATATGTAGATCAAGAACGAAAGTATTTAGCAACAATAAGGGCCTGACCGACGAATAGTTTGGGTGTTGAACAAGGCACAAAACCGACAGTGAGGTACGTCATGGTCTGGGCCTAAACGGGTGATGCAGTAAGAATGAAAATCTCGGTGTGGTATTTGCTTTCCACAGGCAAGACAATTGTTAACTTTTTCTGACATCAGTTAGAGCAAGAAAAAAGGATCCCCAATGGGGTATTTAGCTTTAGAAGACTTCAGGATGATTCAATTTGTAAATATAAACCTCAGGTAGCGGCCGACCGGCACTCGTGCGAACTGGTTCTGCTTCAGGCTCCTCGGCAAGAAAGACTGATGTAATGGCGTCAGCTGCCTGTTTTTATACTCCTGACGACCTGATGTCAGTCCTGGAGTGACAGCAACCGACGCAGATATACTAAGTCTCTGGTGTTCAGGCCGACTGAGGGCTACCTGCGGGCAGATAACCCAAGTGTGATGAATGCAACAGTGAAACATGAAGAACATCAGAATGTACAACATTCAGTGAATTAACTATAGTATATGACATACTCATCTCTTTTTCCACAACATCTGTGAGCACAGTATCTTTACCAAAGTTAAAAATATTTTGAAACAAACTTTTGCCTGGCTTTGCAGACATCAACTTCCATTAATAGCACAGGATCTGAACCAATAGATGGAGTCCTTATAAACTCTGTAAAACTACTTAAAGTCATACACAAAATGTCAACCTCTGGACAAACTTATCAAATGTTTCATAAACATTTATGGAATGGTGGACACAGAGGAATATCAGGACAGGACGCATTATATCAATTCATGACACTACGAGCTCTATTCAGATAAAGAAGTTGTATATCAGTTAAATGATCAGATATGCAATGCAAAATTACTTAACATTTGTAAAAGATAAAACGAATATTTTTGGCCAGTTCTGACTGACCTCCAATAGTTGCAGTTTGGTAGCACACTTTCTGCAAAATGCCTTTACCGGTGCATAGAATAACATTTATACACATTAAAAAATATATGTTTCGCAGATTTACCAATTTCTGATAATGTTTCCTTTCACCAGAATTTCCCAGCTCCTTCCTATAACTATAACCACTGGAATTTTTAAACAACAGTTAAAAGGTTAACAGGCAGGAAGTTTACATTGTAGTTGCAGGGAGACAATCAAGCTGCAATGACATGAATTCCCTAAATTCCCTAAATGATTCATGCAATGTATACACAGTAAAACTCCACCCAAAACCATTTAACATTATGGTCTAGGAAGAGTCAAAAATCTTGGAATCATAGGACAAAACAAAACAAAATGCAGCTCATTTCATTTGTTTGCCTCACCTTTCCCATTAATGTACAACTGTTACAATTTTCAGAAGACTGCAGTTACAACTTTATTTTACAAGGCTTAAGTATAGCTCAGAGAAAACAAGTCAAGTTCACACATTTTTATGCCACTGAAAAATGTGCACTGCAGATGTAATCATGTTTTAGTTTACTTACTGCAGGTATACAGCTTAATAGCAGCTCACAATATGGGTTAAAGTTTGATTCAGAGAACAATGGCATATCTGTTTGACAGACATCACTATTTGATGGTGAAACAAATATTCTGACAGCATTAAACTGAAACACACCTGCTGCAAAAACACACAATTTCACTGCATTTGAAAGGCTTGCACACTAATCACAGTTCTAAATATTGAGAATATCATTAAGAATATCACTACTTTACATTTTCAAAATGCAAACCAACAAAGAGATATCCAATAATAGCATTAACATTTACATAAGTTGTTTCTTCAAAGGATTTTATGATGGTATCAAGTCTCACTTAAAGGATGCTATCAAAACCATTTTACATCTCATTAAATAGCCCAACCATAGAGATATTTTACAAAACTTTTTGCAACAGTGTCTTTGTTAACAGTATTTCCCTGTGTCACATGTCTTCACTTTACTAACTTAGCTTTCCACTACTGTTTAATTTAATCTTACTGCAATGCAGATCAACATTTTTCTTTTTTATTGCGGATGAAACACCACCTCACAAGTAAATTACAGGAGGCCAGAGAAGTCATAAATAATATCACCTACTAAGTCTGACACATTGTGCATCACCAAGTGCAGACATGCAAGAAAGCTTTTTCTAATGTGATATATACAATCAGGACAAAAAAAAGACAAGGATATTAACAGGCTATGTGGCAATGAAGAGGACATGTGGACAGTTAATTGTCAGTGAGTCAACAAAGCATGTAATTGTCGCCAGCAATTAGAATACTCTGCCCACAACTGGCAGAACAGAGGATTAAGGCTATGAACTGAAAACAAAGTCCAGCATAGTCCTCCCTTGCTCAAAGACAAAATTTCGTCTATGACTTGGAGCAGTAAAACGCATGCTATATATACTACAGTACTACTCCTTGCTGTATTTTTCAATGCTTCCTATTGTTTGTTTTTGTTTCTTTTACGCGTATTACTCTCCTAGGCTTACTGTATTACTCTTCCAGGCTGAGCCTGGAAATGGTCCATCTGGATCAGTGTTCTTCCCTATCAACTTTTGAGTCCAAATTGGCTTCATCTACTACAGACAGTCATAAGGCCTTCTTCACATATGTCCGTAATCACAAAGGAAGCACCTGGATTTGTTCAAAGCCGGTGGTCAAGGACACCACATACACAAATGCTGTAGATATAACCAACCTACTGGCTGACAGATTCAGTGAAAACATCACCCTTCTGCCCCCACCATCAGTAAATCAGGACGTCCTCAGTACCTGCCCCCCTCCCATTATTTCTAGGGAACAGGTCATCACTGCCCTCGCAAAGGCAAAAAATACAGCCTCCATGGGACTCGATATCCTAGGCTGCATCCTACATGAACTCAGGCATGAACTTGCAGCACCATCAGGCACCCTATTCAACCAAAGCCTGAGTACCAGTTTTGTCCCAGCTAAGTGGAGGACAGCCACTGTCACCCCTTTACACAAATTTGGAGCGTTCACTGATCCGGGAAATTATAGACCCATCAGCCTACCTAGCCTGATCTATAAGGTCATAGGTTCATAGGTTCTAGGCTATCTGCCCAAGGGCATTTATAAGCCTAGCCAGAGTGCGTTAGCTTTTGCCATCCCCTTAGATTAGTTCCCTGTGCCTCTGACCAGCACAGCCATTAGTTCCCTGCGCCTCTGTCCAGCAGAGCCACTGCAGTGATCCCTGGGGTAAATGTTCTGTTTCCCATCCACCTGTCAAGGTTTCTCTTGAAGAGTGCTAGTGAGGGGCTCTGCCTGATGTATATTGGAATCTTGTTCCAAAGGATGGGGAGTCTCTGGGTCAGGAATCTATCCCTCCAGCACGCCCTATTTATCGTTGTGGTAAGGTTTATATCCCTAGAGCATGTGGCTCTCAGGGATTTGCTTTTTTTTTTAGGTGGAGCATATCCATCAATTCTGG
Organism: Protopterus annectens; assembly: GCF_019279795.1. Lineage (NCBI taxonomy): Eukaryota > Metazoa > Chordata > Ceratodontiformes > Protopteridae > Protopterus > Protopterus annectens. The sequence continues at coordinate 895,248,039 of NC_056748.1, forward strand.
GTTGGCCATGGCCTTGTATGTCAAGCAGAAATCACCTCTGAGTAAGCGGTATGCAACTTGAGTACAGCTGGAGTTGCTTTAGTCGAGCTGCATAGGTCATCTGTTTGAGGCCAGTAATCCTCTTGGTGAGGTACATGGAATGGATCATGGACCTCATTAACATGGACATTGGCAACTTCCAAACACTTGACCCCACACTCGACTTCTTTGAGACAGTCACCAAAGTCATGGACGAGGGGAAGATGGTGCACACCGCTTACCTTGATCTGGCCAAAGCCTTCAATACTATTCCCCACTCGGGCATAATAGATAATCTCTCTCGACTAGGCATCAATCCATATGTTATCAGATGGGTAGCAAACTGGCTCACTGATAGAACCCATTTAATCAAAACAGGGGAAGCCACCTCAAGCAATAGACCAGTAACGAGAGGCGTACCCCAGGGACTGGTCTTGAGGCCTCTGTTATTCGGGATATACTTCTCTGAGGTGCAGGCCAAAACCAGTGAGCTATGGGGTGACCAAGTTTGCAGATGACTGCAAGCTGGTTGTGGTCATCAATTCCCTAAGTGATGTGGACATCCTCCAAGAGGGTCTCACCCAAACAAATGACTGATGCCAGAAACATGGCCTCAAGCTGAATGCCATAAAATGCATCATCATCCCCTTTGGGGAGAGTGACGTCCCCACATATTATCCCATTAATAACAATGTCCTAAGCATGCAGTCACTTGTGAGGGATTTGGGCACACAGGTTGATAGCAACCTGACTTTTGACCACCATTTTGCTTCCGTTGTACAAAAAGCTTTCTACATGGCCCACCTCATAAGTAAGGGTATCTCATCCAGGGACAAGGAGGTCATAACATCCCTGTATTCTTCCCTTATAAGGCCAATTATTGAGTACAACGCCTCCTTCGACATGTACCTCGTAAAGCACATGCAGCTGCTGGAGTGATCACAGAGGCTGCTCACCAGAAGAATCTAAGGCCTTAAACATATAACCTACAAAAACAGGCTAAAAGCCCTGTCCCTCTTTCTTACAGGTTCCTCAGAGGTGAACTCTGTCTGGCATACAAAGCAATCTCAGACCCCACCTTGATAGGACTGCTGCATATCTTCAAGTCAAGCTCCACAAGAGTAACCCGCATGCGTGACTTCAACCTGGTCTGTGACATCAACAGGACTTGTTGGCGGGACAGATTTGTGTCCCAGAGACTCCCCCAACTGTGGAATGGACTGTCTCTCCAAGTCAATCAGAGTACCTCATTACCCCTTTTCAAGCGCAACCTGGATAACTGGATGGGAAACAGAAAATACACCCCTGGGACTCCACCTGTGTCCCTGCTAGGCAGGGGCTTTGGGTGCCGGCTTGTCTAAACATGGGCTAATCTTTTGGCTAGGCTTACAAGGGCCTCAGGGCCAATAGCCTAGTACTTCCTATGATCCTATGAACAAAAAAATGAATGAATGAATGAACAAATTAATAAATAAACTGTAGCAAGAGCTATGCTACAAAATGAAAATAAACAAATTATTCAGTTTGTGGGACAGAATATTCCAAAACTGCAAAAAAGAAAACAATGTTAAGCCAGGAGGAGGATTCAGATCTTTAGAAGCATAATTTTAAAAACTACAGTTTGGCATGTCATTACTTGTTATTTACTGTGCAAGTCTAAGATAAGTGGCAAATAATAAAATGCCAAAGATATATGTCCACAAGGCGGGTATTCTTCCCACATCAAATATCCCCCACTTCGGGGCAGCACAGCAAAATGACAATGTAGTTTACTTGTTGGTCAGTGTTTATTTCTTTCTGGGCACACAACTCAGTGACTGCCCAACATACCTGTAACTACGATTCAGAAATGGCATGGGTCACTTAATTAGTCCAGAAATAAATTAATCAAATACTGTCAGAAGCCACAAGAAAGAAACAGTTGGTTAAAGTCACAAATGACACATGAGGTAAACTACTGTATCAATTACCATTTCTTTGAACATACGGTTTTAGGATATGGCAGTTGTAAACAAAGTATCAGTTGAAGGTTATACATTGAATTAAAAAAACTCAGTTTGTTAAAAATGTTGTGTTTATACCTATATATTTACCTATTTGCTTACGGACATGTAAGGATAAAATAAAGCAAAAACATCATTGACATACCAAAAATGAAGGGATAAATAAAAAATGTGCCAATTCCCATAATCCTCTGAGGGGAGAGCATGTTTCATGCACCTCCAAACTAAAAGTATATTTCAGCTCATCTTGGACATGTTATAGTCAGTGTTCTGTATGAAATTTAGCATCTTTCTTGGACTGTAGGACTGCTGGGTTTCTTTTATTAAATTCAGCACTTCATATGTGAGCTTCGACAAACAAGAACACCAAAAACATTAAGGCATCTACAAGAAAAATTGTAAGGCAAAACCTAAAAAATAATCAGTATTAATTTATTTTTGTATTAGTTTTATTTTGCATACAGTTTACCTTACTCTACAAACCTTTTCAAGTTCAGCATCTTGAAATGGAAACCTGCTAATAACCATTTTGTATTCCTCCTCATTTGACACTGGAATTGGGCTGTAGTTATCAGCTTCAAAAATATCCCTGTTTTCACAAAAGCAAATAAGAAAATAAACAATTCAATATAATTCCATATAAATTTCAACTTGGGTGTACTTCAGTAGATATTTTAACGGTCATATAAACTGGTCATTTTTTTCTTCTGCACTTTTGCCCCATATTGACGACACTCCATTCCTAGCAAGCCAGCTTATGAACCACTTACTATGATGGAGTATGCTTGTCCTAAAATGCACTTTCAAAGTTGTGAGAATTTCTCTTCCTGAAAAGACATGAATGCCTTTCTCTACTTCTAATAATGAGGTATGATCACAAAAAGATTACACATAAAAAGAGAAATAAGGTATTAAGATTAAGGACTGAGATTCACAGAACAGCACTGCAAAACCTTACTAATATTCCACAGTCTGTTTCTCATAAAGGCTCACAGTTTATAAGATACGCTGTATGAATTAGCCTTTGAATCCCTTCACATGGTTGCTAATTAGCACTATGTTATATACCAAGTGTCTATGAATTCCAGCCAAAATAATTTGCCTGCACTGAAATGTGAAAATAAATACAACAAAATTAAATAAACAGACACGTAAATAAGTACACACAATCCTATCAGTTATTAATATAATGACTTCAGGCATTCTCTATAATTCTTTTTTTCATGACATCGTACCCAAATGTTTACATAATGGCCCCTATGATTTACACCATCCCAAAAGGAGATTCTTTTTCTGATGTGTGAAATCTCATATTGTACAGGACACAACAATTTTGTCAGTTAAGTAGAAAAGTTTGTGTAAAATATTTAAAAATCTAAATGTGTTTTGCAGCATCAAAAGTGAAATATTCTGGAAAAAAACATTGTTTCACACTTTCAATGAAGCTCTTTTTGCACAGCATGTGATGCTTAAAAGTTTTTATAATCTCGATTAGTATTCTTCAGTGTTTAATCTTTGCAAGAACTGAACTGAACTTTACTACCATGATTGTTCTTCGTTCTAGAATGCAAGACGATGATACCAACAATAAGGCCCAAAACCAAAATTGTTATAGTATATGCAAAAACAGAAGAGCAGTTCTTTTTTGCTATCCAGTATTTTCAGCTGAATTCTTCAACAATATCATCATGCAAGCCCACCATTATACCTGTCCATTTTCAAGCTCCACACTGCATATGTGATAGACCCCCAAAACAAAAAGTGGCTGGCCAGTCTGCAAATCCAGATTTCATAACAGTGTTTCCTGGGATGGGACAGACTATATTAAAGCAGTCTTCATGATTCCTGAAAATGTGGTGCTTACATATTTAAGAACAATGGGTTTATGACAGCAAACTAGAATTTGTATCTATAAGTTCAGGAAATAAGCAATTTCAATATCAGAGTGACTCAGAAAAGTGATGGCTGTCAGTTCTGCATCACCCCAACAACAGTAATTTCAACCTAAAATGTAAACATTTCAGACAGACAACAAAATAGTTTTTGACCAGCAGCTAAAGTTTCAATCTATACTCATTCATGAAATCAGATCAACAGAAGGCTTTTAAGAAAATGCTATGTTATAAAACAGCTTAAGCAGCTACAATAAGCCTCATACCACGATGGTAGGCATCTGGCCAGGCCAATTTTGATATTTTCACACCATTTCAAGACTGCCATTAGCTGCAGCCAGCTGTGAAGGTAAACAGGGATAATGTCCTGAGTATGACTTAGGCAATTTGAGTTTGGTTAGTGGCTCAGATGCTTTTTGGAGCTGGCAAGAGAAGGCTGATGTGGCTTACATGGTAACACCTCTCTTCACAAGGAAGGTGTGGGGCACATGCCCTAGGTGTGCACTTCCATTCTAGACTCTTTGAAGGAAATTGAAGACCACAGAAGAATGCAAGCTTTAAGGAGGAAGGGAAGTTTTGTGGGGTTATGTCACTCAAAGAAGTGACATGTCCTCACCGATGCACACTGCAAGACCAGCAGGTTGCTGGATAAGTGCATTGGGGATAGAGCACAAAAGTAAAACCCTGTTCCTCAGGTGTAGGTGATGGCCCCACTCCGGCTCCACTCAACCTTTGCTCCTTCCAAGGAGCAAATGAGCCTCAGGGCTTTCACCAAGAGGAAACAAAAATGACTAGTAAGGGCAGCCAGGAGAGACAGCTAAATGGTCAGTGGAGGAGCGTTGCTAAAAAATAGGGTTAAGAGTACCATTTGGAACCCCTAATCTCATGAATTTGAAAGCAGTTCTACAGATGTGATCAGTGTAGTTATTTAATGGGGAAACATGACTATCTTAAGATGTAAGCAAACACTCAAATGAAAAACTCTGACACGGTTACAATGCTGCAGTTTATGTGGAGATCCTAATGCATTTTATAATCAATAATCCATATCAGAAACATTAATTTTATACCATTAGTCAAGCTATAATTTAAAGCTCATTCTATTGCATCATGAAGTAATATACACTGGTAGGTAATTCCCTATCCTTGTAGTCCTATGATAAAAATGTTTTTTTTCAGTGAGGAATTACATATGCCACCCTCCAAACTTGTGTTACTGTTTGGGGTTGATACTTTATTATTCCTAAATATAACTAACTGATGTTGTCAGAAAGTTACCATTTAAGGCGCTTAAAGAAGTCAAGCAAATGGAAAACAGAAAAGTCGCAAGTGAACAGCTTGGATGGCATTTTTTTTTAAGTAGCAGACTTCATTCAATTTAGCAAAGTTAAACTAGTGCAGTTCACGGAATTTGCATTCATTCATAACTAAGCAGTGTGAAAATGGCAATTTAAAGTTACAAAAGAGGAAAAGGAGTCATGTTACTGTTTTTCAATACACAGTCTCAGGTTTAACATAATACAGTACTGCACTAGAAGTCTTTTTAAATTACATTTGAGTTTAATACCAAGTGGTGAGTATACTACTGACCTAGGAGACAAATACTGCCCCTGATACTTTAAATATATATATATATATATATATATATATATATATATATATATATATATATATATATATATACACACATACATACACACACAAAGTGCCATAACTCTCAACTGTACAGATTTTCACAGAATGTCCTGGTTTTTGCCTCATATTTTTGATCTGTTCCTCATAAAATTTGTGGTTTTCTGGCAAATCATTGAAGACTGAAGTCACTAAATAATACTAAATAATGAAAGACATTTGTGTTTCAGACTTTAAATCCTTCAAAAAATATTTAATAATGAAAACCTGTTATTCTAGCAACTTTCTCAGTTTATAGGAGCAATATTTAAATTTTGTCCCTATTTTTGGGCCTTTATCCCCCCATTCTTTTTGGCTTTGTCCAGATTTCTTGCACTAAGATGTTGAGAGATATGATATGATATGCACACACACACATACATAGATCCAGTTTGTTTAGAAGGAAACAAAAAAAGAAAGGAAGGAAGAAGTTCACAACAAATAACAAGGAAGAAAAAGAAACTGATTAATGACTGAATATGTAGTAAAGAGGACACTGCTTTGTCATGTAGCACACAGGTTACAGAGATTGATGACATTTTTCTATCAGTATACCTTCAAGTCTACAGAAAAAGGCATCATTTTTCCAACAGAAAAAGTAGAAAAAAGGGGCAAGGGGCAGGTGAAAAGGAAGAAATCAAAACTGAATGTGGAAAGATTGAAGAAAATTACTGTAAGAAAAAAGAAGAGAAAGACAGATGTTGACTACATTGCTCAAGTTGTAGATTTACAATACCAGCTGGATGAGAATTTAATACACGATGAAAACAGGGGACTGATAAGACTAATGGCGATGAAGATCTATCCTTCATAACAACTGATAGAGCAGATATTAGTGTATTAGAAGCTGAAGATTCTTCAGAGCTGTCCAGCAAAGATATTCCTATAATTGGAGATTCAATTATTAGAGGAACTGATACTTACATCTGCAGAAAAGATAATGAACATCGGATAGGGTTATGCTTGCCAGGAGCAAAAATAGAAGAAGTGAGACAAGCCTTGGAATGCCTTAATGTAAGGAATACAGATCTGTTCTTATTTAAGTTGGCAGATATTATGTCATCCGCAAGGATTCTCTGACTGTTAGTAGGCTCTGAGATAGTTTAGCTTGTACTGGTGTTAGGACATATTTTTAAAAAATCACCTATAAAAAGGATAGTCAGGATACTGTGAATGAAAATATTTTTTGGGTAAATACCTACAGGGAAAAAATGTCCAGTTTTAAAAAATGGAAATGTGTAGAGCATCCAAGCCTAGATTTGGGCACACGTGTCAGGATGGCGTACAATTGTCAAGATCAATGAAGAGAATTTTTGCAGCAGATATTTTGCAACACTTGAGAAACGCTAGGCAGGATTTTTGCCAGGTCAAAATTTTTACAATTCACATATCGAAACATTTGATGCATCTCTGATGGTTGTTAATGCTACGAGCATTAATAATAATTCCCACAAGACTGATGGTGTTATTGTTTGTGAAACATGGTTAAAGAATAATGACTGGAAACCAGATTCTGTCAGCGTATAAATGTTTTTACTGTAACAGACACTCTAACAAAAAATCAGGTGGAGGTGTTATGATAGGGATTAAACATAATTATGAGACCTGTGATTATTTAATGTTCAGTGATAACATCAATACTATAAACTGCGTAACTGTGACAATAAAGACAACCCTGGAATATATAACAATTGTTGGAGTGCATAGACCACCAAAGTCAAGTGCAGATGACCTAGAGGAATTCATACATTTGTTACATGAAACACAGGAGGGAAGAATAATATTCGCTGGGGACTTAAATTTACCAGAAACAGACTTGAATAATATTTATTCAACAATGTTAGTAAGGAAATTATTCACAACATATATTCAGCAATAACAACTGCTTCAGATTGTAAAAAAAAAAACTACCAAGGGACAGAATATACAAGACATTGTGTTCCTAAAGAAATTACTGTTACATTAAATCAAGTTTTACCACCATTGATGTGTAGTGATCATGGGGTTCTAAAAGTTAATTTGTTGCTAGATAATTCTGCCAAACTGAAATCTAAACCAATGCACTGAAGGTTAATTACAGATTATATGGAAGCAAAATAGTCACTATGTAAAACTAACGGGACTGAGGTCTTCAGTGGAAAAATTGCAGATGGAATGTGGAAAGTTTTGAAAGAGAAATTGTTTCAGTGCAAAAAAATCAAAAAAAATGTCTAACATCAGGATCAAGGCAACAACGTCAGGGGTATACATTTCCATAAGAACAAGATATCTAATTAAGGTGAGAGACAAAAAAATATAAGAAATGGAAGAGAGGTCAAACTACAACTTTGAAAACTGAAATAAACAAGCTGGACAAACAGATTAAGCATAGTGTGAGACAAGATCAAGAAAATTTTGAAGAAAATTTACATAAAGATATTGAGCATAACCGTAAACCTTTTTATAGATACATAACATGTGGAAGGAGTAAAGACAAACAAATTGATAAACTGTGTGCAGATTCTAAAATTTATTCCCAGACACAACAAATTACAGATATATTTACAAAATCTTATACATAACAGTTTGGCTCCACAAAAGGTGTGATAAGTTGTCCTAGTGACATCCAAGTAACCCCAGATAGTGGAATCAAATTAAGATTATATTAAAAAAGAACTGTGCAAACTGGATGCAAACAAAGCACAGGGAGGAGACTGAATTAGTAAAAATGACCTGAGAACACTTCAGCAAGAACTTATGGTACCGTTATATCTCTACCACTGTTAGATAAATCAGTGTCTTGATTGTCTGATGTAACCTTCAGGTTAAGTTTGCGTAGGTACAATCTGAAATTCAAAAGTAAGTCAGGAAGATGTGCTCTTTGAGGAGTTATAAATGTGAATCCTTTGTTTAAAAATAGTATATGTGCTTCTGTGAATGATCTTTGCGTAAGACTGAATACAGCACAATTCATTTGAACTACTGCAGTCTACAAAGATGAAGGCTTTAAATTCTGTGGTGGTTGCTGGTAAAAATCGTGAAATAAGTTTGTTTACTGGTCATTTTGTATACTGCTGTCTTCTCACGGAATGATTTTTAGCACTGACCGCTACTTTCAGGAAGTTTCTTCTCACTGGATATTTTCATAGACTTAAACATGGAATAATACCTCACTGAACAATGCCATTAATTGATTTGTAATGTTACGCTGTTAAGGATACAAAGTTTTTCGCCTTCTTAATTTGGAACAAGGATATTTCCTTTCAGAGTTTATGTTACCTTTCTGATTGTCAGGGAGCTCAATTGAATAATGTTACAGCACACACAAACAGCTCCCAGTTTAAATACAATTGCTTTAGTTTCTTAATTTTTATCACTGGCCGCGATCTTCCTTTTTAACTGTATTACATTTTCCACTGACGCTACACACACAACTACATTCCAATTATTAATTTTTTCTTTGTCCAAAACCTTCTCTACACCTTTATTTATTTATTTCTTGGTTACCTTATGTATAGCTGATTTCTCACTGACTGATGTTAACTTTCAGCTATTAATGCACAGAATTCTGTTTCATTTTATATTAATACAAACTTGTGTATTTGTTTCATTTTATATTAATACAGCCTTGTATATTAGTTTATAACCACATGAAAGGACCTCTGTTCATTAACATTACGGTTAGTATATGTTATATAATGAATGAAGTACATTGCACGCTTGCCTTTCCTTACATCACTTATTCTTATAGTGGCTTGCTAGCTTCACATTTTATTTCACTACAAAGACATAACTCTAATATTTTTTGCATTGACATGCTTAGATACTGCAGGTTTTCACTTACAGCTTTTTACATTGGTTAATACTCGCTGCAGAGGTGTGTCTATTGGTCACCAAATGTAATAGTATTCTCTAATTGAAGAAGGAAGACACTGGCTACTTTTTGCAAGATATTTTTTCATTGGATTACTTCACTTAAATGAACATTGGTTATGAACTACAGGAACTATTATGTAATTGGCTCATTTTCTCATTACATAGTTCTCATTGGTTGCACTACATTTATTGCATTACTGTAGTAATTACTACACTGTTCAGTTATAAAATAAAGGGGTTGTTTTTATAAATCTTATTTCTGATGAAATTCTACTACTAATAAAGGACGAAAGCGGGCGGCCACGGTGGTGCAGTGGTTAGCATTGCCGCCTCACAGCAAGAGGTTCTCCGGTTTGATTCTCGGATGGGGTGCCTTCTGTGGGGAGTCTGCATGTCCTCCCTGTGGTCATGTGGGTTTCCTCCGGGTGCTCCGCTTTCCTCCCACATCCCAAAGACATGCAGTAGGTGAATTGGACACTCTAAATTGGCCCTAGGTGTGAGTGTGTGCCTTCTGTGGAAGGTTGGGTGCCGGGCTGGCAACTCGACACCATAAAACTCCACTGCCAATCATGAGCGGACAGATGATCTGCTGTGGCGACCCCTAACCAGGAAAAGCCGAAAGAAGAAGAAGAAGAATAAAGGACGAAAGTGCTAAATATCGGTTTAGCTTGTCTGTTCTTCTTAGCCAGTGAAGTTTTTTGTTTTATATGTTACTATGTTCGACTTTTATTCGGTTTTATTGTGCATTGATTTATACTCTGCTATGGACTCTAAAAGAAAAATGACAGCTAAACAAGGCTCCAGTAGCCAGCCACTGTTTGACCTTACAACCCATATGATACTGTGAAGACTGGGTGAAGACAGATGAAGGCTGCCAGCCTAGCCAGATAGAATTTTGGGGATAATTCTGTCATGTGTAAATACTAATGTAAACCACAGGCTTGTTGTCTTAAATGTTAAAAATAGTGTTACATGTGGAAATGGAAAAAAATGTAACAACAGTGCACTCTACTGGCAGAAAGCATGTTGTGACCCTTTGATCTAAACACAGTGCCGAAATGTCTAAATGAAGACATTCATTGTTGTTTTAACCAAGAGTTAAATTGCTAGATTTAAATGTGCAAATGTATTTTTTATAGCTCTGCTTCCTGACCAGCTGCAAGATAACAAAAGGAGATGCTAAGAATGTAAATGTAGTTTATGTTAGCCTGGGAACCCAGGGAAGTGAGAAGAATAATGTAATGTGAACCAGGAAAGTGATTTTAAAAACAGAGAGAATCAGAGAGTATTAAGCATTTTTGTCTTGACCATCCAATTCAGCACTGCCTTTGCTCTATATGCTAGTTATTTTAGACTTGTGTTTTCCGTTAGAAATAGCTAGAAGCTAGAAAGATTAGACTGTGTTTTTCTGTGATATCAGAACTGTACTACTGAATTATTTAAAGTATTTCTCTGTGATCTCTGAACTCTTGACTAGCACTGTGTAGTAAAAAGTATTGTCTTGTTTTGACTATTTGTTATTAGATATTATAAACCCTTTGAACTGTGGCTGTTTTTGTAGAGATAATTTAAGCTCTTTAGAGTACTTGCATGCCTTAGGTAAAATTGTAGAAAGCCACTCCTACAGCTTTAGTCCTGGGCTATACTATCAATTGGATAATAATGTTGCACAGTAATAACTGGACACCCTTTTAAGGGCCTTTGAGTAGCTGATAAATATTAGTGGGTGGTGGCAGCTGGTACTACCATATAGTCTGGGAAAAAAAGGCACAGCTGGAGAACCTGTGCCAGCCTTTTGTGTGGTTGTATAAACTCTTCTGAAAGTGTGTGTGTGTGTGTGTGTATGTGTGTGTGTGTGTGTGTGTGTGTGTGTGTGTGTGTGTGTGTGTGTGTGTGTGTGTGTGTGTGAGCTACTTGGGCAGGGACACAAAGCACTGGTTGGACAGAGAGGGTGCTGGAGGTTTTAGCTTGCCCACTAGGCTGAGATCTGGAACCTATAGCTGTGCCAGTGGGAAGTCTTATTGGGGACCTGAAGAGCAAGGGAGTGACCAGCCCCGGACTGACTGTGACCTCTGTGTGCTCTTAAGGGAAATTGTACTTTACTGCGTGTATTTTTCATCCTTTCCTCCGATATGAGGCACCCCTCAATGGTGCTAGTGGTGAGGCTTGAGGTTCCTTGATTGCTGGGCCAGGGCACAGGCATCACATACTAATTGTTTGGCAGTGGTGGGATATCCACACCACATATTAATTGGTTGGCAAATACTAATTGCCTTGTAGTGGTGTGGGTAGAGTGAATTCCTGTAGCTTGTGAACAGTGAGCTTTGAAGGTGTTTTGTACTCTTAATCAGTCACACAGTGAATACTCAGAGTTCAGATCACAATTGTTTTATTTCTTTTGTTAGCTTAGTTAGTCAGGGTGAGCAGGCAGCATGTCAGCAGAGGAGTATGGAAAGATGACAAGGAGCCAGCTGGTGGAGATGTGCCAGGCTAGGGGACTGGTGCATGGAAACCTGATTGCAGCCTTGGTTACAGCTGCATCAGAAAACAGCAACCAGGAGGACAATCAGACTGGCAGTGGAGATAAAATACCCTCGGAGAATGGACAGCTCAACCTTTCTGCAGAGGACTTAAAAATCTATCTGGAGCTAAAGAGACTTAAGTTGGAGGCCAGGCGTTTAGAGATAGAAGCAGCTGAGAGACTGAGGAGTCTACAGGCTGAGGAGAATGAGAAACTGCTACGCCTGGAAGCCGAGGAAAAGCAGCGGCAGAGGGAAATGCTGACTCTTTGCCAGAGTCATGGAGGTAATGGGGAAGGGAGTAACTGGACCCCAGAAGCACAAAAGGTCAGTAAATTTCTTCCGCAGTTTAAAGAGGTGGATAATTTTGATAATTTCATTCATATGTTTGAGAGGGTATGCAAACAGTATGGTGTTGACCAAAGGCTCTGGGTATGGTTCTTGACCCCTTTACTCCATGGTAAAGCTGTAACTGTTTTGTCAAAAATGTCTGATGTTGCATGTTTTGATTATACTGCTGTTAAAAATCACTTGTTAGAATTGTTTAAGCTAACATCTGAAACGTATAGAAAAAAGTTTTGTGAGCACAAGCGCAAGGCAGATGAAAGTGTGTGTGAATATGTTGCTGAACCGAGCACTTATTTCCATAGGTGGGTGAGTGGATGTTAGGTCACCACTTTTGAAGGGCTGGCAGACCTTTTAGTGAGGGAACAAGCCCTTAGCACTTTGCTTGAGGACGTGAGGATCTGGTTGGCTGATGGACAATGTGTCACTTCAGATGAGTTGGGGAAGAAGGGAGACCTCTACCTGGCAAGCGAGGCAGACCTGCACAGGAAAGGGACCCCCAGTATTGCACATGGGGCTGCAGGAACCCATGGTGGGCAACACAGACTGCCCCAACAAAATCTGTCAGTAGCAGGGGAAGCCACTAGTCCAGGTACACGTCCAGGAGTTAGGGTTAAATGTTTTAAATGCAACCAGTGGGGCCATGTGGCATATAGATGTCCACAGAGGCAAGGTGGGGAACAAAAGGTGAGGGAGCCAGTAAGAGGGAAAGACAAAATGCCAATAACAGGTTGTCTTGAGATAACAGGGGTACCAAACTACCATCCTGCAGATGTCCTGATAGGGAAGGATTTAGATAAGGCAGTACCATGTGTTTGTGCAGTTACACGCAGTCAGGCTAGGAGACAAGCATGTGGGTCTGGTAGCCTGGGGGAGACCCAGACAGACTACATACTTGAAGCCAGAACTGGTGAGGTGGTTACTTCAGGGAGGGAGCTACCCAGTAGCAGTGAGACTGAAGGTGAGCACAGCTGCTTGTGGGTAGTGATGTTCCCTACGACAGAGTGACTGCAAAGGTAGAGGTGAGTAGTAGTACCCAGGCTGATAGCGAGGCACCACTGTTAGAGGATGCCAGACTTCCTGTGGAAGGAGAGCTGGGAAGGGTTACAAGAAGAGAGATGAGACAGGCTCAGCTCTCAGACCCTACATTGCAAGGCCTGAGGCAGGTAGCTAGAAAGGCACTGGATTCTCAAGGAAAGGGGGAATCTGTATACTGTTACAAAGGGTTAATATACAGAGAGTGGATCCTTGAGGAAGGGCTAGAAGGTGAGAGTGTACAGCAGTTAGTAGTACCTAGAGCCTGCCATCTGGCGCTTCTAGCCATAGACCGTGATATTCCCTTTGCAGGCCATATTGGCATAAAATGTACAAAGAGGCGTATTATGCAGAAGTCTATTGGCCTGGAATTTCCAGAGATGTGACAGGGTACTGCAAGACCTGTGAGCAGTGCCAAAAGGTAGACAAGGCAGGAGACAAGGTGAGAGCTCCTTTGATGCCGTTGCCTGTGATTGAGGAGCCATTTCAGAGGATAGCTATAAATATTGTGGGTCCTCTGAGTACCCCAAGTTCCACAAAGAAAAAGTATATCCTAGTGGTAGTGGATTATGCTACACAATACCCCGAGGCAGTGGTTTTATCCTCCACTGAGGCAGAGAAGGTTGCAAATGCTTTGTTAGAGATTTTCAGCAGGGTAGATTTCCCAAAAGAAATACTGACTGACAGATGTGCCAATTTCATGTCAGACCTGCTGGCTTGTCTGTGGAAGTCCTGTGGGGTGAAGCACATGAAGACCACCCCCTACCATCCCCAGACTAATGGTGTTGTTGAGAGGTTAAACTCTACAATCAAGTCCATGCTATGGGCATTTGCAGATCAGTTTAAGAGGGAGTGGGACAAATATTTTCCCCATCTGTTTTTTGCTTACAGAGAGGTTCCTCAGGAATCCACAGGTCTTCACCCTTTGAGTTGCTGCATGGGCATAGGATGAGGGGACCTCTAGATTGAATTTGAGATGAGTGGGAAGGTGAGGGCGGGTCTCACAAGGAGTCTGTTGTGGCATACATCCTAAAGAACCTGGCAGAAGCCCAACAACAGAAAAAGGTGTGGTATGACAGGAATGCTCTTGCTAGAGAGTATGCTGTGGGGCAGCAGGTAATGGTTTTCATTCCTGTCAGACACAACAAGCTGCAAGCAGCTTGGGAGGGACCCTACAAGGTGGTAAGAAAGGTAAGTGATGTTAACTACATGGTGGAACTGCTAGGCAGAAGGCAGGGGCACAAATTTTACCATGTTAACATGTGGAAACCTTACCATGATAGGGAGGCCCTTGTGATGAGCATTTGTAGTGGATTGCAGGAGTCTGAGGGAGATCTGGTGACTGATGATCTCAGTGAGGCTCGGGCTGACACCTCAGTGGAAGGGGTAGCAATGTCCCAGCAGCTATCTCCTACCCAGGTTCGAGAAATCCGAGCAGTGTTCCAGGAATTTGGGGACATGTTCATTGGGAAACCAGGGTGCACTCACCTGGGGCAGCACCAGGTGGATACAGGACCCCAAAGGCCTGTTAGGCAGGCCCCTTATAGAGTGCCTGAGAGTGTCAAACAGACTCTGAGGGAGGAGGTACAGGAGATGTTGGAACTAGGGGTGATTCAAGAGTCCAACAGTCCCTGGGCCTCCCCAGTGGTGCTGGTGCCAAAGAAGGATGGCAGCACCAGGTTCTGTGTGGACTACAGGAAATTAAATAGTCACACAGACCCAGATGCTTACCCCATGCCTAGGACAGATGAGGCCCTACAGCAGCTGGGTGGGGCTAAGTATCTTACAACCATTGATCTTACCAAGGGTTACTGGCAGGTGCCCTTGACTTTGTGACTACTTTTGGCTTGTATCTTGTATGAGTTCACTAAGATGCCCTTTGGGATGAAGAATGCCCCAGCAACTTTCCAGAGGCTGGTAGAGCATATCCCGGCAGGAGCAGGGGGGTTTGCCCTTACTTACATAGATGATATTGCCATCTACAGCCATTCCTGGCCAAAGCACTTTCAGCATGTCCGGGAGGTGCTGGGCAGACTACAGAAGGCAGGGTTGACCATTAAGCCGAGCAAATGTCAGGTGGGTATGGCAGAGGTCTCCTACCTAGCACATAGTGTGGGGAGTGGCAAGATAAGGCCAGAAACTGCCAAAGTGGAAGCCATTCAGGCATGGCCTGCACCTGCTACCAAAAAGTAGGTGGGGGCATTTTAAGGGACAGCAGGTTACTACAGAAAGTTCGTCCCCAGTTATAGTACCACAGCTGCTCCCCTCACAGACCTGACAAGGAAGAACAGGCCAGATAAGGTAGTCTGGACCCCAGCATGTGAGCAGGCTTTCCAGGAGCTTAAAGAAGCTTTGGGAGGACCCCCTGTGTTAGCCAGTCCAGATTACAGCAAATAATTTGTTGTGCAGGTGGATGCTTCAAACCATGGGGGGGGGGTGTACTTAGCCAGATTTCTTCAGAAGGGGAAGAGCACCCAGTGGTTTATTCTCAGTTGTAGGCTCCAACCCAAGGAGGAATGCTATGCAGCTGTAGAAAAGGAATGTCTAGCCATAGTGTGGGCACTGCAGAAAATTCAGCCTTATCTGTATGGAAGGAAATTCACTATTATGACAGATTACAACCCCTAACAGGGTTAAACAGAGCCAGCCAGCAAAATGCCAAGTTACTAAGATGGAGTCTGGGGTTGCAAGCATATATGTCCGTGCAGCACCGCACTGGAATTAACAATGCCAATGCAGACGGACTCTCAAGACAGGGAATGGGGTAAGGTATACTCAGACAGACCTAACTCCCTCAAGCAGCATTTCTCAAGGGTCACTTGAAAAACTACCTTGAGTTCTTCGGAGGGGGGGGTATGTGAAGATAGGGTGAAGACAGATGAAGGCTGCCAGCCTAGCCAGACAGGATTTTGGCTATAATTCTGTCATCTGTAAAATACTAATGTAAACCACAGGCTTGTTGTCTTAAATGGTAAAAATAGTGTTACATGCGAAACTGGAAAACAAAGTAACAACTGTGCACTCTGCTGGCAGAAAGCTGACCAAGTAAAGCATGTTGTGATCCTTTGATCTAAACACAGTGCCGAAATGTCTACATGAAGACATTCTTTCTATTGTTTTAACCAAGAGTTAAATTGCTACATTTAAACGTGCAAATGTATTTTCATTGCTCTGCTTCCTGACCAGCTGCAAGACAACAAAAGGAGATGTTAAGAATGTAAATGTAGTTTCTGGAAGTGTGAAGAATGATGTAATGTGAACCAGGAATGTGATTTTAAAAACAGAAAGAATCAGAGAGCATTAAGCATTTTAGTCTTGACCATCCAACTCAGCACTACCTTTGGCTCTATATGTACGTTATTTTAGATTTATGTTTTCTCTTAGAAATAGCTAGAAACTCCTAAGTGTTTTTCTGTGATGTCAGAACTGTACTACTGAATTATTTAAAGTATTTCTGTGTGATATCTGAACTCTTGACTAGCACTGTGCAGTAAAAAGTATTGTCTTGTGTTTTGACTATTTGTTATTAAATATTTTAAAACCCTTTCAACTGTGGCTGTTTTTGTAGAGATAATTTAAGCTCTTTAGAGTACTTGCATGCCTTTGGTAAAATTGTACAAAGCCACTCCTATAGCTTTAGCCCTGGGCTATACTACCAATTGGATAATAATATTGCACAGTAATAACTGGACACCCTTTTAAGGGCCTTTGAGTAGCTGATAAATATTAGTGGGTGGTGGCAGCTGGTACTACTGTATAGTCTTGGAAAAGGGGCACAGCTGGAGAAACTGTGCCAGCCTTCCACAGGAGTGTCTGTGTGGTTGTATAAACTCTTCTCAAAGTGTGTGTGTGTGTGTGTGTCAGCTACTTGGGCAGGGACATGAAACACTGGTTGGACAGAGAGGGTGCTGGAGGTTTTAGCTTGTGAGATCTGGACCTTATAGCTGCGCCAGTGGGGAGTCTTACTGGGGACCTGAAGACTAAGGGAGCGACCAGCCCTGGACTGACTGTGACCTCTGTGTGCTCTTAAGGGAAATTGCACTTTACTATGTGTATTTGTTAGCCTTTCCTCCTATATGAGACGCCCCTCACTGGTGTTAGTGGTGAGGATTGAGGCTCCTTGATTGCTGGGCCAGGGCACGGGCGTCACAGATACCTCCAGACTTTTTAAGTTTGATACAATCGTTAGAGGATTATGAATAACCGAGCCCAAGATCTTCTAAACAGATGCCATGCAATGAATGGAAACCAGATGATTGTGAATCATAACCCAGAAAATGCTGAACCTAATATCATACCTCAGGACAACAGAGGATAGCAGGCAGATCTGGACTTCATAAACAAGGAAGTCAGTACAAATCCTTTTTTTACTGAACACTGATGTACAAAAGTCAAAACATTGTAAGACTGATTATACTGTATGTAAGTGCATCTATGTTAGAAGTTGTTACACTGTGGCTGTTAAATAATCACAATTATTAAAAAAGCAGCATGCACTGCACTTTATTTAAACTGCCAGGGAAATGTATTAACTGACTTCTGAAATGGCATACTTTGACAGTTGAAATGGTATACTTAAACTGTTATTCATAAATGTAACCCTACTCATGTTTACTAGTATAATTTATACAAACTTACCATGTCTTTTCCTTCTCTAAATCCAGCTCCCCCCATTCACTTCAGTAATCTGTTAACCCTGCCAATGGAACAGGACTCACCCTCACTATAATAGAGAAGAAAACTCCAAATACAAAGAGCCTCTTCTACCATCAGAGACTAGCAAAACAATGTGTGTTTGTTAAATTGCACTGTTTACAGTTAAACAGCTTAACCTAAATGAAATGTAAATCCCTGGGTGAGCATGGTATCACGTGAGCCAGCAAAACACTCCAGGCCTGCACTGTCCCCCTCCCTAAAACCTTTACGTATGGACTCCTTTATCATAATTGTGCTAATCCTGCCCTGAACTAGAAGTGTTGTTAATTGTGTTCCTACACTCCCTTTACATACATTTCTGCAACATCCTGCCAGATAGTCTCACCTCATAGCTGCTAACACTAGCTAGACAGTGAGAATTTCGATTGTTTTTGCAAAATCCTCTGCTCTAGGTAGTGCCCTGCTCTGTTCCCTCTCCCCCCACCCCATACCCACCCATCCCCATATCATTTCCTTTATACCTAGCCACTGAACACCACCCCCAACTTTATCCCACCCCTTCCTATTACACCATACACCCACCCTCATCTTCCAACCACCTTTTTCTTTTTCGCTCTCCCCTTTTTTATATCATGTATACATTATTACCCCTTTCCCACCCACCCACATATCTATTACATTGGTACTTAACCCTTCCAAAACAATCATACTTCTCCACCTCACAACACCTTCCACACTTCTCTAATTTCCCTATCGTAATCACAGCTCTCCTAATTACCACCTCTCACTCCTCCCCATACCCCTTCCTCCAAGCTGCATTATCCCCCTACTAGACCCCTCCCCTACAAACCCTCCACTAGCTGACACACCCAAACTTCCTAACTCTACTTCATCTCTTCTACCTCACCCCACCCCTTAAATAACCACACACTACCAATTTTCAGGATATAACTTACTCCTTCATACAATCATACATCCAGCACTGCCAATCCACCCTCTCACCCACACACACTTCAAATTCAATTTTTAGCCTACTATATTTACACACTACCTAGCCTTGTCTCTTGTGTTTAACATCTTTCTCCTCGCATTCACTCTCCACCTCTCTCTTCTTCTTACATTAACATCATTTCACTCAACCCATCTTCCTACCCCACCTTCTCCCACTATATCAACTGACTATCACACCCTGCCTAGCTACAGTGCAATTTGCTCTAGCCTGTGCACAACTAATCCTATCCTACAAAAGAAAATTATCCTGCTCCCCACTCAACATACCACTATTCATCACCAAGATCACAAACACTTCAGCAACACAAAAAAGATGCCTCTCCCTAGCTACTTCCTTGGTCTCTATAATTTAACCCTTTGTAGTGATACACTCCCAAAGGTAGGCCCTACCTACCCTTATCATACTTCTTCCAACTGCACAAAATGGTTAAACTTCAACATTGTTACTCTCCAGAGCATTAGGAACAAAACTCCCCACCTGCATGCTTGGCTAAGCCAACACAAACCAGACTTTCCCACCATCACTGAAACTTGGCTAAAGCCATATATCAAAGATTCTGAAATTCTTCCCCCAAACTACTCCTGTTTCAGATCTGATAGACCCCATAAAAAAAGTCGGAGGTGTTGCCTTACTATTCCCAAGCACATATATAGTCATTCCTTACTCTAAGCCAATTCCCCCTTCCCTTCTGCTGAACTAATTACCTTCCTCAAACTTAATAACTCCAAAAGCCTCTGTATCATAGTAATTTACATTCCCACAGGTTAACAACTCT
Organism: Protopterus annectens; assembly: GCF_019279795.1. Taxonomy (NCBI): domain Eukaryota; kingdom Metazoa; phylum Chordata; order Ceratodontiformes; family Protopteridae; genus Protopterus; species Protopterus annectens. The sequence goes on from NC_056748.1 coordinate 895,267,820, forward strand.
CCTATTCTAGAAGCAATTCTAGCCTGGACAAGCCATAACATAGAAAATGAAACTATCATACTGGGCAACGTCAATATCAACTGGCTAGACATCTCCAATAATAATTCCCCTACAAACATCAGCCTCCAGACTTACTCTCAACTTATAACTGATATTCCCAGGTCAGACAAAAACAGAAACAAAGGGTCAGCTTTGGATTGGATCCTGGTTTCTGATCCTGAAAAAAACTCTTCCTCAGGCACTCTCCCAGACAGTATCAGCGACCACTCTCCAGCATTTATTATATGTAAGCCCACCTCTACACCTAGTCTTCACCAATATAGATATACCAGAGATCTGGCTCATTTTTCCCATAACAGCCTCAATGACATACTAGGGAACACAAACTGGAGCCCACGAAAATCCCTCCCACTCAATGAAGTTGTGGAATTCTTTAATTCCACATTTCTCAGAACCCTAAACAGTTTTGCCCCCTCAGACTAAAGAGAGTCAAATTAAAACATGCCTGTTGGCTTGCAAAAGCCACACAAGTCATGTCCTCTAGGGACAAAGCCTGGAAAACCTGGCAAAAAAATAAAACACCCTTTAACTTAACTCAATACAAACAACTTTGAAATCAGGCTAAATATTTAGTTGCCAAAAACAAAAAAGGATACATCCAAGCTATTCAACACCAGCATAAACAAAACCCCAAGGAATTTTGGGGAGCTATGAATTCCCTACTCCACCCAGGCACTAACAATACCCCATGCCCAAACCCAGAAAAAAAACATCTGAGCTTGCCACACTCTTCAATACATACTTCACGGACTCCATCTCCAAACTTACAACCACCTTTCCACCCATCAACTCAGACACGTTATGACCACCATCATCACATAATCCCTCAAATCTCCTACCCAACTTCTCTCTATCACCAGTTCCCACATTCACCATCCAACAACTTCTCCTTAAACTAAAACCTTGAACAAATGCCCCTGATAATCTAACCGCTGAATACCAGCCCCTTCCTCTGCTTATCCTATCAGCATCCTCCTCAATAGGTCAATTCAAGAATCCTGTATTCCAGATATCTGGAAGAAAGCATTTGTCATTCCTCTTCATAAAGATGGCAACAACTCCGACATTTCAAATTTCCGTCCTACAGCCATTCTTTCCCCCATCTCTAAAATACTAGAGAAGTGTATCCAAACACATCTCCTAAATCATTTAGTGAAATTCAATCTGCTTTCTCCCACTCAACATGGCTTTAGGCCACGACATAGCACAAACACTGCCATTATTTCCTTTTTAGATACAGTAAATAGAGCTCATGATGCTGGTTCCATAGTTTCTGCTCTCTTTCTCGATCTATCAAAAGCATTCAACACCATTTCACACTCACTACTGCTTATCAAACTCTCTAACCTTAGATTTATCCCCCAACCCTACAATGGTTTACCAACTACCTCAAATAACAGGCAGCAATCCACCAAATGGCAGCACTCCTCCTCCCCTTTCACTCCTATTAATACAGGTGTTCGCCACGGCTAAATATTGGGTTCCCTCCTCTTCAGCACATTTGTCAATAACTTTCATCAAACTCTAACCCATAGTTCTGTCATCCAATATGCAGATGACTCAACACTAATCTGCACCTCAAAATCTTTCACCGAATTACAGCATCTCACCCAAGAAGCATTCAACTCTACTGAGCATTGGAGGTCCCTGAATCACCTCGCCCTGAACCCCTAAAAAACTGAACTATTTACCCCCCACAAAATCTAGCCCTATCAACAATTCTCTACTTACTGTCACTTCCCAAAACAACACCATCTTAGAAGTAGTCTCTAGTACAAAACTGCTAGGCGTCATCATCGATGACAAATTAACTTTTGACCTTCATATCCATAGCAACATCAAAAAGACACATCAAAAGCTTGGTGCCTTATACAGACACAATTACCTCAGTCTCTCTGCAAAAAAGGCCCTAGCCTCATCATTTCTACTTCCTACTCTGCTATAGGGTGCTCCCATCCTCTCCAACCTACAATCCTCCTCTCTAAAAAGCACACTCGACTCCTGCTACAATAAAATCGCCAAATTTGCTACAAACACAAAATACTCTAACCACCACTGCTCCTCACTGCATCAACTCAACTGGCTTGAATCTCCCCACAATCTTACTTACATACAATTAACCACAGCCTATAAGATAATCATCCAACCAGAAAGCTGCCCTTCCCTCTCATCCATACTAACTGCATACCACCCCAATCGCCATCTCAGGTCAGAAAACAAAATGTTATCTATAGAGAAACCCAAACTCTCAGCTGGCAAAATGCTGTATTCCTATGCTGTCTCCAAATTATGGAACAATCTGCCTCCATCTCTCAGAACTATCAGTAATCCTGCATCCTTTAAAAAAGTCCCTAAAAGTGCATCTTCTCTCTCATTGGCTATGCTCCTGTACCCCACCAAAAAAAAAAAAAAAACAACAGCTGACTTCCCACTCTAGACCCCTATCTCTATCATTATTTATAAAACTCCACACTTTTCTTCTCTTATACCTCCTGTCTCTTTCTGCCACCTGCTTCATATTTCTAACTCATTCTTTTCCCTGATATGTATACTTCTCAGCTTCTAACTCTACACTTGAATATACCTATACTGATGCTCTCAGGTCATACACTTCTGCATCCTTCCTTCCTGTTCACCAGTGATTTTCTGTACACTTTAACATTTCTACTATCACAGTGATGCACTCTTCTACTATAACTCTCTTCCAACTGATAATAACCTCCCACATTATTTCATCCTATGTATTAACCTTTTCCTCTCTAACAGACTAAGACATTTGTTTGTAATTAATGTATGATATCACTGTTATATTTGTGTATTTTTACATTTCAACTTTGTATTCAATTTTCAGTGGATCTACTTTGTTTTTAATTGTTTTATATGCAATATTGTGGAGCTTTTCTCCCCGGGCCTCCACTGAAAATGGGCTCTTCCTAGGCTCAGTGGACTTTCCTGTTCAACAAATGCAATAAATAAATAAATAAATAAATAAATAAATAAATAAAATACATAAGATCAAGGGACTACAACAACTAATAATTTTAATGACTTCAAATCACTGATTTATAAACTTGAAAGATTACTTACGGTCTTCAAAAATACTGAATATGACAACATGCTTCTAACAACATGCCTTCATCATAAAATAGTGCTGCAAGGTCTTAGAAGTTTCAAATTCCCAAAAGGCACAACCAGGGAATTCCTTTTTATACCGTGAACTTGTTAATATTTACAATGAAATTGGTCTGCAAGTTATTAGAGTGCTGGTTCAACACAGCATCAAAAGAATGGATGACCTAAAGAAAGAAATTGGAGAACTGCGCATATGATTATGCAGCACCCTGACCTTCCACAAGTTCAGCATATATTTATGGTATTTCACCCAGACTTGCACGGCACATAGCAACCACTGTACACCATAAAAAAACAGAAACTACAGAAATATCTGTATCAGTATCATAATCATACAGCTTTACTCATTAAAACACAAAAAAGCGACAACTTTACAGATTCCTTCAGACAGGTTTTTCAGGTGGATCAAATGACTGCCGCTCCGATGGATGACCAGACTGTCCTTACACCTGTTACACAGGACCTCCCTCCTGATAATTTTACTGATACTACATCTGTTGGTAACATTAATAACCAGCTGCAGCAACCTTTTTTGTACTCAAGCAGGTGGGGCACCATGAAAAGAAACACAAAACCAAAAAAGGAACAGGGAGGGGAAGAGGACAGGGGACCGGCAGGACACAGGGTCCCATTCTCACGATTTTTGCCAGGAGCCACCACAGAATTTAAAGCCTTCATCTCTGCAGAATAAAATAGCTCAAATAAATTGGGCTGTATTCAATCTTACACAAAGATAATTCACAGAAGCACATATACTACTTTTAAATAAAGGATTCAACCTTTATACACGCTCAAAAAGCACATCTTCCTGACTTACTTTTCGATTTCAGATTGTACCTATGCAAACTTAACCTGAAGGTTACATCAGACAATCAGGACACTGATTTATCTAACAATGATACAGATAACTGCAATGTTGTACCTTTTAAAAAGAAAAGCTTATATAACCCGACCCTACACAACACTCTGCATGTATTCCACAAAATGTGTGAATGTGATATAAGAAATGTAATTAAAAGTCAGCAAGTGGATAAATAGTACAACCTGACCCCAGCAGAATTTAATGCGATGTGGGACCTTAGCAATGATAGAAGTCTTCAAATTATGAATGCTGACAAAGTTACTGGAGCAGTACTAATGGAACAAAATAAATATATTGCGAAAGTTGAAACGACTGCAGAACGATGACTTCTACAAACCAGTTGAACTAAATTTTGTTTACAAACCATTTAAAACCACTGACAGACCACTTGTTTGCCTCAAAGACTATGCTTTCATGTAGGTTTCGAACCCTAACCTTGGAAAATTATTTGGCATTCCAAAAATGGACAAGAACACTCAAGACCCTCCTTTCAGACTCATTTCAAATCAAAAAACCAAAACTGAAAAAATAGCTGAGTATGTGGATTACATACTCAACCCGATCGTACAAGAGAGTCAATTTTATTTAAAGGACTCCTGGTCATTCTTAAATGACTTATTTTCTTTACATCTAACGAGAGATGATTACATGCTGGTCACTCTTGACATCATAGCACTTTACACTAATATCCCACATTCTGAAGGATTAAGACTAATACATTTATTTCTTTCCAAATACACCCAGTTCACAGTAGAGAAAATTAACACAATCTGTGATTTAACTTCTACAGTATTAAATAACATTTTTTTTCCAATTTAATGGGAAAGTATATCAACAGGCTAAGTGGGTTCCCATGGGAACGAAAATGGCAGCGGTTTATGCCAATTTGGTGCTTAGTGCATGGGAACTTGAATGCTTAACCACATTGCCAGGATTTCAAAAAACACTAATGTATCGACGTTATATTGACAATATAATTTTCTTTTGGAAAGGAACCGAGCAAGAATTAAAAACTTCTGTTGACAATGTTACTGACAGCACTGGTTTCCTCAATTTTGTCATTTCAGGTTTCGGGAGCACTGTTCATTTCTTAGATACTAAAATTTCACTTAATCCCACATCCAATACACTAAGCTCCAATGTGTACAGAAAGGAAATGTACAAAAATAACTTTTTGGACTACATTAGTCAACACCCTCACTTCATGAAGAAAAACATTGTCTGAGGGCAATTTATAAGACAGACTATCATGTCTTATTAGTGAAGCTAATACTTTTCACTATGAGTCTCAGTTTTTAAAATAACTTTTTTACTTGGACAATATTATCCTTTGGAATTAGTAATTTACATTTCCCAACAAGTCTCTGGTGCTTGATACACAACATTTCAACCCATCTTGAAATCTGGGTTTCATTCCCAAATCAAAGAACAAATTAAAAACTTAACACTCGGCCTCCCGCTACCCATTAGCAGGGATATGAACAACATAAAAAACATCCTTTGTAAAAACTGGGATATCATTAAGAACAACAGAGATGTAAGTAACGTGTTAGGAGATGAGACTTTTTATGTTATAAAAGGACCAAAACATTACGTACTACATTTGAAAAAAAGAAGCTCACCTCTGCTAAGCTTTTTAACTGAAAATTCAACCAGTGATATAGTCAGACCATCTGGAATGCTTGAGTGTGGACATTGTATCTCTTGTGAGTTTATACATATGGGTAGTCACTTCCTTTTTCAACAGTGCAATTTTAAAGTTACCCATAACAGATATTTTGACTGCCACACTGCTAATGCTGTATATGCAGGTGTTTGCTGCACCTGCAAAGCATTTTATATCGGTAAAACTACCGGAAAGTTGTCCTCCCATATTAAGGAGCACAATGCAGCAATCAGACATTCTGAAGAGACCAATGCCCTAGGTAAACATAGTATTAGATGTCAGGAGTTCAGATGTTTTCGTTTTATTATTCTGGGACAGGTTGACATATTTTTCGGAGATCACAATGCCTTATTGGAAGTCAAGGAGCTCAAATGGCAATTGCTAGTAAATGCTGAAGCAGCTCTCAGTCTCAATGATAATTGTTTGTGTCTTTTCGGCTTTTAGGGGTCGCCACAGCGGAACTCCGGTCCGCTAATGATTGGCAGTTGATTTTTACGTGCCGAGTTGCCAGCCCTGACGCACAACCTTCAACGAAGGTACGCCCATTCATGCATGTCTCCACGCAGAAGACGCTCTAGCTGAGAATCGAACTGGACAGCGTCTTACAGTGAGGCGAAAACGCTACTGCAGCACCACCACCGCAGTCTCCAGTCTCAATGATAATATTAATATTAAATACACATTACGCTGTTACAATTAGTTAGCAAATCACAAATAGTTACTTGTTATTTAAAAGCTTATTCTTATAAACACACTTTAATTTAAATATATTCTCCTCTATAGTGAAAAATGTAACTGCATTTTATTTACTGATTTTTGTCATTGGATAATACTATCTCAAGAAGTCTGTTTATTGGTAATTTCATATACATCTGCCTTCTCATTATATGATTTTTGCATTAGTCAATGTTTTCAGGAAGTTGCATCTCATTGGAAATCATTATAAGCATATACATGAGAGAGCAACTTAATGCATAGGGCCACAAAATGATTTCAAGGTTATGCTGTTAGGAATTAGAAGGTTTTCTTTAGCTTGATTCAAAGCACAAATGTTACTTCAGTAGTTCACGATGCCTTATTGTTTGTCATCCAGCTTAACTGGATATTGATAATGAATGCACAGGCAGTTCCTGATCATACTACAACTGCATTATTTTTTGATTTTTTTTTCATTGGCTATGATTTTCACTTTTCAATGTTACCTGTAATAGTCTGTTTTCCACTGATGCTACAAACACTAATGCATTATTTTTATTGACTTTTCACCATCTAACACCTACTCCAGACATTAGATTATTAGTCACTTTATGCAAAGGGGATATCTCTTTGTGGTTTACTTTGGCAACTTGGTGCAAAGAATTCTGTTTCACTACTTATCAGCCATGAATACTAGTATTTAATCACTTGAACGAACCATTTAAATTCACATTACATTAGTATATTTTGAAAAACAAATGTGGTTCATTAAATGCTTATCTTTCCTTTACATGTTATATTACATATTCTTAGAATGGTTTCTTAGCTTCACATATTATGTTATTAAGTAGACGTAACTACAATATTTTTCTGCATTGAGATGCTTAGATGCAACTGTGATGATCATAAACATTTACTTGGTACTTAACCATTTATTTTGATAAAAACAATTTTGGGTTTTAATTAAGTTCTCCACTAGAGTGAAAAATATAACTGTATTTTTATCGATTTTTGTAATTGGACAATAATAATATAAAGAAGTTTGTTTATTGATCATTTTGTATACTGCTGTCTTCTCATTGAATGACTATCATTGGCGACTATTTTCAGGAAGTCTCATCTCATTGGATATTTTCATAGACTTAAACTCGTTGAACAATGCCATTAATTGATTTTAATGTTATGCTGTCAAGGATTCGAAAGTTTTCGCCTACTTAATTCGGAAAAACAATATTTACTTTTAGAGTTTATGTTGACTTTGATTTCTGAGCTCAAATGATAATAATGTTACAGCATGCACAAACAGCTCTCAGTTTAAATACAACGGCTTTAGTTTCTTAATTTTTATCACTGGCTAATATCTAACTTTTTAACTGTATTTTGCTTAAGTACGTTCTCCACTGATGCTACAAACACAACTACATTCCAATTATTGATTTTTTTTTTGTTCAAAACCTTCTCTACATGTTTATTTCTTGGTTACCTTATCTATAGCTGATTTCTCAATGACTGATGTTAACTTT
>NC_056748.1:895280758-895288258 GCF_019279795.1 Protopterus annectens
AACAGCTTCAAGTAACTGGAAAGTGTCGTTGAGGAGAAGAGAAGTCTAAATGAAGAAGTCAAAGCTAGAATCAGAGGGGCTGCAGCCAATTGGCATATAGTCTCAGGTGTAGCCTATGACAGAAAAATGCCAAAGAAGCTGAAAAGTAAGATGTACAACACAGTGGTCTGACCAGTACAACTGTATGGTACAGAAACCTGGGCAGTAAAGATGAAGAAGCTAGAGGTGATGGAAATGAAGTGTCTGAGAAGAGTGATAGGATGCACACTGTGGGGAAGAGGAAGAAATGAGGACATATGAGCAGAAGCCAAAATAGCTCCAATTGCAGAAAAGATGAAACGGAACAGATTACGGTGGTTCAGACACGTGCAGGACAGCAGAAAATAATCTGGTGAAGAAGATTTGGGACAGACAGGAAGAGGGTAAGAGGAAACTAGATCCAGCAAAGAGGTGGATGGACTGTGTGAAAGAAGATCTGCAACAGTCAGGCATGAGTGTTCAAGAAGGCAGAAATGTGGCAATTAATCGAGAGAGATGGCGACAGTTAACACAATACTCCGACCCCATGCAGAAAATGGGAAAAAGGGGGCTGATGATGACGATGATATAAAGAAAGTACAGTTGTGTACACTTACCATAAATGTAGATGTTCGAGTGTATTCACTGTTGCAGTCATTACATTTGGGTAATCTGCTGGTAGGTTGCCCTCAGTCGGCCTGAATTCCAAAGCCTTGGGTCCTGCGTCAGTTGCTGTCTCCTCTTCCATGATGTCAGGTCGTCAGGGGTATAAAACATGCAGCCAACACCATTTTCTTTAGTTTTTCTTGCCCCCGATGTCACGTGCCCCCAAAAAGGTAGGGGAAAAAAAAAAAAAATATATATATATATATATATATATATATATATATATATACACACACACACACACACACACACACACACACACACACACACACACACACACACACACACACAAATAAAAACTTTACCTTCATCTACAAGCAAATACACCACATACGATGTAGAAGATAGAGATGGAAAGATAAACTCCAGAATGACAGGGGGATGGCGGGAGGGTAACCTGGACTGCAACAGTGAATACACGCGAACATCTACATTTATGGTAAGTGTACACAACTGTCCTAAAGCTATGGTTGGGAGGCTGGAGCTAAACAGCATTAGGTGCTGCTATAAGGCCCTGCAGAACTGCAGTGGCAAAGCCTGCCCTAGACTTAGAGTAGAGGCAAATGATAATGCTTTGTGTAAAGGTGTGAACAGACCTCCAAGTAGCAGCCTCTAGAATGTCTTTGGTTGGTACTCCTCTGAGAAAGGCTGCTGAAGTAGCTGCAGCTCTGGTGGAATGAGACCTAATGCCCTTGGGAACAGGTTTACCATGATGTAAGTAGCAGAAACGGATGCAGTGGCTTATCCACTTTGAAATTGTCTGCTTTGAAATAGCATTTCCTTCTGATCCTGCAGCATATGACACTAGCAATTGCTCAGTTTTTCATAGAGCTTTAGTCCTGCTCAAGTAGAATCTTAGCTGTCTTGTGTATGTCCAAGGAATGCAGAATTCTCTCCCCCTTGTTCTGCGGATTTGGATAAAAGGTTGGCAGATGAATTGTTTGGTTAAGAGCCACACTGGAAACCACCTTAGGCATAAATGTAGGATTTGTCCTCAGAGACACCCTTGTCTGGGTAAAATATGATAAAAGGCTCTACAGCCATGAGGGCCTGTAGCTCTGAAACTCTTCTTGCTGAAGTAATTGCTAGTAGCAGAGCTGTTTTCCATGATAAGAACCTTATATCAGCGGTATTAGCTGGTTCAAATGGAGGCAGGGTGAGCTTTTCCAACACATAATTGAGGTCCCATGCAGGTAATGGTGATCTTCTAGGAGGCCTTAAATTTTTGGCTCCTCTAAGATACTGCTTTAGTAAAGGATGAGAAAAGATTGGTGGCTTTGTACTGTAATGAGCCGAAATGTCAGAGGCATGGATTTTAATTGATGAGAAAGATAAGCCTTTGTCAAGCATCTCAGTTAAATATTGTAATATCTGAGGAATATTTGGTTCTGCTGTATCAGTTCCTTGTGCTTGATTCCAAGCACAGAATCTCTTCCATTTGTCAGCATAAGATTTTCTAGTACTAGGCCTTCTGGTTTCCAAAATGACATCCATCACAGCTTTACTGAGAGGTGTTGTTTGTATAACTACATGATCAGCCATGCTGCCAGGTTCAGTGTCTGTAGTTGATTGTGCAGGATCCGATTGTTTTGCTGGGATAGTAATTGAGGTCTTTGAGGTAAGGTCCAAGCTGGGTATTGAGACAAGCTCCTTAGGACTGAGTACCAGTATTGGCGGGGCCAGTCCGGGGCAATTAGTATCATCTTTGGTTTCTCTTGTCTGACTTTTAGGAGGACCTTGGGGAGAAGAGGCAGAGGAGGAAAGGCGTAAACTGATAGGTTTTTCCAACTGAAGGATAGGGCGTCCACTTTCCATGCTTGTCTGTGATAAGTCCTTGTGCAGAATCTTTTCAATTTATAATTTTGAGGAGCAGCAAATAGAGCTATGTCTGGACTCCCACATTTCTCTGTTATCATGCTGAAGACTTGTGGATTTAGTTTCCACTCGTGAGGATCCATAAGGTTTCTGCTTAAATTGTCTGCCAGAGTATTTTGCTTTCCTGACAGGAATTGAGCTTGAAGATGTATTTGGTAGGTCAAAGCTGTGTACCACAGTGCCATGTCTAATCTGCAAAGGGGGTATGAGTGTGTGCTCCCTTGCTTGTTTATATATCACATGACCGTGGTGTTGTCCGTCTTTATCATTAGTTGTCCTGGATGAAGTAAGTCCTTGAAGGCTGTTAGGGCATTTTGAACAGCTAGCATCTCTTTCTGGTTGATATGTAGCTGCATTTGTTTTGGGGTCCATATGCCCTGAATGCATTTTCCTGCCATGTGGACCCCCCAGGCATAATCTCATGCATCTGTTGTTATGGTTTGGTTGGCAGGGAGTAGAGTGAAGGCCTGTCCCATGTTTTGGTGACATGCCTTTGCCCACCACAGAAACTCCTGTTGTAGGCAGGGAATGAGAGGAATCATTGCTTCCAGACTGTGAGAATGTTGACTCCATAAACTTTTTAGGTACCACTGAAGTTTCCTCATATGCAGTCTTGCATATGGAATCAGTAGGATGCAGGATGCCATGAAGCCCACAGCCTGCAGAATTTGTCTTGCAGACAACTGGGTTTTTGTTGCCATCAGTTTGAAGTAAGTAGTCAGTTGCCTTTGCTTGTCTGGCATGAGGTAAGCCATCTGGGCAGTTGTATTCAAGCTTGCACCCAGGAATGTTATCTTTTGAGAAGGTACCAGTTGTGATTTCATTTCGTTTATTGTGTACCCTAGGCATGCTAGACGCCTTTTCACAAATGCAAGGTGTCGAAGAAGAATGTCCTTGTTCTCTGCTTGAATGAGACAGTAGTCCAAGTAAGGATATATTTGTATACTTCTTTGTCTGCAAAATGCAATTACTGGGGCCAGGCACTTCGTAAAGACCATGGGCGCAGTAGATAAGCCAAAGGGCAGTGCAGAGAATTGGTAATGCATTAAGCCAGCCTTGAATCTGAGGTATCTTCTGCACGATTGTCTTATTGGGACATGCAGGTATGCCTCTTTTAGGTCTAATGTCACCAGCCAAGCATTCTTGCCCAGCATGGGCAGAAGCTGCTGCAAAGTCAGCATTTTGAATTTTGGAATGTCCAGGTATGTGTTCAGAATCGATAAATCCAGTATTGACCGCCAGGCCTTGTCCTTCCTTTCTGGATATCAAGAACAGCCTTGAGTAAAAACCTTGTCCTTTTTCCTGTTCTGGTACTGGCTGAATGGCCCCCATATCCATGAGGGACGTAACTTGTTTCTGTGCCTCTGCCCATTGATTTTTTGGCATATTTGGCCAACCCTTTACCATTGGCAGAGTGTGGAAATGGAATCTGTATCCCTGTGATACTATGTTTAATACCAACTTGTCCTGGGTTATTAACTGCCAATTTTGAGCAAAAAGTGCTAATTTTCCCCCTATGGGTGCTGCCAAAAGATAAGTGCTTGGTGTAGGCAGAGGGAAGTCATTGGGATTGTTTTCTGTAGGTTTGCGCTTTATCTCCTCCAGATTTGGATGTAGAAGCGCCCCATTGCTTTGACCTGTATGAATCTTGCGCCTGGTATCTGGAACCCTTAGGGCGTCTGGATTTGCCCCTTTGAGCTCTGTCTGACACAGGAAAGAACCAATTTTTTTGTAGGCCAGTGTCTACTGAATCTTGGCTACACTTGTAAGAAGTCTTGAACAGTTTGCATAGACTTAGCTTTGTCTTCCATTTTCTTTAAAACCTCTTCTGCCTTAATACCAAACAGAGAATCATGCTGCAAAGGTGCATCTAGCAATTTAGCTTTAACATGATCAGGCAAATTTTGTTCCTTTAGCCAGGCATGCCTCCTAATCACAGATCCAGTAACTGCGGCCCTGCAGGAGGCCTCTAATGAGTCAAAACCACATTGCAACGTATGCATTCCAACCAGTTCAGCTGCATGCAATAATTCCTGCAATTCTTTATTTTCTGCACATTCAGAAATCAACATAATTTTCTGTTTCAGCAATCCCATAACATGTTGTTGGTACTTAAGCATATGAAATTGACAGTTTAAGGCCCTGACTGCCAAGGTTGCAGATGTATAAACCTTTTTTCCCCCATCTGTCCAGTGCCCTTGAATCTCTGTCAGAGGGGGTAGAATTTTTTGCTGTTGAGGCCTTAACTCCCTTTGGACCATGTGAAATAGTTTCAGGATCAGCAGCAGGGTTTCCAAATAAAAATTGATGCGAGTCAGGGACCCTGTAATATCTGCCAGGCTTACTGGGAGCTGGAGGTAAGGAGTCAGGGGTCAAGCTTGACTCCGAAAACACATCATCCACAATGTCTAAAACAGGGGGAATGGCTAAAGGCCTGTGCTGAGGGAGAAGAAGGAAATCCCTGAGCCTTTTTTTTTTGATTCTGAGAAGTCTTGACTCTCCCAGTGAAAATGCTCCCTCAAAGTATACAAGGTTTCTCCAAATGAATAATCCTCAGGAGGAGATGCAGATGGTATAGACTCCTCTGCATCAGAATCCTCATAGGGGGGTATAGATAATTCCTGATCAGAAGAGGAATCAGAAGAAATAGAAACCTGATCTAAAGATTCATAATCAGTGTCTTGCCTAGGCCTCTTATCTGGGGGGGGGGGGATGGGTACCCCTGATCAAGGTAATAAGGTCTTCAGCCATTTTGATCATCTGTTTTTTAGGCATAGAAGCCTGTGCACGTGGCTCATGCATCATTTTTTTAGTTTTAGAAGATGCTTTTGTCTTTGGTTTTGAAGCTGTCGTCGGTTTGATATACAAATGTTGAGGTCTGAATACACCCTCAGAAGAAGTTGCCTGCTCAGCGGCTCCGGACCCATCCGAGGGAGATACATCCGATGGTCCAATCCCTTGAGTATCTTGCGGCATGCCGGACTCCACAAGGGTGTCGATAGAGGCCTGCGACTCGAAAGTAGCGGGTATCAGGGGCTGCGAAAGCGCCTCACTGAGTACCGGCGAACCAGCGACTGGCTTAGGAGAAGCTTCCTTGTCAGTTTTGGATCTCGACTGCCTTTCTCTGTCCTTTTCTTTGCGTTTTTCATGTACTTTGGTAGTCGGATTGCTATCCGATGACATTTCTGGGTAATTAAATCTGTTTCCAAAATACTTTGAGGCAAAAATATACAGACACTTAATAGTGTGTTGGTTAAATCTAGCACAAAGCCAACAGCCAGGCACGTTGTGATCAGGGCCTAGGCAAAGAATACAGTATAAATGGAAATCCTTATGAGGTATTTGCTTCCCACAAGTAATACAATTATTAACTTTTTCTGACATCGGTATGGAGCAAGAAAAAAGTTTCCCCAACAGGGTACTTAGCTTTAATGAAGACTTCGGTTCTGAAACTCAAACTCGAATATTTCAGTAGTCGGCCGACCGGCACTTGCAAAATGCTTCTGCTTCGGGCACTGCGCGGCAAGAAAGACTAAAGAAAATGGCGTTGGCTGCATGTTTTATACCCCTGATGACCTGACATCATGTAAGAGGAGACAGCAACCGACGCAGGACCCAAGACTTTGGAATTCAGGCCGACTGAGGGCAATCTGCCAGCAGATTACCCAAATGTAATGACTGCAACAGTGAAACACGAAGAACATCAGACAGCAAATGTATATAACCGTTCACGTGAGGACAATTTAATTGTGAAGTTGACGTCTTTTACTTTTTCTAAAGATGAAACAGATGTGTTGAATAAAGGGTTGAATTATGTATCTTCTTTCTATGTATCTCATGCCTCAGTGGTGTCCAATGTTAAAAGTTTTTGTTGTAATTTAAATTTGAAATTCTACTATACCAACAGCCCTGATACTGTTACTAATCCAGCTTTCAAATTTAGAAAATCAACATTCCAGCCTCTCTGCCACCCTGCAGTAAGAATATTTGAAGAACGTGTTCTAAGTGAATTACATGCAAGTCAAAAATATATTTTTAAAAAATTTTGGCAATAATCTAAATGTAGAACAAAGGTATGCTTTAAACAATTTACACAATAATGATAATGTAGTCAAAGCTGATACAGGAGGTGGTATTGTTCTAGAGGTTATGAGACAGCGTAATGATGGTATTTCATATTTAAGGCTACTATTTAATCCAGGTCCTGGTTTTAAGACAGTAATCGATAAATTTGTGGGTGATGCTTTGTTAGAAGGCATGATTACTGATGAAGTAAGTGAACAATTAAAGGTCAACGATCCTGAACAATCTGCATTCTATATTTTACCAAAAATACATAAGATGATAATTAACCCCCTGGGAGACAGACTGTTTCTAGCAGAGGTTCTTTGAGTGAACCATTGTCTATTTAGAAATTAAACTGAAATTACATTGAAACCGTTGCCCTTGGTTCATGCTTGAATCAAGGACAGCAATGAATTTTTAAAGTTAATGGGCAACAATCAAGTACCTTTACATTCCTGTTTGAGTATGTTAGACATTCAGTCATTATTTACTAGCATACCCCATGAACGTGGTCTTAATGCTGTGAAATATTGGTTGGATGTGTCTGGATTGTATAGTGATGAACAGAATGAATTTCTGTTAAAATCACTGGGGATAATATTAGAACATAATGCCTTTTATTATAAAAATGACTGGTATCTGCAAATAAAAGGCATAGCGATGGGCACAAATTTTGTGCCAATATATGCTGACCTATTTATGGGATTTTTGGAGGTAAGTTTGATTTATAATGATGGCAACTGATTTAAAAAGTTTATTAATATGTGGTGAAGATATTTTAATGACTACTGGTGTATATGGGAAGGTTCTGTTGAAACCGGGAATGATTTTGTTAATTATCTATTAAATTTATTGGAAAAATTCAACCATTTAATC
>NC_056748.1:895298258-895400758 GCF_019279795.1 Protopterus annectens
AAGTGAACCTCGTGGTCTTGCCACATACCTTGGACCATCTCCCCCAGATAATGCCCCCCCCCACCCTATCTAGGAGGCATCCGTGGTTACTGTGGCAATAGGGGACGGGGGGGCTCAAGGGTCTCCCTTGATTCAGGTTGGACGAGAGAAGCCACCAACGCAGATACCGCCGGCATCTCTCCGTGATGGGAATCGGATGGGACAAGGGATGTTCCTGATATGACCACTGGGCCGAAAGGAGCCACTGAAGTATTCGCATGTGTAACCTGGCTAGCGGAACTAGGAGAATGGTAGCCGCCATTGATCCCAACAATTGAAGAACCATCCTGGCTTGGGATTTTTCCCGGGGTAGTAAAGCCAGGACTTGGGCCTGTAACACTTTTATTCTCTCTGCCGGTAAGAAAGCTCGCATCTCTACAGAGTCTAGCTCTGCGCCGATAAAGGCAACACGCTGTGATGGCAGCAATACAGATTTTGCCCAGTTGAATGAAATCCCTAGAAGATGGCCCAATTTGACAGTAGCTCTCATGGCTTGAACAAGTAGATGCCTGGTGGGGGCGGTGAGGATCCAGTCATCTAGATAAGGAAACACCTGGAATCCTAGACGTCTCAGGTGAGCTGTCACCACTGCCAGACACTTGGTGAACACACTGGGGGCTGTGGTGAGACCAAAGGGCAGGGCCTGGAATTGAAAATGACTGGCTCCCAGCCGGAAGTGTAAATGATTCCTGGAAGCCTTGTTTATCTTGATGTGATAATAGGCATCCTTGAGATCGATGGAGCACATCCATACTCCTTTTTCCAGCAATGGGAAAATGGATTGCAAAGTGACCATTCGGAACTTGGATTTCTTTACAAAGCGGTTTAAACGGCTGAGATCCAGAATGGGTCTCAAGTCCCCTGTTCTTTTTGGCACCAAAAATAACCTTAAGTAAGTTCCTAATCCGATCTGGTCTGCGGGGACTGGTTGGATGACTCCTTTTTCTAGCAGCTTTGAGACCTCTATTGCTGCCTGATCCCGTTGACTGGGTGGAACGTCCGGGATTTTCCTTGATGGCGGAGGGGGGACGAATAAAGGGAATGGTGTAACCTCCGGTGATGATACGAAGCACCCATCGATCCTGAGTGATGGACTCCCAGGCCTGAAGATGCTCCGAAAAATGACCCTGACTGGCTCCGGAGATGCACAGTCGGGTAATCCCTCAGGGACGTTGGTAGGAGGAACCACGAAAGGACTCACGGTCTCCTGTATTGCGGGGGCCTCCACCGCCTCTAGGGTGATGCCTTCCATTAAAATCCCCCCTCCTCTGCCCCTGGAGGGGGGGGTCACTTTGATGGGCAGGGGAAAACTTTTGAGACTTTCTGAACCACATTTTCCCTCCCCTCTGAGCCTTGGGATAAGGTTTAGAGGGAAGCGAAAAACGGGCCCCAATGGCAGACAAAGTCTTACCCTCCTGCTCACATCTGGTGAGGGAGTCTTTCACTTTGGGTCCAAAAAGCGAGGACCCGTCGAATGGGGCATCCGTTAAAGAAGACTTGAAAGCCTCTGCAAAATAACACAAGCGCATCCAAGCTTGCCTCCTGAGGGCTACGCCCGAACTCGCTGCTCTACCCACCCCCTCAGCTGCATAAGATATGAGCCTCATGGACGAGTTGACGATGGAAGAAAGTGTAGACAGCTGGGCGTTAACAGACTGGGCCAACGCCTCAGGCAAGTTACCCGACAAGGTATCTCCCAACTCCTTTATGAGATCCCTTTGGAGCCGCGTAAAATGACACAAGTAATTCAGTGACCGCAAGGTAAAGGTCGCTGAAGACAGGGTACGCTTCCCATACCTATCCATACTCCTAGACTCCTTATTAAGAGGATGGATGGAAGTAGAAGCCTCTGCCAAGTCCTGCTGAGTGGCAGACGCCACCACCATAGCATCCACAGGTACTCCCCTTGGTCAAAAATTCTTTTCCAGGAGGCGCAGATAAGAAGTTATTGGGGCGGCTAGGAACTGGCTCCACAGAGTCAGGGTGCTCCCACACCCTTCGACAAATAAGATCCAATAATTCATCGAAGGGTGGAGACACCCAGGAGGCGGAAGGCTGGGCTCCGAAGGCCTTGAGGAAGACCAACTCCTCCTCAGAAGGGGTTTTGGATGGCCAGTCGCCCCGCTGTCTCAAGATCTCCAGGATATCGGAGAACGAGACATCATCAGAGGACGACTTCGGGGACCCTTCTGCATCATCGAGGTCGGTGTCCGAGGTGACAGGCTCATCTGGGGAGTCTACGTGCTTCCTCTTACACAACTTCTTCCTGGGAGGCTCCTCAGGCACGGACTCTGAAGGGCCCTCAGAAAGCAGGGGACCACACATGGAGGTATCCTCAGGCCTAGGAGCCCCTCTGTCCAGAGATAGGGGGGCACCAGAAGCTCTAGTCGCAGCGTCTGGGAAAGGAGTTGCCGATTCAGGTGAAGTCACTATGGACTTGGCCAGCATGCTCTTCATAGCCTCGAAGGCAGGTCCACCAGAATCGGACGAAAAACCCGCCTCCGAGACCATGACCGGAGTCGGAGTAGTCCTAGCCGAAGCACCAAGGGGGAGACTCGGAGCCGAAGCCTGAAGCCCCGATGTATCCCCCTCGGGCTCGACCGAGGATATCCGAGTACCAAAACCTGTAGAAGGGATGGAAAAGGTTGGAGCCAAGGTCGGATCCAAAAGACTAGTAGGAGGTTTCAAGCCGACCCAAGGACTTCACTCGATTCAGCAGACTCCGACTCCGATGACACCGAGGTTGTCGGAGGAGGAAGAAATGGAACCGATATAGTGGCTGGCTCCAGAGCCGACTGGGCTGGAGCCAAAAATAATTTAGTTAACACTGGCGACTGGAGGAGCCTCTGGACCCATCCTATCCACATCCAAATCAGACAGCCTGGAGGACTTGGAGGAGACAGAAGGGGGTCGAGAAACCCTCTCTGTCAGAACCGAGACAAGACTGGGGGATCGGCTCCAAAAGGATCGGAGCCGAAGCAGGCTCGAGAACCACCACAACCTCCTTCGGCATCGACGACCGTGGAGTCGAAGAAACCGATCCCGAAACAGACAAGACTTCCTGCGGCTCCGAGACCAGTGGAGCCGAGGAAGGAGACATAGCCTTGGACAGTACCTCCTGCGGCTCCGAGACCAGTGGAGCCGAGGAAGGAGATATAGCCTTTAACTTTTTCTCCGGAGGCTCCGAAGAACTAGTCGGAGCCAGAGACTTCATTTTTGCCTTGGACCTGGATTTCTCTGAGGGGGGAGAAGACGGTAAAGTTTCCTCAAAGGAGGCTTTAATCAAACCCTTAAGGATAAGTTTATTTTTTCTCTCCTGTAAAACCCTGGAAGAGAAGGCATGACAAACACTGCAGGATTCCTGCAAGTGTATGGCCCCAAGACAATAAACACAGATGGCGTGGCCATCAGTCAATGACATTTTGTATGCACATTTGGTGCATTTTTTAAAGCCAGATGGCTTATGTTCTTTTTGTTCCTTACCAGACATAAGGAAAAACAACCACACATTCAACAACACAAAGAGGAAGGGTGGAAAGGGCTCTAACGTAAACGCCCGAACACTAAGACACAAAAAACGCCCGACACTAAGACACAAGATAGGGCAAAGGCCCTCTAACTCACAACGGGCCTAGCCCGCCAAACAGAAGGATACCACATAACCAACAATAAAAAGACCGCAATCAGTCACAAAAAATGGAAATAACAGACAATGTAGCTATTAAAATAGCTTTTTGGTATAATAACTCGAGCAAACAGCTATAAGTTCAAAAAAAGAGAGGGTACTTAGCCACAGCCAAGTCGAGACCTCAACGTTACTCTAGGAGCGGCAAACGAGATCTGGGGGTTTGGGCATGATGCATCCTGGGATACAGGGTTAGCCCAGCCAATGAGGGACTTTGTGCTAGTTATAGTGGCCAGTCGGAGCCGACTCTCAGCTCCGAGCCCGTCAGTAATGAATGTAGGCGAGATAGGATCACATTACATCCATAGATATGGATACTTACAAGTTCAATGAATAACTCTTTCCAGAACACAATATATAACCAAACTATGTGGGGGGCTGTGCCCGCCACACCACTCCTTACTTTATATACTAACTCCAGCATCGCTCTACAGTACGGAAAACGCCATATATAACTTTCAATTAAATGAGTTATAGTCAAATGAATTTTCAGTGAAATGAAGTAGACCCGCAGACACATGCATATATGTATATACACGCACGCACATATATCTTCATAGATCTACTTCAGTAGATCGAATCGCCATAAAACCAAAATTTAAATTAATGAGATGAGAAGATTGCAATTTCAGAAGAATGAAGATTTTGAAACGGGTAAGAATGAAAAAACAACTGCACAGTTGGGAAGTCATCTTAGACTTGTTCTCTTCATGTTTTAAAATGTTCACTCTGTTTGGATCTGGTGAGGTCAGCAGATATGTATGCAGTCCCACAACTGCAGATCTATACATGTAATCAGTTTCGAGGGACCTGATACCTACTTCAGAATGAGGAGTATATAAATATTGGTATACACTGATTTTTATATAGTATTTGATAAGTGTGAAACATTTTTCTTGTTTTCCTTTCTAACTGATCCAGTATCTTTTGAGGTCAATCAATCACCACAGAATTTTAGGTTTGAACTGGAAGAGCAACATGGTTTACAGCTTGGACTGTTCCTTGATGGCAGTGCTGTCTAAAGTATTAGATTTAGTCTTCTAAACTATTCCTTACTGAGCTTTATTCATATTTGTTCATGTTTTACTGTCGATCCTTCATCAATTCTGAAATATTTATACACTCCCTCTTCAAGTTCTTTTATATCACATTGCTGTTCCCAAACTGATATTTTCTGGGTGCTTCCGCTTTCCTGCCTTAAGTTTTAAGTCATTCACAAAAAGATGACGTTTTTAACACCTGGCTGTTTTCTGGGAGCCAAACTGTCACCATGATCTTATCTGTTAAGTAAACAGCTTAATGTGCTAAGGGCAAGACAAAACAGCAGCAGTGACAAAGTCACCCCGGAATATCCCCCTTTGAATTTTTATCCCTGGGATAAAAATTTGTCCTTTATATTAACTTAGCTGCAAAGTGGTTTGCCACTGTTTCATGGTCACTGGAATGTAATTAATCAACGTAGGGTTTATATAACACATCTGTAAGCACTGCATTATCCATTAATGTGGGATGTTGTCAAATGCTTTTTTTTGTACTGTCTATGCCATACTTAGATTTTTCCCCTTTTTACAATTCTCCATTATGACTTTATCTAGCAACAGATGATCCTTTGTTCCATATGACTTTCTTTTGTCCCCTATGTGTTCTATTGTCATGATTGAATTTTCTTCTAAATGACTATAAACTCTGTTTGCATCAGTTTTAGTATTTAGTATATAGTTTATACAGCTGTGGGAGGCAAGTTATTGGTCTATAGTTTTTAAGATAGCTTGCAGGTTCATGCTTAAGTAAGGAGGAGTATCGTTTTTACTGTTGTTAAGCAGGTTGGTGTCTGTTTGGGATGGGCATATAAGTAGCTCTTCTACCCATTCAGCATCTTTGTTATGTTCCACAGGGTCTTCATACATATTTCTCCAAATGGGTTCCTTTTTTGGTGATGTTTCTATTCCTTTTGCTTTGCTTCTTTATAAAACTTTTTTTGGTCATTAAAGAATTGCTTATTTTGTGCTTTTCCTTTACATTTATCTGCATATCTTCTAAGTTTTTTGCCTGTGCTGATATATTTAGTTTATTATTTGCCGCAGTGTGTGATAGATCCTGGTCTGTTCTAATAGTCCACATTGCTTTTATCACATCCATCTAAGTATTTCTGTCTATCCGTTTCCTCTTCTATAGAATATATATAGTTTCACTCTTCTAGTGACACTTCTTGCTTTAACTGCTTTTTAGTTTTTTTCTATTTGATACTTCCATGATGGTATATGATTTCTTCCCTTCGCTTATTGCTCTGTGTTTTTGTGGCAAGACTTTATCTGTTGTTAATTTAGCTACACAATTGTCTTTCTTCTTTCGGCTTTTCCCGGTTAGAGGTCGCCAGAGCGGATCACCTGGCAGTGGAGTTTTACGGTGTCGAGTTGCCAACCCGACGCCCAACCTTCCACACAAGGCACACACATGTACACACACACACACCTAGGGCCAATTTAGAGTGTCCAATCAACCTACAGCAAGTCTTTGGGATGTGGAAAGAAACCCACGCAACCACAGGGAGGACATGCAGACTCCACACAGAAGGCACCCCAGCCGAGGATCGAACTGGAGAACTTCTTGCTGTGAGGTGGCAATGCTACCCAGTACACCACCGTGGTTGCCCAAATTTAGCTGCACAATAATATACCCTATTTCTTTTGTTATATCACATGAACTTCTGTTAATAGTATTGATTACTGTGTTCATCTGTTTTATCAGAATTCTAACATTTTGGGTTTTTATTACTTTGTGTAATCTATTTCTGTTATCAATCTTAGTATTTATTTTTTATTTTTATTTAACATTTGTTAACCGGGAAAGTCCGACTTGGAACGAGCCAATTTTCAGCCAATGCCCGGGGAGAAACGCTCCAGATGCATGTCTTTGTAATATGAAGATTAGTATGTCTATCCATCTCTATTAAATCAAGCAACTCTTCCCTTAGATAATTTTCTTCCAAACTGAGGGCACATTCTTCGCGCTCTGTTTCCTGTAGGCATTCTACAGAAAGCTCCAGAATATCATCACGTAACATTCACTTCAGCTGCATCTTGTTCATAGTTTAGTTTCATAGTATAGTACTAGGCTATACGCCCTGGGGCATTTGTAAGCCTAGCCATAGTGATGTGGCTTTTGCCACCCCATGAAATGGTACAAAAATGTACAGAATAAATCTAGAATACTGTGCCTCTGTCTAGTAGGGACACAATGAAGGTCCCCTACTGTGCCCCTGTCTAGCAGAGACACAGATGTGACCCCTGGGGTAAACTTACGATCTCCCATCCACTCATCAAGATTTCTCTTGAAGAGAGTCAGTGAGGGGCTCTGCCTAATACGAACTGGGATCCTGTTCCAAAGCATGGGAAGCCTCTGGGTTATGAATCTATCCCTCCAGCATGTCCTATTCATACTTGTGCCGAGGTTTAAGTCTTTAGCTCTCGTGGTCCTGATGGATTTGGATTTTTTGAGGTGGAGCATGTCCATCAGAACCTGATTGGACATGGCCTTGTACGTCAGGCAGAGATCACCTCTGAGCAGGCGGTATGCTACTGAATACAGCTGAAGTTTCTTTAGTCTGGCAGAATAAGACATATGTTGGAGACCCTTGATCCTTTTGGTGAGGTACTTTTGTGGTCTCTCCAGCTGTTGCAAGTGCCGGGTGAGGTACATACCAAATGGGGCATTGTACTCAATCATGGGTCTGATGAGGGAGGAATATAGGGGTACAATGACATCCTTGGATCTGGATGTGAATCCCTTCATGATGAGGTGTGCAAGGTAGAATGTTTTTCTAACCACTCTGGCAACGTGGGTGTCAAATGAGAGGTCGCTGTCTACTTGGGTCCCTAGGTCTCTGATTACTTTTTCCATACTCAGTGGGTTGCTGTCTATGTGATAATTTGTGGGTACTTTGTTTTTCCAAAAGGGATGACTATACATTTTTTGGCATTTAGTTTAAGGCCGTGACTACGGCACCAGTTGTCCGTTTCAGTGAGGTCTTTTTGTAGGATGTGTGTGTCTGCTGGTGTATCGACTATGGCGCCTAGTTTGCAGTCATCTGCAAACTTTGTCAGCCACAGCCCTCCCATGTTTGCTTTAACATCTGAAAAATAAATGCCGAACAAGAGGGGTCCCAGGACAGATCCCTGTGGGACACCACTTGTGACTGGCTTTGAGTCTGACATTGCTCCAGCGATTTTAACTTTATGGGTTCCGTCCTTTAGCCAGTTTGCAACCCATCTAGTGACATAAGGGTTTACTTTTAAGCTGTTTAGCTTATCTATGATGCCTGAGTGGGGTATTGTGTCGAAGGCCTTAGCCAAGTCCAGGTATGCTGTATGGACTGCTTTGCCCTCATCAATGGCTCTAGTGACTGTTTTGAAAAAGTCAACCAGGTTTAAAAGGCAGGATCTGCCCTTTACAAAGCCGAACTGGGTGGGGTCAAGTGTCTGTAGGTCCCCTATGTCTTTGTTTATGAGTTCCATAATGATTCTTTCCATAACTTTGCAGACCAGGCTAGTTAAGCTTATGGGGCGGTAGTTTCCAGGGTCTGTAGAGGCACCCCCTTGTGGAGTGGGACCACTGTTGCTGTACGCCAGTGTTCAGGTACATATCCCGAAGTAAGGCTAAGGTTAAATAGCATTTTTATGTGTGGGTTTAGCTCCTCTTGGAGTTCACGTAACACGCACCCCGGGATACTGTCAGGTCCCATTGATGCTGTGTTTTTTGCTTTGTTTAGGGCGGTTCTCACTTGGACATCTGAGATGACAGGGAGATTACATTCAGCTGGGATAAGTATTTCTTCTTTTGGGGGTGAAGGAGGCGAGAAATTTGCACTGAACCTGTCAGCCAGAATGTTAGCAATATCTGTGGGTTCAGTGTATTTTTTGTTGTTGTGAACCAACTCTGAGCATATCTGAGGGTTTCCGCCCAGGTTTCTAACAAAGCTGAAGAAGGCTTTGTGGTTATCTTTAGTGTCCTTGGCGATTTTTCTCTCAAAGTTTGCCTTGGATGTTTTTATGAGAGAATGTAGTTTTCTGCTAATGTTGATCAGAGATTGCTTCCCTTCATGGGATTTCGCTCTGACGTGCAGTAGCTTCCTTCTTTTGTTATACAATTTGTTTATGGTTGAGGTCCACCACACAGGATGCTTACATTTGGTGGAGAAGGACTTGGATTTGTTTGGGATTGCATGATCCATGCATTCTTGGAGATGTCCATAGAAAGCATTTGTGAAGGATTCGGCATTGTGGGATGTGGTATCCACTGACGCAATGGGCTTAAAGGATACCATCTCAGTCTTAAGAAGAGTGAAGTCTGCTTTTGAGAAGTTTTTCACTGTGGTCTTTTGTGCTGGGGGTGGAGGTGGGATATGTATATCCAGGGTGATTAGTTTGTGGTCAGATCTCACTAGTGAGGGGTATGCTTCCGGTGTGGAGCATTTTGTCCCCATGTTTGTGATGATTAGGTCTAGTATACTATCTCCCCTAGTGGGAGAGGTGACTAGTTGTTCCAGTGCATTTGAATTTATGAATTCCAGGAACCTTTGGGCTAGGGTATTAGGGCTAGAATAATGTACCCAATCTATGTTTGGGTAGTTGAAGTCTTCCATTATGATGGTATTTTGTGATACATTCATATCCTCCAATGTCTTCAGGAAGGCTGAGTGGGGTTCTTAAGATTGGGAGGGTGGTCTGTAACATGCTACCAGTTGTATAGCAGTTTTGCCTATGGTTAGTTACACCTGTATGGTCTCTGATGCTTCATGCGTTGCTACTAACCTGGAGGTGTGGGTGTCCTTTATGAATATGGACACTCCCCCTCCCTTTGTGGTTCGGCCCGGGTTTTGGGGCCGAAAAGCATGATACGAGGTATAGCCTGGTAGCGCTGGGGTGCTCTCATGAGCCTTGAACCAGGTTTCAGTTACTGCACAGACGTCGATGTTCTCCATGCTGAGGAGTGCATCAAGTGCCTGCATCTTGAGATTTAGACTTCTGGCATTGGGCAGCATTACCCTTAGTTTTTTTCCATTTTTGTTTTCTAAGGAGGTGGGTTTGTCTTTTGAGCCTTGCCTAAAAAGGCACTATGGGGGTGGCAAGAGCCTTAGCCAATATCCGGAAGCCCAGTGGTGACAGGTGTAAGCCATCCCTTGCGAAGCAGCGTGGCTTGTCCAACATATCATCCCAGGCAGACAGACATTGGATCCCCTTAGAATGACACCAGTACTTGAGCCAATTGTTAAAGCTGATCATCTTGTCTTTGTATTGTGGTATCATTCTTGGTGAGGGCAAGATGCTGCTCAGGGTCAGGGTCATACCAGCCTGGGCTACATAATCGGAGAGCTCCTCTATGTCTCTTTTCATGTAGTCCAGGGAGGTACGTCTCAGGTCATTCACACCAGCATGGACAATGACGGAGTCATATTTGTAATTGCTTTGGAGTAACCTGAGTGCGTGTGTTATGTGGCGGATCCTAGCTCCCGATAGACAGCTCACAGTCACCTTCTCCTTGTTCAGCCTGGTCAGTGGGACATCAGTGTGTCTGACTATGGAGTCACCTATTACTAGTGTATCAGGCAAGGTGTTTGGCCTTAAGGGCTGCGATTGGTCGACACACTGATTTATTGAAGTATGTGTTGCATGTGTTTTGTTTTGAGGTGGTGGATTTTTGGATGGCTGCTTTGGGAGCCTCTGTTGTTTTGGTAAGTTTTTTATTAGAGCCTCCGAGTATGTCTTTGTGTTTTTATGTGTTTGGTTTGCAGTTGTGGTAGGACTATGTGGGACTGGGATTGTTGTGTGTGTGGTTGCCATCTCCTCCTGTCTGGTCATGCCAGCCCTGAGTTGAGAGAGTTCAGCCTCCAGTTTGGCTATATAGTTGCATCTCTCACATGTATTTGTGTTTGTTGGGAGGAGGAGAGGGTTGTCTGTGTACATGAGACAATTGTAGCATTGTCTCAAGATGCCCAGAGTGACCAGCTAAACTGGAGACGACGCCAGTAATCTACCACTCGACATGCTAGAACAGTATAAGGGAGTGGTATACCTTTAAGGGAAGTAGATATTCACAGGGGTGGTGAGTAGATGTAGTGCTTTACTTAGTATGAGAGTGCTTACTTAGTAGAGAAGTATTGAGAACAAGTGCTAGGCTTATAATACAGTGAGTAGTCTGGTTATACTAAGAGTAGAGCTTCCTTAAGGGAAAATTTGAAGAGCAGACTTGGCGGAGCCAGAAAAAGGTTAACCTTGTTGTGTTATCCATGGCTCTTTCATATGGGAACTTACTGGCCTATCACTTCACAACAATGACTGTGTCAGAGTCGCCACTGTTTCCTGCTCTTCCAATTGCTGTGCAACTCCAAATAAACTTTTCTACTGGTTTCGTAGTGAGGGACATCAAAGCATCTTCATGTTGCAAGAGATTAGATGCTTCCCCGTTCCACCTGTTTCTCCTTAATTTGGGGACTCATTGTTCCATCATGCTGTGACGTTACCAGAGTTGGATTTTCTACACTACTAAATCCTTCACTTCACAGGTAATCCATAACTTCAGTTTCTATTTCTTAACCTTCTCCATTACTAATCTTCTCTTCTACTTTCCCCCTTTTTTTCTTATAATCCAAAGACGCGTATAATACTATGAAAACACCCAAAGAAAGCAGGAACCAAGCTGAAGCCACAAAACTTGTTTATTTAGCACTTTCATCCACAAACACTGGACTTCATCAGAATAAACATACTATTGCAATGTAGTAATTCTTGTGTAATTAGTGCAATTTGTGTGAGAGGGGAGGGGCTTTTAATTGAAGTGATTGTGTACTGGTATATAAAGTTCATGGAGTGAGTGAGTATGTTTATTCTGATGAAGTCCAGTGTTATTTGTGGACGAAAGCGCTAAATAAACAAGTTTTGTGGATTTAGTTTGGTTCCTTTTTTTCTTATGCTTTGTGAAATTTTCCAAATCTGGATGCCTTTGCCTGCATCTCTATTCAAATATCTTTGGTTCTGCTTTTTTGTATTGATTAGTTTTGTTTTTTCGTTTTGCATAAATATTGGACCATATCAAATCTCTCTTTCTTTCCCATGTCCATATTTCTTCGACAGATGTATTCCGCTGTAGCTGTTTCTCCTTAATTTGGGGACTCATGGTTCCATCATGCTATGACATAACCTGTGTTAGATTTTCTACAGTAAATCCTTCAGTTTGCAGATATTCCATAACTTCATCTTTTATTTGTTAAACTTCTACTTTACTAATGTTCTGGTCTACATTTCCCCTTAGTGATCTTATTTTTTTTGTATTGTGAAAATGTTCATATCTTTATAGGATCATAGGAGGTTACTAGGCTAATAGCCCAAGGGCCCTTATAAGCCTAGCCAAGTTCAACCCATGTTCCCAAGGGTATCTGGTTCAGGCACACACTAAAATCATCACCTATTGCCCCTGACCAAGAGGGACACAAGTGGAACCCCCAGGGTGAATTTCTGGTTACCCATCCAATCTCTGCTTAAATAGGGCCAGCGAGGGGGTTTGTTTAACATGAACAGGAAGCTTGTTCCACAGGTGAGGCAATCTCTATGAGACAAATCTGTCTATCCAGGAAGTTCTGCTGATGTCACTTACCAGGTTAAGGTCCTTTGAGTGAGTGACCCGTGTGCCATTTGACTTGTGAATGTGCAGCATTTCCATCAAAGCTGGGTCAGAAACTGCTCTACATGCAAGGCACAAGTCGCCTCTGAGCAGTCTGCATAACAGAGTAAAGTGACAATGATTTCAGTCTGTCCACATAAGACAGATTTCGAAGACCCTGAATTTTCTTCGTAAGGAACATTTGCGGTCTCTCCAATTGCTGCAGGTGTTTGGAAAGGAACATACCAAAGGGAGCACTGACTCCATCACTGGCCTGATGAGGGAAGAGTAGAGGGGGTTATAACCTCTTTTTCTGGAGGCAATGCCCTTACTTATGAGAAGAGCAATATAAAATGCCCTTCTTACCACTGTGGAGGCATGGTGATCAAAGTTAAGGTTGCTGTCAACCTGTGAGCCCAGATCTCCCACCACTGACTGTGTGCTTAGGGTATTGCTGTTAATGTGGTAGGTTGCAGGAACATCACTCTTGCGGAACAGGATGATGATGCATTTATTTGCATTAAGTTGAAGACCATGACTTTGGCACAAGTTATTGGTCTCCGTAAGACCTTCTTGTAGGATGCTGACATCGCTAGAGGTTTCAATGATCATTCCCAGTTTGCAGTCATCAGAAAACTTTGTCAGCCATAGTCCTTTAGTTTTAGCCTGCACTTCAAAGAAGTCAATTCTGAAGAGTAGGGGTCCCAGAACCGACCGCTGTAGAACACCACTAGTTGCGGTTCTGCTGGAGGAGGTGAGTCCCCTATTTTGACCGTATGAGTTCTATCAGTGAGCCAGTTTGCAACCCACCTGACAATACATGCATTGATACCCAGCTGGGTGAGTTTATCAATGATGCCTGGGTGGGGGATTGTGTCAACGGCCTGTATTTCTCTTCAAATATATTTGGAGTTGCTTTTTGTACTGATTGGTTTGGCTTTCTTCTGTGTATAAATATTACACCATATCAGATATCTTTTTTTTTTCACATCCATGTTTCTTTTTTTATACCTTTCAAAAATCACTAGGTTTTGTTCTGTATATTTTCACACTACCTCTGTCGCTTCTTTTTCCAAGCAGCCCAACGTTTCTTTGTCTATATAACATTTTTCATGCTTGTGTTGTATTAATGAACACAAATTTGCATTTGAAACTTTTGGCAGTTTTTGTTGTGCAATTATTTTTCTTTCCTTAAATTTCTGTCTTAATCTTTCTGAATATCTTCTATCTGGAAATTTGGGGCTTCCTGCATAATAGTAGCAATACAGAATTCCTTTCTTATTCTCAATAGTCCAATCTATGATCTTTATGGGTCTCTCATGGCCTGTCAGTTTTTGTGGACTAGCACTTCCTTCTACAACATGGGAGCCCCCCCCCAAGCCTGAAATAATCCCATTGTAGGAATGTTTCCATGTCTTGAGGATTCTACACTGTCACTTTTGTAGTCCTGGCACCAGTGCACATACCAGGACTGGGCACTTTCTTATACTGTGACTTGTGCACCCAGCTGTCTGTTTTTTACTTTTTTAATCTACCTCTGCCCATGATATACGCTATATAAACTACAGTCTATATTTCAGTGTCGTCTTGGTGAGATTTTGTGAAAATAGGGTCTACTTCATGAAGGTACACACCAAGAATCGAGGATGAATTCAGTTTCAACAATATCACTCTCCTTTTTCTTGCTGATTTTATCATCTCTCCATTCGGCCCTGCTTCTCCATTGAGACCCCTGTATGCAGAGTGCCCTTTGAATGTAAGTGAGGCTGCTGAAGACTATACTGAATATGTGAGGATAACAGGGCATACTTTAGTGTAAAGATGTGTGGAATACTTGCTTGTATGGAATATACTTTGCCTGGTCTACATGTTGCAGTGGAATATGGGACATGGTGTCACTTCAAGCCAATAACATTTCTTTACTAGATGCAAGCTGTATTACTGAGCACTGCAGGTATCAGAGTGCTACTGCACATTTCAGTACCTCAGTTCTCATGAACATTAACACTTGTTGTTCATCTATTTGTGCAGCTAGCTGCCATTGCACACATCACTGATGCTTAATGTCCTCTAATACCAGAGTTGCTTCTCTTTTTCATTAAATGCTAAGGAATTTTCAGTCTCTGCCTTAATGACCGGTAGCTCAAGAGGGGACCTTAGTATAATGTTTCATCGACTAGACAGCACATTAAGCATGCGGCATTCACCTGCATGTCATAGTGCACTGCTGTATCAGTACAGGAGAATACATTTAAATACCACCACAAGACAGAACTGACAACTATCCGATTTTCCCAGTATCAAAGGAAAATGAAGTACCTCTCCCAAGTCACAGACAATGACTAAATTCTGCGACAGTAGAGAGTTGATCATCAGAACATCGATTATCCAAAACATCAGTTATCCAAATGCAGCCTTCCAAAGTTTTCAGGTAGGAAAAATCAAAGTCTGAATATGTAAACATTATAAATATTCGCTTGTGCATGTGTTTTGAGCTTCTAGCTCACTCGTGTGAAAAGTATTCTTTACTGTCCACTGGAATCGCTGAATGATTGATGTATGCAGAAAAAATAAGACTTTATAAGTTTTTTATCCGGTTCAATTGCATGTTTGATTATCCAAACAGTCTGGTTATCCAAACTACCCTAGGTCCCAAGATGGCTCGGATAATCAACTCTCTACTCTATACTTTACAATATGTAGAGGGTTGAGCCCAAGAACTGCTTTTCAGTGAAAATGGGCAACTGGACTTGCAATTCCTAAACTAATATAATCATCCCTGATGTCTCATACCTAGGGGCAAGTTAGAGGATGTGGTAGCCTATTTGAATGAAAAGGTTTGATAGTCTGGGTTTTGCTAGAAACCAAATCATGGACATAAATAACTGTGTGGAGCAGAAAACACACACTTAGCAGAAGGGAGTCATACATAAATACTTTGACTAGACCTTGACTCAAACAAAAAAGAAATTTAAGTTAGTCTATCAATATCTGTGGGTAAACAGGCAAAGCCCTACCACAGCTCTGTTGCAGAGAGGGATAAAGCCCTGATTGTACCCCAAATGTCCAGTCTCATTAGCAGCTTGGCACTGCAAAAGCCAGGGAGGGAAGGATGGGAAATGAGTGGCTACAGCTCTCTCATTCTGTAGGAGTGAGGGATGGTTTCTGGACTTTTGCACTGCTCTGCTCCAGTGCTACATATGGAGGCCCAAGAGCACAGAATGCAGGAGCTGGTCTCAGAATGATGTTTGCTGTTATTACTTACGTTGGTGATGGTAGCCCTTGTCTACATGTAAGGAGGAGTGTGCATGTTCAGATGCAGTGTGGTACTGGTAAGTCCCTGTGATGATGCAGGTGTTTATGTCACCATGGTGGGGTTAGAGATTAAAAATATAAAAAGTCCCCATTATTTACATCTTACTGGGTGTGACGAGGGACACAAATGACCCTTGTGACTGCCTTGATGAAAGACTCCTCTGGACAGCTGACCCTGTATTGTACCGGGCAAATCCTAATTCTCATGTTGTTTGACAGTAGGCACACATGGGGGCAAAAAGTGTGTTAAAAAAAAAAAAAAACAAAGCCCTAAATTACTCAGATTTATTTTGCTATTATAATCCATATATATCATGAAAATTAAATAAAACAAATCACATGGAAGGAGATATGTTCATTATTTAAACTCTCAAGGGCATTAGGGTGGTCCGTTGTAGTACTGTAAATTCTTGAAGTAAAAATCCTTTTTTAGACACTGTGGTGTACTGTCACTGCAGAATTATGAAGGCATCATCATCATCTTGATCATCATCAACCCCCTTTTTCCCATTTTCTGCATAGGATTGGGGTATTCACCATCTTTGTCTCGACTCATTGCTACTCTCCTACCTTCTTTGACAGTCATGCCTGACTGTCAAAGGTCTTCTATCACACAATCCATCCATCTCTTTGCTATGAGGGTCCAAGACCTTCATTTTAGCTCAATATTAAATAGTCTATGTAAAAATAGTAGTACTTCAATCAACAGTAATATGCTTATTCACTGCATTATGCAGTCTCACTCTGCAATATCATCATGCACAATTAGTGCAACAAAATCAGATTACACTGAACAGAAATGTTTCTCCTGATTTCTTATTTATACTAACCTGAACACTCCTGCCCATTTTTTCAGTAGAGTTTCATTATACTGATCTCTTATTTCATGCAAGAGATCAAACAGTCGATTCACAGGAAAACCATAACCCTAAAAAAGTGAAGAAAATAACATAAAGATGATAAAACATTTAGATACATAAAATGTAGTGCAACTTGCAATGTCTTGTCTACTTAAACCAGCAGTACATTTAACTGTATTGTATTGTAAAACTAAATTAAAACAGTACACAACATGGGAGAAAAGTCTAGGGTTTACAAAAAGTTACATAAAAAGAAGACAGCTGTGGTGGTTTTACTTGACACAAAGCAGTAACAGGAGTTCAGGCAATGTAATACAGCAGTAAGTGCATATATAGACAAAGGAAACCTGATGCACTGTACTGTGTTATACCAAGATGCCAGTTATGCAACTGTTCTCAGCCAGAGTCAAAAATCACCAAATTAGCTAGAAAGTTAATAATATATAACTCTCAAATGATGTATCAAAAACAAATGCATAACTGTCTACTCCAACATTCACATTAAAAACATTTACATCCCTAACCTTGAGTAAAAAAAAAAATCATGGGAATAACGCAGGGAGGTAAGTTAAAGATAGCCTGTTATTCTAAGGAGGTTAATTAATGACTTGTCTATTACTACTACAGAGCTTACAGCATAATCTGTTAATGTAGGGAAGGTAACTAGAAATTACCATTTTGAGAGTTTATATATATATATATATATATATATATATATATATATATATATATATATATATATAGTGCATGGAGAACGGTGATTACATTCCAATATTTGTAAAATGACAAACCAGTTAAGTGCCAAGTGTTGTATGACCCAACCTTAACAACTGTTAAGCAACCCCTACTTACGTTGTTAAGGTCAGGCCTACCGCTTGGCTGTAAAATCTGCCTTTACTGACTAAAAAATGACAGTGCCAGAGCAAAAGATTTGCTTCTGCCTACAGTCTGTACCCTTAATGTGTCCCTAACTTTCTGTAAAAAGATGTTCTGAAACTCGAATATACATTACTTAGTGACTTCAATCCTCTGCGTTTTGTCAGTTAAATAAGAAGCTATGTTCTTACCATAACGTTCTATCTGTATTGTTGATCTTCATTCATTCATTACTGATGGGTCTCTGTTCCGTCCTTGGAACCGACTTGGCTGATATAACAAGCTCTCACCAGCCAAAAACTCTCGAGCTAAGGTTACCCATAGTGCCCTTCTCCTAATCTCCTCAGTTTGCCCATAAAGACAATAAAGTAGAGGCTTTGTCTGAGCAAATGCCCTAACGTATGACCAGGACCAAATCTGAACCTCCAAGAGTCTTTCGGAGAGGGTTGGTGGGTTGGATGTCATGAATGAATGAAGATCAACAACACAGATGGAACGTTATGCTAAGAACATAACTTCTTTATCTGATGTTGTTAATCTTCATTCATTCATAACTGAAGGGACAGAGTCCCTAGCTATCTTGTGTCCTGGGAGGCCCTATGGAAGGATATTCCTGAGCACCATTGAGCCAAAGGATGCTCTCCCCCTGGAGACCAAATCCAACTTGTAATGAGTGATAAAAGTATGAGGGGTAGCCCAAGTAGCTGCTGCGCAAATGTCATCTATAGAAGCTCTTGAATGAAAAGCCACCAAGGCAGCAACTGATCTAGTTGAATGCGCTTTGATTTTGGTAGTTAAATGAATCTGGTTTTGTTGATGGATAAAAGAGATGCAATCTCTCAACCATTTTCCAAAGTGACTTTAGAAACTGATTTTCCTAACTTGGGTCCTGAAAAGGACAGGAACAATTGGTCAGATTTATGGAAAGACTTAGTCCTGTCTACGTAGAAATGTAGTTATCTATGTGCATCTAATTAATGCAAGCAATATTCCCCTTTATTAGAAAAATTTAGGAAAAACTGGTAAGCCAATGGATTGACTGATATGCAACTCTGAGACAACCTTGGGTAGAAAAGAAGGGTTTGTCCGAAGAGATACTCTCTTTGTGGAAACCTATGTAAGGGTGATTTACACACAAGGCCTGGAATTCCGATATTTTCTTCACTGAGGTACTGACTACCAAGAAAAAAAAGTCTTCCAAGACAAGAATTTTATATTGCAAGAGGCAGCAGGGCTCAAAGGGATGACGAGTTAGTCTGCAGAACCAGTGTCAAATTCCAAGGTTCGATGTACTCTTTGAAAGGTGGTTTTATATGCATGACTCATTTCAAAAAGATTTTACAGAGATGGTGAGATATTAGTGAGGAATCTTGGAAACCATTATGGAAGTTTGAGACAGCTGCTAAATGGACCCTGATCATAGAAGCTGAAGCTCCTGAATGGAGTAAGGTTGATAAATACTCCAACACTAAACTAATGGGAGCTAGAAAGGGGTCCAGTCCCTTCTGCTGAGACCAAAAGAAAAATCTGTTCCATTTGCTATGATAAATTTTCCTGGTGGACAGTTTAAGGGAAGCCAGAAGTATTTTTCGTACAGGAGTAGAAAAGTTATTTTGCCTGGTAATTACTGGAAATGGAGGTACCAAGCTTTCAGCTTGAGGCTCAATAGGTTTGGATGGATCAGCCCCTGTGGGTGTGACAGTAACCCTGGAGTTGGATCCACAGTCCATGGGCGGTGAACCAGATGAGGCCAAAGGAAGGGGAACCAGATTTGTCAGGGCCAATAGGGTGCAATGAGGATTACTTTGCTTCTCAGCCAGAGAGCTTTCTTTAGAAAACGTGGGATCAGAGGGAAGGGAGGGAAGGCATAAAGCAGTCTCAGGAGCCAATTGCGTACTAGAGCATCCCTCGGGGACTTCCCCTGAGGGTGGATTAGGGCAAAGTAGCTGCTGCATTTGTGGTTGGTTAGGGACACAAATAGATCACAGCAAGGCTGACCCCAAGCGACGAAAAAGTTCTGTCGTCACTTTGGGAATGAGAGACCACTCGTGAGACAGAAGAATGCATCTGCTCAGTTTGTCCGCAATCACATTGGAGTTCCTAGGAATATGCATTGCCACCAGAAAGCGGTTGGAGGCCATCGTTCACTGCCATACTCTCATGGCTTCCCGACAGAATGGGTAGGATCTGTTCTCCCCTGTTTGTTGATGTACCAGACTACTGACATGTTGTCTAACTCAATAGCAATTGTCCCCAATGGGAGGGCAGATTGAAATGCTTGCAATGCCAGAAGCACCACCCTCAGTTCTAGGATGCTGATATGCAAATTGACCTCTAAGGGGGACCAGGTGCCTTGGACTGTCTTTTCTCTGAAAATGCACCCCATCAGGGATGCATCCATGGTCACTACGGCCTTGGGCTGAGAAGGTGAGAAGGAACAACTCTACAGTTCAATTTCTGGCTTCATCCATAAAGTCAGATCTTGCTTGCAGTGGTTGGTTATGCGGATTGGGTGAGACATAGGATGTTTTAATCGGGACCATTGAGAGGTTGTAGTAATTTCATATGTAGTTTTGCTAGGAGAACTATAGTAATCATCGCTGCCTTTCATCCAAGCAGTTGAAGAACTAAACAAGCTGGGACTTTGTCCTGAGAGAATATCACTCGGAGTTGAGATCTTAGTTTGTGAAGCCTGCGATGAGGAAGGGCGGCAATGCAAATTCTCGTGTCGAATGCTGCTCCTACAAATTTTAGGCTTTGAGTAGGTAGTAGCTGTGACTTCTCTTCATTTACAAATATTCCCAGGAGTCGTGCTAACTGTAGGGTGTAATGCAAGGCAAGAAGCAGTAGATGCTTGGAGGAGGTGGTAAGGAGCCAATCGCTTAAATATGGAAACACTTGGAATCCTTGCAGTCTCAAGTGAATTGTTACTACTGCCATACATTTGGTGAACACTCTGGGGGCTGTGGAGAGACCACAGGGCAGCGCTCAAAGTTGGTAATGACTGGCTCACACCTGGAAGCGGAGATATCTTCTAGAGTGTTTGTCCATTTTTATATGGTATTATGCATCCTGGACAGCTACAGAGTATATCCAGTCGTCTTTTTCCAGAAACGGAAGAATAGACTGAACCATGACCATCCAGAATTTGGTCTGTTTGACGAACTTTGTTCAAGATGCTAAGGTCCAGGATTGGCCTACAGTCCCCTACCTTTTTTTGGCACTAAAAAGAATCTTGAGTAGAATCCGGATTTTATCTGGTCTGGTGGGACTGCTTGGATGACTCTTTTTTTGAGTAGCTTTCGAATTTCTTGTGCTGCTATGTCCCTCTGTCTGGGTGGAACGTTGGGGATTCTCCTTTGTGGTCTCGGATAAAGATCGAAAGGGATGTGGTAACCTCAGGTAATTATTGTCTGCACCCAAGAATCTGATGTCATTCAGTGTCAGGCAGGCTAAGGGATGCAGAGAGAATCGTCCCCCGACTGCTTCCAGAGGAAAGCAATCGAGCTACTCTTCAGGAGTGCTGGTAGGGCTGCACAGAAAAGGAATCTCTGAACCCTGGTTGCACAGACCCCGTCTGCCATGGGGGGGGGGGTCTTCCTGATGAGTTCCCCCCTCTGCCCTGGGGGGAAAACTCACCACGTGTGTCACGGAATAGCCCTTGGGATTTCCTGAACCACATTTTTCCACTTCTCTGATTCCTAGTATAGGATCGTTGGGGAGTGGAAAAACATACGCCCTCAGCTGATAGGGTCTTTCCGTCCTTCTCATACTTGTCTAGTCTGCTTTTGGACAGGAGAGAGAGGAAACATCAACGGGAGCAATGACAAAAGAAGACTTAAAAGGGTCCACAAAGTCGCACAAGTGCATACAGGTGTGACATCTCATGATAATGCCTGTACCCGTTGCTCTGGCCTTCCCTTCGGTTGAATGTGCAATTAACAGCATGGATGAGTTGGATATGGATTCCAGGGTGGCAAGCTGTGAACCAACCTTGTCACGTACCTCAGACACTGTTTCTGCTAACGTCCCTGGGATTTCTGTAATCAAGGTCCCTTTGGAGACGGGTAAAATGTGGCAAGTAATTCAATAACCATATGGCAAAGGTCGTTGAAGCATAATCCCACTTCCCCAGTCTGTTCATCACCTGAGATGCCCTGTTTGGAGGATGAACAGCAGGACTCTGGTCTACAAGTTCTTTCTTGGTAGCTGCCGCCACCACCACAGCATCTACTGCCAAGCCTTTGGAGCAATGGGGTGATCCTCTGGAGGGGAGAGAATTTTGTCCGATCTCCGGGGGATTGTCTCAACAGTGTCAGGGGCCTTCCAGGCACGCTGCATGATGAGTTTTACCAAGTCAACTGCAGGCAGGGTCACCCAGGAAGTAGAGGGTTGGGCATGGAACGCCTGCAAGAAAACAGATTCCTCCGAGGAAGGGTTGGTGGGCTTCCAGTCACCCCTCTGTTTCAAGATCTCCAGTATGTCTCCAAAGGAGACATTATCAGGAGGTGACCATGGGGACCCTTCCCCTTCATTGTAATCTGTATCTTTGGTGAGGGATTCTTCTGGAGGATCAACGTGCTTCCTCTTGCACGATCTCTTTAGGGGGAAGATCAGAAGACGACGCCAATGTCCCAGAGTAGTGGAATGTGGGAGCTGCGAACCACAGGGCATGTAAATATGGCATTCCAGCACCAAGGGACAAAGAAAATCCCAAGTCTTTATTTCACCACAGGACCAGAATAACAAAGTTGTGGAACTAATCAAACAATAATCCAATTTGTATAATAAAACCTGTTATGTTTTAAAATAACAAGTCCATTAAAATTTGATTTAAATTTGAATATATATAACTGAATGTCCATAGACAGTATAAATAGAGAATAAACATCTTGTATGTATAAAATGTCAGCGAAACAGTACAAAGTAAACTATAGTTGATAAACTGTGTTACAATTATTACAATAGTGTATAATCAAGTACTGGATTGTGTATATGTACCAAAAAGGTTGCTGTGATAATTTGTTGTGTATAAATAAATAAATATTTATAATAAAAATCTAAAACTTTTTTAAAAGTGTATAAAGTTTAAAAATATACAACAGTAGATATGACAAAATCATGAATTTAATTGTGTCAGCACAATCACTATAACCATAACTTAATGAAACTGAAATGCAGATGTAATGAAATATTGTGTTGTGTGAAATTGATTAACAATGTTATGTATATGTTTATGTAAGTGGTAGTTTGATTATTTTTATTATTATTATTATTATTATTATTATTAAAAAACTTTCCCTAAAAACGTATTCCAGCACCAAGGGAGCCAACTGAGAGACTGCTGAGGCGAGTGCCCTCTCCATAACCTGGAAGCCAGGCCCACCTGAAGAGGGATGGGAGTCCAGGACCAAGAAAGAAAACCTCGGAACCAGGGTCTCACCTCGCTCAGACGAGCCCAACTCCAGGGAAGGAGCCACGAGAGGACTCAGAGCTGTCAAAGCAGCCGGAACCATAGATAGCACTGTAGAAAAAATTGGCGCCATACTAGGGATCATGGTGCCAAAAGACCAGTCACTGTCCCAAGGGTGGGTCAGCTCTGACTGAGCCATGGTCCACAGGGTAGGCTCGGAAACCAAGGTAAGATCTACCAATGGCACCGAAGAGGTTGGCACCAGGGTAGGGATCGGCATCGATTGCTCCAAGACCTGCGGGGAGGTTGAAGGAGGAATGTAGATTGGAGTCAGGGGGAAAAACCTTTGGCTCCAGATGGGAGGGAGGTCCTAGAAGGGGTTGGAATGCCTCTGGATGCTAAGAGCTGATCCACGAGTCCCACTACATCGAGCTCCGGAAGATGCCTGGTGGAACGGGTTGACATCCCCAATGGAGATTCAGGCCGATGTAGGAATGGACTTAGTTGTTGTCCAACAAAGGGGTCAAGTGACAGAGAATATCTGTTCCTGGGTAGTGTATTGACCTTTGGCAGCATGGTCGAAAGACCAAAAGGTTGTGATGAGGGGAGGGAAATGGCCTGTTTTAATGGGGAAACTATTTTTTGTGCCAAGAGGGTCTGTGGTACCGTGGAAGGGTTCGGTACTGTGGGAGTAGTAGTCACTGTCATTGTCTGTTCCACGGTCAAGGAACAACACCGTCAATGGAGTTTTTGATTCCAGTATGACACAGGTGTCAAAGTCATTTTAGTAACTTTTGGTTTCAGTTCCGTATGAACATGGGCCTTAGTGGTTTTCGATTCCTGCATATGAGGAGATGAAGACAGTAACTGGCTCCTCTTCTTCGACTTTTTTTAGGAGGGGTTGAGACCTCCGCCTCAGATAAAGCCTCCAAGAAAGGGGTTTTTAAAAGACCCTTCAGGATTAACTTATTCTTGCACTTGGCTAAAGTGCGGGCACTAAAGCCCTTGCATAGTTCACATGGGGGATGAACCAAGTGTGGTACTCCCAGGCAATAAAGACAGGAGAGATGGCCATTGGAGTTGGGCATCTTCCTGCCACACTTATCACATTGTTTGAAATCAGTAGTGCCCTTTTTGTCCAGCATAATACTACTATCCAGACAACAATAAAGCAACAGCAATGAAAACAGAAATTTAATAGTCAATAAAAAATACTGTCAACGAAAGTCACACACGCAGACGCACACGCATAAAGAAGGGAAACTCTTTCAACAACAGGAAAAGGAAGAAAATTAGCCCAAAAGGAAAGGGGAGTATCAACTTCTTCTTCTTTCGGCTTTTCCTGGTTAGGGGTCGCCACAGCGGATCACCTGTCTGCTCATGATTGGCAATGGAGTATTACAGTGTCGAGTTGCCAGCCCGGCGCCCAACCTTCCACAGAAGGCACACACACACACACACACACACACACACACACACACACACACACACACACACACCTAGGGCCAATTTAGAGTGTCCAATCCACCTGCAGCATGTCTTTGGGATGTGGGAGGAAAACGGAGCACCCGGAGGAAACCCACGCAACCACAGGGAGGACATGCAGACTCCACACAGAAGGCACCCCAGCCGAGGATCGAACAAGAGAACCTCTTGCTGTGAGGCGACAATGCTAACCACTGCACCAAAAGGGGAGTATCAACAATGGTATATATACATTACCAAAGGGTAAGGGAAAAGGAGGGGCCTGTACCAATGATGGTACCAAAAAGTACCAGTCAAGGTAAAAAGGAGGGAAATTCTCACTCGCACCAGCAGTGAAGTATTCCAAGGTATAAACGACTAAAAACAGAGGAGTTATAAGCAATTATAAAAGAAACCAGGTCGATGTTTTGAGGAAAAAAAGAAACAGTTTGACAGCTGGCCTGACGCGTCTTGAAACTCTACGTGGCAAAAAGATCTGGGGAGATTAGGAGAGGGGCACTATGAATAACCTTAGGTCGAGACTTTTTGGCTGGCACAAGCATGTTACATCGGCTGAGACTGTTCCGAAAATGGAATCGAGACCCATCAGTCATGAATAAATGAAGATTAACAACATCAGATCTACAGATTTCACTATAAACAAACAAAATATAAAGCAATAATCTGGATGTTCTATGAAAACATAGACAGTAGAGATGCATTTTATGTGTAAATGTGATGGACAGCATTATGCTGCCTTTCTGACTGCATCCGCTATGTGCTTTACGGCTTTGAAAGTCAAGAGAACGCTTAGCAATTTTCTCCCTGTAACTAAGAGTACATGGAGAATATACATCTCTATGTATGACACATTATGATCATCTCATCAATTACAACCCTGTATTATGTGTTCTTGACATGGATGCCAAGATTCACCTCTTGAGCCTCGCTCTTGAGGAGAATTTCTTGGCATCTATATCTCGAACACACAGTAAGCAGGTTATAATCAGCGAGTAGATCATAATCGTTTATATGTGTGTGTGTATATATATATATATATATATATATATATATATATATATATATATATATATATATACACACACACACACACACAGAAACATATTTTTGTTTGTTTACTTTTTTTTCCTTTTTTGTTCTTTTTTCCCTCCATGCCTGTTAACTGTCAAGGCTCCTGCCACTGCTCTTGGGCATGGAGGTGAGAGATGACTGGACAGGCCATCACACAGACAGTCATGGAGTTTGTTTCTGCCCTTGCCTGCAGCTTTGAGGACACTTTTAATGTTCATAACCTCATCCCTGGGTGGGTGACGCAGGGATTCTCTTCACATTGTGGTTTTACTACATTGCCCTTGTGTGTATGCATGCTTTCACACAAGATAATGAGGGAATTTATACAATTCAGTAACTGGCACTGGTGGACTGGGACCATCACCCTTCCTCCAGGATGGCAGAGATGGTGCTGTCTGATCAGC
Source organism: Protopterus annectens (assembly GCF_019279795.1). Lineage (NCBI taxonomy): Eukaryota > Metazoa > Chordata > Ceratodontiformes > Protopteridae > Protopterus > Protopterus annectens. The sequence goes on from NC_056748.1 coordinate 895,324,062, forward strand.
TCCTATCCTTTCCTATCTGTCATCTGCAGTTTTCAAACTATTAGCCCAACTTAGGTCACGTGGGTCATCATATGCCACAGAATTCAGCAGGGTAGGAGTAAAATGAAAACTGGAAGAATTAACAGATGGTGTGAACTTAATTAAACACTGTCATTTTATTTTGTAAAAAAAAATCTGTGGCTATCATTAATACATTAAGGAGTCATTTATGTATTGCAGAGCAAAAATATTAGTCAAATATGATGACTCATTTAATTGCTATGTGCAAATTATGTATTCTAGTACAGTCAATGGCAACTTCTGGTATTCATTTTCAGATGCAATGATTAATGTGTTATGCTTTGCAAGCTAGTTTTCTGAAATAAATCTGACTATTCTCATACCAGTGACAGGTACGCATTAATTATTGAAAACCTCATCTCTGACAAATTTTCTACATTAACTTTAATGCATTCCTTTAGTGAAACTTAAATATTAGACTTGTAGGCAGCATCCAAAATGTGCCAAAACCAGAGGATTGTACCTGTTCTGAACTCACACAACTCAAAAACCCTTTAAAAAGGTTATTTTTAATACAACATCTACAGTTGCTGCACAAGTTGGGAATTATGCTAGGATTCATTCTTTCAAAGGCTAAATATCTGATCCTTCACGCAACACCTGAAATACTCAAGTAAATCCCTGCACAACTACTACACCACCCAGGTATTACAGACATTAGGCAAGTCTAGTGGTTAAAGTGATCATTTCAGAACTAACTGCAAATGTTCCCTCCTTCATTTTGTAACTTTTCAAATATATCACTCAACCTGTTACCTGAAATATTAACTGAAAAGAACACTCGACTTTCAAACCCTTCATTATTCTGACTGGCAACACTCTCCCTGCATCTGGTCTGTGGCAATCTGTTTCTAGCCTTTTGTGCTATGAATGACCCCATCCTCATCAGTTCCTATATCTTTGCACAACTGCAACAATGAACAGCAAAAACTGATATGGAACGTGCTGCTCTTTCAAGCTATGCACTGTGCTACAGAATAACAACACTGTAGCACTTTCAGTAGTAGGGGGTGAATGTTCTTGTTTTCTCACCAGTGTGAAGCTAAGTGACTGAAATGGGCCATACCAAGAAATATACAGTGCAAACATTTGTAATGAATAGTATATATGCACATTTGATATTGGAGATACCTTTCAGGGTGCATCCCCAAACAAGCAGTACTGCCACCACAGACAGCCCACAATGAAATAGGAAGATGACCCCCACCCTAGAAGAAGAACAGCACTAAAGAAAATGAAGTCAGGGAAAGCAGCAGGCTCAGATAAGGTCAAAGCAGACAAGAACAAGATGTTGGGTGATGCAGAAGAGAAATGGCTCATGAGGGTACTCATAGCGGTATGGTGAATAAGGAGCGCCCTTCATGACTGCAGAATAAGCACTGAAGTGCTAGTGTACGAGAACAAAGGGGATATTCTCAACTGAGGGCAGTACAGCGGTATCAAACTCTTGTCAAACTACATGAAAGTGCTGGAGAGGGTGACTGATAAATGAATATGCACAGCAGCAAAAATAAGATGGGAGAAGCGCAGTTTGGATTCAGATCAAGATGTAGCACAACTGACCCAATGTATGCAGTATACAGAGATGGAGATGAGGTTCCCTTGCTGAACCAGTGTTAAGTTGCATCATGGACTAAACTGTCTGTGTTTCTTTGCATTTCACACAAACAGTTTTAATCCACGATGCCACTTAACACTGGTTCAGCAAGGGAACCTCATCTCCATTGGTCACCCAAAAAGATCAGCTAGTTACTGTTATCATTTCAATCTTTATGTTATTGAGTTTCTGATGACCAAAGTTTTAATGTTGTGGCAATAAAGAAAGTGCTATTAACAGTCATGTCTTATTGCCAATTACTCACAGAAACACACAACAAAGGCCCTGATGTGAACCAGTATTGCATACATGTTTTCTAAATGAATGAATGATCCTTTCTTCTTGTTTACAAAGTTGTACCCTGAAGAACACAAATGCGGGAGAGAGACTGCTCCATATTACTTGAAAATACAATACTGCTTTAATAAGCAGTACAAGTATTGCTTTTCACTCTATCCATCCAGTACCCTCTTTTCCCCAGTTTTGTACATGGGGTCAGGTTGTCACATCAACAATGTCCATCGCCCAGAGCCAATTTTCACACTGCCACGTGACTAGCTCAGCCATGGTTGTTATTCTACACAACACACATACAAACACACTCTCACAACTATGGCCAGTTTACTGTGTCTAATCTGCCTACTGCATGTCTTTGGAAAGTGGGAGAAAACCGGAGCACTAGAAGATAACCCACGTGAATACTGGGAGGACATAAAAATCTCACACAGAAAGCACCCCAGCTGAGAATCAAACTGGAGAACCTCTTGTTGTGAGGCAACAATTCTATCCATTTATATAACTTTACTTATTCTGACAGCAATATCTCTCCCCGAAACTACCCTATGAAAAAATATACTGTAAAAATATGAGAGAACATATGGGGAAATGATGAAAACTGCTACCTTATACAAAGCAAAAACTCAAGGAAAATGTATGGCTTATGAACAAATTCTATCATCAGCAGGGATTTAAGACATTGAAGTGGTATATTATATGCCATTTATGCATCCAATATTCTACAGCTGCACATCTACCAAAGTCGCTAACATTTCAGCATTACAGCAAAAACATGCTCCATTTATTTACATTTTTATCCAGATGTCCAGCTGGGCCTGACCCACTTACTTCCCAAATAGCAAAGGTTCAGAAAATGAACTGTAACAAATTATAGGACACATGTAGAACACCTGAACTTAGCAAATATGCTCACAGAACATTTCTGTACAAAGGTCATATACAGAACACTTAAACATATGAAGGACATTTTTACTCATCAAATATGCAAGTAGATTTATTACAAGGTGAAGAACATTTAAAGACAAATCAGAAAGCAAGGTACTTATATCTGTAATGTGATTAGTTAGGATTGTCAGTGAACCACTGCAGTTAACTGTAGAGTGTAAAAAGAATGCTTTACAGGCACTCGAGTTCCAAGCACTCAAATACCACTGTCTCAAAGCCAAAGAATCAGGCGCCTTGTAACTTGTGTGTGCTGCTGCTCAAGCTTGAAATCAAATGTACTGTACAGGACAAAAATGAGCACATTCTTTATCAACAATAGCACTTTCAATATTTTACAATCAACTGAAAAAAAATGAGACAATGAATCCAGACTCCTTTCAGCATATTCAAAGCATGTCCCCACGGCAGGCAATGCACACACAACAAACAAGTTAGCTTATGCCATATATTCTGGGACTGCCCAATGTGAATCCTTTTGTGTGCTTTTTAAACAAAAATGACCAAATTCTGTCCATACAAATGCATCATACTACCCTCTTTTTTTCTTACTCTGACTGGTCCTGAGGGATATATCAAACATGAACTGCAGCCTATGTGTACCCTTATGCTAGGAGGAATGTAGGAAGTAATCAAAAAATGGAAATCTACCTCAGTTTCACTCTGCTGCAAGAACTGGAGTTTCATAAAAATACTGAAGCATATTTATGAAACACAGTATGCCTTTAGGCAGCTAGCATACTAAAGTCATAACCTCCAAGTTGGTTCCCTGGATTACCCACTGGAGTTAAGAACATCCTAAGTATTCCATGTATGAATAACTGCCCTTTGTGCTTTGCAGGATGAGAAACAGGAATTATCCTCCCAGACTGGTCTTTTCCTAGGTTTCTAAGTCTCTTAATGGTCAACACCTGTTCACTTCTCCACATCAATTAGACAGAAAACTAAAAAGGGGCATAACTTACTTACCCCCCCCCCCCGTTTTACTTTTTTTTGAGTACACTAGAACATTCAGAAAGCCTACTTTAATTTCAATTTGTCTTAAATGTATACTCCAATATCTGTACATACTTATATACTTCATTATCTGTTAATTTAAACCTGAAGACAATAAAATTCCACTTTTATGACTAAAAAAGGCAAATGAAAACATCATCATCAAATCAGACATTCTATCAGACAAATCATCAAGGTCCACAGAACTACTGAAGTTTTCATTGTTCCCCTTGTCTACAAAGAAAAACAAATCACTGCTCAACTAACCTGTAACGTATCTGCAAAGATGACTATCAAGCTCTTCAGCTCCAAGACAATGTCAGGGTCTGTGCAGTACGACTGGAAAAAAATGAAAGTGCTCAGTAATGAATATTTGTGACAATATAACACGAATTCTAAGAGAAATGTTCTACCTTGCAATATCAACCAAATAAGGTATATTAAAAGTTGGAAGTTCAGTCTCATCCACCATTTCTTTCAGCAACACCCCTTCACTACTCACAGTGTCAGCAGATGGTAGTGACTGAACAGTAATGTAATAAAATCATTTTCACAAATCAGTAAATGCTCAAGAGTTGGATAAATACACTTAGAATCAAAAATTTGATTAAGAAACACACCAGTGACACATGTAATAAACATGAAAAACGGACTTTATATTCAGAAATAAGATAAAAGAAAGCTGACATGTTATGAAACAGGGACCCCTCAATTCTCTTATTACCACAGGAAACTAATTTAATGCCACACACAGATGCAGAAAGAAAATTACTAATGATACCACAGGATGCAACATTTGGCAACTGATGCTTTTCTTGGACTGTCTTTACCATTCAGTCTTAATTCAGTACTAAAGTATGAATATTACCTCCTGCACACTCCATTTAGCATCTTTTACCATAACCCTATTACTCAAAAGTAGACTGCTCCAACTCTTAGATCTCCTGTCAGAAAATGCTGTTTTGCATCTTGGTATTAACAACTTATTAAATATGTGTAAGCCTTAGTAGCTCCTCTCTCACCGGGTTCCAAAACTACCTATCAGGATGACGGCAAGCTATCCAATGGCAACATCACCTCACCCCTCTTCTCCCAGTTGCCTTAGGAGTTCCACAAGGCTCCATCCTTGGGCCTCTACTATTCTCTCTTTACCAACTAGCTCCACACCTCCACAGTTCATGCCTTAGTGGTACAATATGCATGAAACTCTACTGTAATATGTACAGCTTCCTCCCTACAAGACCTCCGCACCATAACCCAAGATTCCTTTCTATTTGTGCAAACATGGCTCACTAACTCCCAACATATTTTAAATCCCAACAAAACAAAGCTCCTTCTCTTTTACCCAACTAGATTTCCCTTGTCTTCTCTGTCTTTCAATATCTTATGCAGAAATAAAACTATTATCACTCCAATAACTCACACTAAACTGCTTGGCATAGAAAGTGACAATAACTTGAAATCTGATATTCACATAGCTCAAATCATTGAGAAGATCCACAAGAAACTAGGTGGCCTATATAGAAACAAAGAAATGCAAAAGTTACTATCGCTCGCACACACCTCTTGTCAACTCTTCTATATGCCTCCCCAATTCTAACCAACCTCTGCAAAACTGATTTAACCAAACTGGAATCTTGTTACAATAAAAATGCCAAGTTTGCTGCTAATGCCGCATACAGGACACATCGCTGTACATCTCTTAAACAGCTAAAATGGCTAGAACTTCCTCAACTTTTACTCTTTAATCAATTAACTTTTGCCGACAAAAATTGCAGACAAAATACTGCATCAACCAGATAGAACCCCTCTCTCCAAAATCGTATACAACCATACACCACTTCTAAATCCCTCAATTCCAGTAACAAACTCCTTCTAGACATCACTAAAGCGAACAACTCAGCTTGGGAATCACTCTTCTCAAACCTCATTCCTAAAATATGGAATAAACTGTCAACTCCGATAACCTCAAACTGCTCTATACTATAACTTAAAAAGTTCCTAAAATCACACTTAATAGACATTTGGCTCTGTTCTTGTAATTGTCTGGATAGGCCTTATCTCATTCTCTAACTAAATATTGCTCATTGAGGTTCAAAGGTTCATAGGTAGGTACTAGGCTATCGGCCCTAGGGCCTATACAAGCCTAGCCATAACAATTCCCTGGCTATTTCTTCCCACACTATTTACTTCCCTGGACCCCTGTCTAGCAGGGCGACTGACGTGATCCCCGGGGTGAATTTCCTTTCTCCCATCCAATCATCAAGGTTCCTTTTAAAGAGGGCCAAAGAGGTGCTCTGCTTGACATGTATGGGCAGTCTATTCCAGAGTCTGGGGAGTCTCTGGGTCAGGAACCTATCCCTTCAGCATGTTTTGTTTATTGTGATGACAAGGTTTAGATCCCTGGAGCGTGTGGCTCTGAGGGATTGGGATTTCTTTAAGTGTAGCACGTCCAACAGCTCTGGGTTTAACATGGCCTTGTATGTTAAGCAGAGATCACCTCAGAGTAGATGATATGCGACAAGAGTACAGCTGGAGTTTTTTAAGGCGGTCAGCATAGGGCATCTGCTTTATAGGTTATATTACACCAATATTTGACCTCAAATGTATGGAAACTAATTCTCTCTCTCATTTAAATTGTACATATTCATGTATGATGTGTGCAGTAAATGTTTACTACCAAAGAATTGTATTGTCTATCATTATGTAACTGTTGCTTGTGAATACCTCTGTAACTCCTCGCATCTTCTGTCAACTTCTGCAACGTTTGTTCTTCTTATAACTGGAGCTTTTCTCCCCGGGCCTCTGCTGAAAAATGACTTGCGTCCAGTCAGACACTCCCAGTAAACAAATGTAAAATAAATAAATAAATAAAAATCACCCCAGGGGTTCCACCTATATCCCTCTTGGACATTGGTGATAGGTGCTGATCGTGGAAATAAGGGCAAAACTTGGCTAGGCTTGTAAGGGCCCTAGGGTCATTAGCCTAGTAACCTCCTAGGATCCTATATAAGTAAAAGTATAAAACAACTTAATTTCCAAAATTATTCAGACATTAAATGTGCACTACGCAAAACTGACAGATTAACTGCTCTTATGCCTATTTATGTGCATTGCAACCCATAACTGTGTTACAATTTAAAAACTTAAAAAAATGTTTGCATAGACTGTTCTTATGCTTATTTATGCATGTACAAACATTGCAAAAAGACTTAACTGCATTACAATTAAAAAAACAACTTACCAAAAAATATATGGCACTGTTTGATGGAATCAGATAGGTGTACAACATACAGGATACAATACTTGGAAAAAAAAAAAACTAATCTAGAATCAACTATTCTCTTCATCCAACAGTACCATCTATCTCCTCATTCTTAAACAGCATACATTCCGGGCTAGCTGGAGCATAATGACAGAACTATGGTCATCTACAGATAATAGCTTTCTTAACATGGACAAAGGAAACCTTTCAAAAAAAGACCTTCACTGATCTTACAAAAATGTTTGATCTTATTAACCACCTCCTCCTCCTCCACTCACTCCAAAAAAGTACAGTTGTGTAAGCTAGACTCACATTCCTCACTGCTGCAGTAGCCTTTAGGCTACATGTGTTGCGTCATGCCCAAGACATAACAACCAGTCAGATTTCTAAAGCTCTGCTGGCTCCCTCCCATACTTTCACTCTGACTGCCAATTGGTCAGCCCTCTGGAGGGAAGATCATCAGTCAGAATGGAAAATTTTCAGGACTTTATTGCCTTAAAGTTCAGTAGCACACTCATACTGAACTAAACAAACAAGAAACAGGCTACTACAGCAGAAAAGAATTCAAACATCTAATGTTATGGGTAAGTGCAACTTACAGAACTGTACTACATTTATAATTTCATAGGTTCATAGGTAGATACTAGGCTATCTGCCCGAGGGCCTATGTAAGCCAAGCCAACAAGGTTCCCTGGCTTACGCCACCCAAGAAAGTTATTTTCCTGTACCACTGTTGAGCAGAGGCAGAGAAGTGATCCCGGGGTGTATTTCCTATTTCCCATCCACTCATCAAGATTTTTCTTGAAGAGTGCTAATGAAGAACTTTGCTTGACATAGATGGGTAGCCTGTTCCAGAGTATGGGACATGAATCTATCCCTCCAGCATGTCCTGTTTATTGTGATGACAAGGTTTAGGTCCCTAGAGTGTGTAGCTCAGAGGGATTGGGATTTCTTTAGGTGTAGCATGTCCAACAGCTCTGGGTTTGATATAGCTTTATATGTTAGGCAGAGATCACCTCGGAGTAGGCAATATGCTATGGAGTAAAGCTGGAGTTTTTGGAGACGGTCAGTGTAGGGCATCTGTTTGAGGCCAGCAATCCTCTTTGTGAGGTACTTCTGTGGCCTTTCCAGCTGCTGCAGATGTCTTGTGAGGTACATTCCAAAAGGGGCGTTTATACTCTATAATGGGTCTAATGAGTGTCGAGTAGAGGGGAACAAGGACCTCTTTTTTCCTGTATGAGAACCCTTTTATAATGACATGTGCCACGTAGAAGGACTTCCTGACTACTGTGGCGATGTGACTATCAAAGGACAGACTACTGTCCACCTGGGTCCCAACATCTGACTACTGTGGCGATGTGACTATCAAAGGACAGACTACTGTCCACCTGGGTCCCAACGTCTCTTATCACACATTTGGTGTTAAGTAGACTGCTGTCTATGTTGTAGCTCATGGGTACAGAGTTTTTACCAAAGGGGATGGCAATGCACTTTTTGGCATTGAGCTTGAGGGCATGGCTCTGACACCAGGCATCTGTCTCAGCGAGGCCCATCATTTGGGGACTTGACTATGGCTCCTAGTTTGCAGTCATCTGCGAACTTCATTAGCCATAGGCCTTCTGTGTTAGCCTGTACTTCAGAGAAGTAGATAAACAGGAGAGGTCCCAGGACTGAACCCTGTGGTACTCCACTTGTCACTGGTTTGAGGTCAAATTTGGAGTGTGCAACTTTTACAGTGTGGGTTCCGTCAGTGAGCCAGTTGGCAACCCATCTTGTGATGTAGGGATTTATACCTAGTTTAGTGAGTTTAGCTATAATTCCAGAATGGGGGATGGTGTCGAAAGACTTGGCGAGGTCAAGATAGGCTGTATTAACCACCTTACCCTCATCTACGGCTTTGGTGACTTGTCTCAAAGAAGTCGATCAGGTTCAGGAGACATGATCTGCCTTTCACAAACCTGAACTAGGTCTGATCCAGAGTTTTTAGGTTACCAATGTCTTTGTTTATGAGTTCCATGATGATACGTTCCATGGCCTTGCAGACCAGGCTCATCAGGCTAATATGGCAATAGTTCCTGGGATCAGTGGTGGCTCCCCCTTCGTGGAGTGGGATAATGGTTGCTGTATGCCATTCAATGGGCACAAAGCCTGATGTGAGGCTATGATTGAACATGGTGCTTAGGTGGGGAGCCAGTTCGTTCCGACGTTCGTGTAAAATGCAGCCTGGGATGTTGTCCGGTCCCATGAATGCTGTGTTTTTGGCTTTAGAGAGTGCAGCTTTTACCTGTGTAGTTGTGATTACACGGACTCTGCATTCTTCCTGAATAGATATGGGCCCTTTAGTGGGTGGGGTGTAAAGTTAGCATTGAACCTATCTGCCAGGATGTTGGCAATATCAGTTGGTTCTGTAATTTTCGTGCCGTTGTGCTGTAACTCAGAGCAGATCTGGGTGTTGTCACTGAGATTTTTGACATAGCTATAGAATGCTTTGTGGTTGTCCTTTAAATCAGTGGCGATTTTGTTTTCATAGCTAGCTTTGGAGGATCTTATAAGGGATCTCAGCTTTTTACTGAGGCTGATCAGGGAGCTCTTCCACTCATGGGATTTTACTCTCTTTTGCAACAATTTCTTCCTTCTGTTGTACAGTTTGTTTATGGCAAGGGACCACCAGATTGGCTTCCTTTTGTTTGGAGGATAGTGTCTTGGTTCTGTTTGGGATAGCACGATCCATGCACTCATGTAAATGCTTATAGAGTGCATTTGTGTAGGATTCAGCAGTCGTAACTGTACTGTCCATCTGCATGGGTGTCATGAAGTTCACCACTTCTGTCTTAAGAAGCATGAAGTTGGCTTTGGAGAAATTTTTTTACCATGGTTTCCTTAATGGAGGGTGGGGGCGGGATATGGATATCAAGGGTGATTAGCTTATGGTCGGATCGGACCAACAAGGAGTTGACTTCAGGTGTGGAACACCGGTCACTCATACTGGTAATGACTAGGTCTAGGGTATTGTTGCCCCTGGTGGTGGTGTGGATAAGTTGATCCAGGGCATTGGAGTTTATGAATTCCAGAAAGTGTTGTGCAAAGGAGTTGGTACACAAGTAGTTTTTCCCAGTTAATGGTGGGGTAGTTTTAATCGCCCATTATTAGGGTGTTTGGTTGAACCCTAATATTTCCCAGTACATCAACAAAAGAGGAGTGGGAATCCTAGGGCATGGTGGGGGATCTGTAGCAAGCTACAATTTGGATTGCAGTTTTTCCCAGAGTTAGTTGCACTTGGATAACCTCGGATGCATTATGCTGAGCAACTAGCCTGGAGGTGTGGATATCCTTAATGAATATGGACACACCTCTGCCTTTGGTGTTCCGGTCCAGGTTACATGGCTGAAAAGTGTGGTATGAGTTATAGCCTGGTAGTGCAGGGGTGCTCTCTGGAGCCTTGAACCAGGTCTCAGTCACTGCACAGATATCGATGTTCTCTATTTTAAGGAGTGCCTCGAGTGAGTGCATTTTGAGATTTAGACTTCTAGCATTGAGTAGCATTACCCTCAGTTTTTGTTTGCCTGTTCCTGTTATGGTGATGAATTTGTCATTTGAACCTTGCCTAAAAAAGGCACTATAAGGGCGGCAAGAGCCTTAGCCAGTATCCAGAATCCCAAGGGCGACAGGTGCAGGCCATCTCTGGTAAAGCATCATGGTCTGTCGACCATGTCATCCCAAGCAGACAGATGCTGGATCCCCTTAGAATGACACCACAAGCTTAGCCAATTGTTGAAGTCAATCATTTTGTCCTTGTACTGTGGTATCATTCTGGGTGATGGCAGAATGCTACTCAGGGCTAGGGTCACACCTGCCTGGGCTACAAGATCGGAGAGCTCTTCCATGTCTTTTTTCATGTAGTCCAGGGAGGTATGTCTCAGGTCGTTCACACCAACATGGAGTCATATTTGTACTTGTTGTGGAGTGACCTGAATGGGTGGGTTATGTGGCGGATCCTGGCACCCGACAGGCAGCTGACAGTAACCTTCTCCTTGTTTAGCCTGGTGAGTGGGATATCAGTGTGCCTGACTATAGAGGCAGCTAAGACTAGTGTGTTGGATACGTTGTTTTGCCTTATTGGCTGTGGTTGAGTGGCACACTGAGTCTGTGGGCTATGTGTCATTTGGGTTGTGTTGGGGGGTTGAAGTTGCTTGCGTTTCTGCTTTGGAAGTCTCTGTTGCTCGGGCAGATTATTATTAAGAGCCACCGCAAATGTTTTTGTGTTTCTATGTGTGGATTTTGGTGGTGTAGATTTAGTAAGACTATGTGATAAGTGTGGTGTGGTGCAAGTATTTACCTTCTCCTCTTGAATGTCACGTTCAGTCTTGGTCGGAGTGAGCTTTACCTCCAGTTTGGCTAGATAGGTATCTCTCACAGGTTGTAATGTTGGGTGATAGGAGGAGAGGGTTGTCTGTGTACATGAAGCAATTTCTACATTGTCACCAAGATGCCCAGATTCATCACATAGACAGGAGAGAACACTGGGAGCTGGCCTTGGACATGCCTGAATAAAAAAACTGTTTTCCTCCAGATAAGTGAGGAAAGTGAGTACAAGAGCTGTTTTTCTCTAAGCAAGTGAGGAAACAGTGCAAAAACTGTTTTCCTCTAGGTAATGAGGAAGGTTGAGTGCTATAGTAATTAGTAGCTTATTTAGTGCTTACAAGAAGTTCTGAATAAGTGTTGAGCACGAATAAGCAAATTCAAGTGCTAAAACTAAGAATCTGTATCTGCACTAGACTAGTTACAGGAAAGAAACAAGTGCAAATGCGGGCTTTCAAATAGAGATGGAAAAGATTGCTCAGATGGCCAATAACTAAAATTTCTGAGCCAGAACCACTCCTTATGTGGTAGACAGGTTACCTAGTGCTTACCACTCCCACTGACAAGCTAGAAGGCTCCCCTCCTACACAGAAAGGCTTGGTGGAGCTCAGAAGCTTACATACAGTCCTGGATACAGCAAATATGTATCTGGACTACACTAGTTACAGGCAAGGTAGGAAACAGGCTTACAGGGTTTTTTTTTGTGTTTTTTTTTTTTTTTTTTTTTTTACAAAAAAGTAGCTAAAACAGCAGTAAAAACAATTCAAATGCAGTGCAAGCTAGCACACCTGAGTATGTAGCAATATTAGACCAAACACAGTTTAAAAAAATGCAATTAAATTAAAAATGACTAAAAACAAGTGCAGAAGGAGTGTATTAAGTAGAATGTGGTAAAGAGATGGGACTGGGGGGAGTGTCCCAGATCAAATCTACAGTGGGGCGGGCAACTGCAAAAGCCACCAAATTTAAACAACACACCAGAAATAGGAAGGGTGGGTGGGACAAAACACTTTTAGCAGAGATCTGAAAAACTATACAGTGAATCAAAAATAACAGTGCACAACTCTGAATAAAATTAGCCCAGCAACAATTTATAGTACACAATTCTGAAGAACCAAAAAAATATACTTAGCTCTGTATATTTCCAGATAGTTTGAAAAGAGCTCTGTTAGACACAGGTTCCAGCAATGATATGCATATATTTCCACTGTAATGGTAGTTTTTAGGCTATATGGGTTAATTACTAAAGCCTATCCTACCTGGAAGGAGGAAAGATATGGACCAAGGAGCTCCTACAGAATGGCTAGAGGCTAACAACTCACACAAATATTTGAGGACCAGTGGTATGACCACAGGTATGGCCCTGGTTAATGGGTAGGTACCAACTACAAAATTCCTTCACATATCAAGATAAGACTTTCTAGTAGCAGGATCTCTTACCTTATTTAGTACATGCCGCACATCCTCTAAAAAAGGGGTGCCTAAAATATATCAGAGCCCAAGCAGATCATTTAAGATGTTCTAGACGGAAGTGTATCGAGCTCTCCTTGTCTGGTGTGAATAGATCCAGACAGTGAGGAAGCTTGTGGTAATTGCCCTAGGCCAATTCTATAAAAAGGGATCACCAATACTGTCTGGGCTACACAAGGGTCACCACAAATGTGTTTTGGAGAGTCTTTCTGAATCCCCAGAATAAGTTCATAAGTAAATAATAGGCAATCAGTCAGAAGATTATTACAAACCTAGCCAATACCCAGAGGACAAAATTAAATTATTTATTTATTTATTTCAGTTTGGTATCAGGGGAAGTCCACCGGGCCCAAGTGTTCCCGTTTTCAGTGGAGGCCCGGGGAGAAAAGCTCCATAAAACATAAAACAGTAAGGTTACAAAAGCAAGGAAGTTACAGAATAAAGTACAGTTTACAAATATGTACATTCAGTATCAGGCTTGATCAACAAAGATAATTTTGATAAATTTTATTTTATTTTTTATTTTACATTTGTTGACCGGGCTAGTCTATCTGGGTATATGTCCATTTTCAGTAGAGGCCCGGGGAGAAAAGCTCCAGTGATTATTACATGGTTTAAGAAAGTGTTACAATAGAAGTAATTACAAATATAAAGCTAACAGTAAACAAATAGTATTTTTTTTTCAGGAAATTGCAAATTACGATCTTTAAACCAAAAAAACACAAACTACAACCTACGTGATGTGCATGTCACAATAACCATTACAATACAAAGAATCAAAACATAAATTTTATAAGAGGAATGCTAAAGTGTAATGAGAGGTAAAGAAAAGCTAAAAGGGGTGTAGACAGAAAAAATAGGGAAGAAGAAAAGTAAAGAAAAAAGAAAACAGAGCAAGTCTAGTTAGTACAAGGACATAGCCATATTATTGAGGTACTGTCTAGATGAGTCTGAAAAGTGGGGGAGAGGTCTGGGATGAGGTATCTGAGGGTTGATTATTCCATATTTTCCAACAAAGTTGGTGAACAGACAGTCCCCTGTTAAGTTATAGGGTATAGGAGGGGAGAAAAATATAGGGAAGAAGACAAGAAAAGAAACAGAGTTAGTCTGGGTTACTACAGGGGCATAGCCATTTTTTATTTGATACAGTTTTAGATTCCTTTTAAAAAGTGGGAGAGAAGTCAGAGATGAGATATCCGAGGGTAGTTTATTCCATATTTTTCCAACAGAGTTTGAGAACAGGCAGTCACCTGCAGAGTTATTAGATATGGTTGTTTTGATCAATAGTTTGTTTGAAGAGCGTAGATGTTTCTGATTATAATAAGGTGCGATGTGGCAAGAGAGTATTGGAGTTTTGGTGGGTTGGTGCAGGGTTTTGTGGGCTATTATGAGTTGTTGAAGTTCGAGCTGATTAGGAAGTTCTAGCCAACCTAGTTGTTTTAGGTTCAGGCAGTGATGGGTTCTAAAAGGGGATCCCCTTTAGCAAATCTAGCAATATTATTGTAAGATGTTTCTAGTTTATTGAGGTTTTTTTTGATAGATTGGTGTATATGGGGGAAGCATAGAGTAAAGTAGAGATTAGGTGAGTTCTGGCTAACGTAGTTCTTGCAAGTGGAGTAAGAAAGGGTTTGATTCTGTATAAGGTTCCTATTTTTTTGTTCACTGATTTTACTGTAGTGTTGATATGATTGTCAAAGTTTAGATTGTTATCTATTGTTATTCCTAATAATTTTGTGGTAGCGTCAGGAGAAATGATAGTACTGTTATTGGAACTGATAGTGAAGTGTAAGGGGATGTGCTTTTGGGTTGGTACGAAGAGAAGTTGTTTAGTTTTCTTGGGGTTAAGTAGCAGGCAGCGATGAGAGAACCATTGTTCTACAGTGTTAAAGGCTTTTTAGGTAAGAGACTGGAGTTTGGTTTGAGAGGTAGATGTACAGATAATAGTAGAATCATCTGCATATTGAATACAGTTAGTATTTGGGATAGCTGTTTGCAGGTCGTTGATAAAGATGGAAAAAAGAAGTGGGCCTAAGATGGAGCCTTGTGGCACTCCTAGAAAGATGGGAAGATGATCAGAAAGTGAATTTTTCCAGAGTACCGCCTGCTGACGTAAGATTTAAACCAAGTTATGGAAGGAAGATCAAGTGAAAGAGAAGTCAGAATGTGCAGAAGTAGTTGGTGGTTAACCATGTCAAAGGCTTCAGATAAGTCGATGAAGAGTGCAGATGAAAGATTATTTTTGTTGCGATTAAAGTTGATGGAGTTTGTAAATGAGAGCAGTGCAGTGGTGGTACTGTGAGAAGGTCTAAAACCATGCTGACAATTAGCTAGTAGGTTGTTTTGTAGAAGGTGGTTTAGTAGTTGTTTATGGATACATTTTTCCATAATTTTAGCAATAGGGGATAACAGTGCTATGGGACGATAGTTATAGAAGTCATTAGAGTTTCCCCCTTTATGTAGTGAGATGATATGAGATATCTTCCAGATTGAAGGGATAGTTCCTTCATTAATAGATCTGTTTATCAGAATAGAAATGGGATAGGCAATGGCTTTAGCTCCAATTTGCAGGAACTCAGCAGGAAGTTTGTCTGCGGAGGGGGTGGTAGGTTTAAGTTTTTGGAGTAAGGATGAGATAAAGGAAGAAGGAATAGGTAGTAGATGAAATGGGGGGGGTGGATTTGCAGAAGATGGAAGTAGCTTAGAGGTATCAGGAGATAGGTGACTAGCAAGAGTTTGAATAGTATTTGTGAAGAAAGAGTTGAAGGCATTGGCTGTTTGTGTGGGATTGTCTGGGTTAGAGTTTTGTGGGTTGGGTGTAATAGATTGGCCTGGGGATAGAAGATTATTAATGCTGGTCCAGAATTTTTTAGGTTCCTTGTTGGATGTTTGTTGTAGATGAAGGTAGTAGTTTTTTTTGTCTGTCATATGGCTTTTTTTGTGCTGTTTCTACATTCTCTAAAGGTTTGACGGTCAGCCAGGTTCTTAGTGGTACACCATTTTGCCCAGGATTTGTTTCTGATAATGACTTTTTGTCTAGTATTGTTGGTCAGCCAGGGGGCTGGTTTGGCTTTGGTTCTGATAGTACGTATTGGTGCGTGCTGATCTAGAATAGCTAAGAATGTGGAATTGAAGTACTGTACTGCATCATTAAGAGGGAGAAATTTTAGAGGAGACCAATTACATTGTCTCAGTTCTGTCTGAAAGCATTCTGAGTTAAATTGCTTTTTTGAACGTAATGTTCTGAATGTGTTTGGAAAAATTAGATTGGTTTTATGTCTAATAATATATGTTAAAGAGTGGTCACTTAGATCGTCTGGAAGGGAGCCAGTTTTATAGGTTTGTTGTGGGGTGTTAGTAAGTATCCAGTCTAAAGTGGTGTCCTTGTTATTGATTTTATTAGTTCTGGTAGGGCAGGTAATTAGTTGTGAGAAACCATGTAGGTTTATGTGGGAGGTGGGGTTTGAATTATTACAGGAATTCCAATTAATAAATCTGATGGTTGTAGTGTAGAGATTCATTTGAAATATACCTTCATTACAACTGAAGTGTAGAAACATTATACACACAATCACTTAAAGTAAGGAAACACTTTACATGCATTCATTTGAAGTAAGAAGCTATTTACAATATTTACAAAGTTGAAATTGTGTATTGCGTAGCAATTGCAGAGAGCTTGAGTCAACTCAGGGAAATAGTTATTGGTGTATTAGAGAGATTAGGAACCTAGGAGAAAAACCTCCTCAGGGCATTTATTAAATAGAATTAGATAGGGTGAAAGCAGGTGCATTTCCATTTGGAGGACATGCGAGTGAAAAGCTGGGTTTTGAAGTTTTGTGAGTTAGATATTTAAGTGTGGATGGGAGCGAATTACATTTCTTGCCTACTGAGAAAGAGAGGAGAAGTTGGCTAGCAGGTCGTGTAGGTTTGTGGATAGTAATTAGGTTTTGATGTTCAGATCCGAGAGGTCTATTAGGGGTGTAGGGGGAAGGATGTTTGTTAGAGCTGGACATTTATTTGGGTGAAATACAAGTCTGTGTGCTGTGGTAAGTTGGAGGTAGTGTAGGTAATTAGGGAGTTCTAGCCATTTCAGAGAATAAAAGGTATGGCAGTGATGGGTGGAATTTTTGGATCTGCTGGCAAATTTAGAGATCTTATTATAGCAGTTTTCTAATTTAGAGGGGATGGTAGAGGTCAGATTAGTTAGAAGAGGGGCTCCATATAACAGAGATGGGAGGAGGTAAGTAGTAGCCAAAGTATGTCTAGCAGAGTGGGAGAGAAAGAGATTGTTCCTATAAAGCATACCTAACTTTTGGTGGGTTTTCTTTATATTTTGTTGAATATGGATATCAAACTTGAGGTGTTCATCAATAGTAATGCCAAGAAGTTTTCCGAAGGGGACCACTTCTATAGGAGAGTTGGTTTGGCTAAGGACTTTGAATGCATTTTTGTCATAAGAGAAAGTCCTAGAGGGAGAGAATAGTAGAATTTTAGATTTATTTGCATTTAGTGAGAGGTGGTTTTGTCGCATCCAGTTTTCAGTAGTTGAAAAAGCAGTTTGGGTTTTAGTCAGTAGTTCAGGGAGGTTTGAGGCAGAGCAGACTAACGTAGAGTCGTCTGCATACTGAATAATTTTGGCATCAGGAAATGCAGAGTGAAAGTTATTAATAAAGATGTTAAAAAGCATAGGTCCAAGGATGGACCCTTGAGGGATGCCAGTTGGGGTAGGTAGAAAGGAGGAGGTGGTGTTCTTCCATCTGACTGTCTGAGATCTGAGATGTGTTTGGATGGGTGACTAGGAACCAGTCTATAATGGATCCTGCGGGATTTGTTTTGTTGGGTCGGGTGGTGGGCAGGATTACTTGAGTACAGTTATAGAGGTTAATGGATAAGAAGGGAGAGGGACTACTGATCTTGTTCCAGTCGAGATTTACGTCCCATAGTATGCAAGTTTCATAATTAATTTCAGATGAGGCCCATAAGAGAATATCTTCGAGGGTAAAAATGTTGTTGCCAGGACCTTGTATGTGTGAGGTGAAGACCTTAAACATTAAGCCATCCCTCCCCCCCTACAAATATAAGCAATTACCCTGTATATCAGTAGAAATTATAGAAATACATAAAGAAACATTACACTGCAAGGGAATAAAAGAAGCCTACATAAAGATGACTGTTTAAAGGGAGGCCAGCAGATCTATTTGAGATATTCTCCAGAACTGGGTCAATACCTGGAAGATCTCATGATTCAAATAGCATTCATGAAGGTCTGTCTTTGTCCTGCTCAGTTTGCCTGCCTCTATGTTCTGCATTAATGGAATGTAATAGGCATGGAGGGTTAAAGAATGCTGAAGAGCTAACTCCCAAGTGATCACAGAGAGAGTATATACAGGGTATGACCTTGTGCTTCTAGCATGTTGATGTATCACCACTATGGTGTTATCTGCAATCAAGAGGAGGGGTCCAGGAGAATAACAGATAATCAAAAGATTTAAAAAGCATGGATCGTTGCCGAGAAATGTAGCAGGCTTTGCTCTGTATGAATCCCATATGCCTTGCATCTTAACCTCCATTGGAATTCCCCTCTACAGAAATTTTGAGATGTGTGTAAATACAGATTAACTTGGATGTTGAAGAGAAAAGGAGAGTACATATAATTGCTTATATTTGTAGTCTCCACTAGTGCAGTTCCATTAATACTAAGTCCAGGCTTGGTATATGAAGGATAGAAGTGTTGGGCTCGTGTAATTTTTAGATACCACAGAATCTCTCTAATATGCAACCTAGTGAGAGTAAATATGAGAAACTTAGATGCCATGAACACCAGAAACCCGAAAAACTCTCTAGCTGAAGTCTGAGACTGATCTAAGAAGCTCAGGAAGGTTTCTAGATAAAACTCCACCTTCTCCTGCATCACATGCTTTTGCTGTTGAGTGTCTATAAGACATCCTGAAAGACAATCTAGTGTGAAATGATCAAGGAGGATCTCTGAATGATTACCGAGAATTCTAGATAAGTCAGAAGAGCTGAAAACCCATATTAAGGACTCTTGATATCTAGGAGAAGACTGCAAAGATAAGTCATCCAAATAAGGAAAGAAAAAATAAGCGTCACTCAGCCTGCTATAAGCTAAGGCTAGAGCTAAAACTTTACAAACACGGTTGAAGCAGCAAATAACTCAAAAGATAATGTGGAGGCACTGAAAGAGGAAGGCAATATTTAAAACTGATCTCCAAGAAGGTTCTGGAAAATAAATATTTAGCTTTATCTGTACAGATATCTTCTCAAACTAAAAGAGGAGTCTGTATCCCTACAAGAGATCTCTTTCCCTGGACACATCCAGTAGCATCCAATAGTAAAACTCAGTGTCCCAGTAAAGATGGGTTTCCTGTTCTCAGTTCAGACACTGCTGAAAAAGCTGAAGAGGACATGCTTGCCCCAGGTTCATGAAGATCAAAAAGACTATTCCATGACGAAAGGTAAGCGAGTGGTCTGAGGAACAAAAAACGGCTACTGCAGATTCCACTTACCATTGACAGAGATGGAGACAGAGCTTGCATAGGTTAGCAAGGGCTCTCAGGTAAGTAGTTTTTCCTTTACAGGAACTGTGGAAGTCAGAACAGCACGAGCAAGAAGTATACATACTGTGACCAAGGAGGATGTGTTGGATGTGACTAGGATCACTGGAACAACTCAGTTGGAAGGTAAGCTGTCAAAAGTCTACACAAACAGCACACTTACAATTACCCCTGAACATAAAAGTTCCCAAATGCACTAGTACACCAAAATCCTGCCATAAACCAAATCTAAAAGTAAGTTTAGCCTTACAGAAATAAATGGCATGTAGATTGGTAGAGCATGAAGGGAGGCACTACACTACCTGTAAAAGAAAGAGCATTAGGTTCATAGGTTGGTACTAGGCTATCGGACCTAGGGCCTATACAAGCCTAGCCATAACGATTCCCTGGATATTTCTTCCCACAATATTTACTTCTCTGGACCGCTGTCTAGCAGGGCGACTGACATGATCCCAGGGGTGAATTTCCTATCTCACATCCAATCGTCAAGGTTTATTTTGAAGAAGGCCAAGGAGGTGCTCTGCTTGACATGTATGGGCAGTCTATTCCAGAATATGGGGAGTCTCTGCGTTAGGAACCTATCCCTCCAGCATGTTTTGTTCATTGTGATGACAAGGTTTAGATCCCCAGAGCATATGGCTCTGAGGGACTGGGATTTCTTAAAGTGGAGCATGTCCAACAGCTCTGGGTTTGACATGGCCTTGTATGTTAAGCAGAGATCGCGCTGAGTAGACAATATGCCACAGAGTATAGCTGGAGTTTTTTTTAGATGGTTAGCATAGGGCATCTGCTTTAGGCCCGTGATTCTTTTAGTGAGATATTTCTGTGGCCTTTCAAGCTGTTGCAGATGTCTTGTGAGGTACATACCAAACAGGGCATTGTACTCTATAATAGGTCTAATGAGAGATGAGTACAGTAGGACAATGACCTCTTTTTTTTCTGGATAAAAAGCCCTTAGTGATGAGGTGTGCCACATAGAAGGATTTCCTGACTGTTGTGGCGATGTTATCGAAGGTGAGACCACTTTCCACCTGTGTCCCTAAGTCTCTCATCAAACTTTCGGTGTTTAGTGTACTGCCACCTATGTGGTAATTCATGGGTACATGTTTTTTCCCCAAAGGGGATAACTACAGATTTCTTGGCATTAAGCTTGAGCCCACGGCTCTGGCACCAAGCATATGTTTCTGTAAGGCCCTTTTGCAGAATATCCACATCATTTGAGGATTCAATAATGGCTCCCAGTTTGCAGTCATCTGTGAACTTTGTTAGCCAGAGTCCCTTAGTGTTGGGCCTGTACTTCAAAGAAGTAGATTCCAAACAAGAGCGGTCCCAGGACTGATCCATGAGGTACTCCACTTGTCTGGAGCTGGATTTCGAGTCGGCTACTTTTATAGTCTGGGTTCTGTCAGTAAGCCAGTTGGCAACCATTTGAGTGACGTAGTGATTTATGCCCAGCTTAGTAAGTTTATCTAAGATTCCATAGTGGGGGACGGTGTTGAAGGCCTTGGCGAGGTCCAGATAGACCGTAAAATCCTGTCAGAACCCCTCTAAAGTAAATTAGTCTGACAGAAATAAATGGCACGTAAGTTATCATTGCATGAACATAAGCATGACATGCTTTCTAAATGCACAAGCAGTACACTAAAACCTTGTCAGAACTCTTTACAAGTCTGCAGGTTAGAGATTACCCTCCCTATCAAGGATTGATATCAGAGTATAGGCAAACAGAAAGAAATAGGGGGCTCCTGAATGAAAGATCAGGACTGGTAGAGTTTTTAATAGAATCTAGAACAGAAGCTGCCATTAAAAAAAGAATAATTAGTAAAGCATATAAAATATTGCATGATAATTATAAGAATCAATCAGAGGAGCTTAGAAAGGATTGGAAAGAGGGACTGGATAAGCAGTTCACAAAGAGACTGTGAAGGCTGCTAGCCTAGCCAGATAGAATTGTGCAGATAGTTCTACCATTTGTAAATATGAATGTTAAATTATAGACTTGTTTTCTTAATTGAAAGAAAATACTGTGAAATGTTGAAATACAAGCTTTTTTTCTTGAATGAAAGCATATGCTGTGAAATGTTGAACTTAAAACAATGTAGCAACATTGCATACTTGCAGCCAGGACTGGTGAGGTGGTTACTTCAGGAAGGAAGCTACTCTGTAGCAGTGAGCCTAAAGGTGAGCCACAGCTGCTTGGGGGTACTGATGGTCCCTTGGACAGAGTGACCGCAAAGGTAGAGGTGAGTAGTACTACCCAGGCTGACAGTGAGGCACCACTGTCAGAGGATGCCAGAATTCCTGCGGAAGGGGAGTTGGGAAGGGTTACAAGGAGAGAGCTGAGACAGGCTCAGCTCTCAGACCCTACATTGCAAGGCCTAAGGCAGGTAGCTAGGGAGGCACCTGATCCTCAAGGAAAGGGGGAATTTGTATACTGGGACAAAGGGTTACTGTACAGAGAGTGGACCCCTGAGGGAGGGCTAGAAGGTGAGAGAGTACAGCAGTTGATACTGCCTAGAACCTATCATCTGGCGCTTCTATCCATAGCCCATGATATTCCCTTTGCAGGTCATATGGGCATAAAATGTACAAAGAGGAGTATTATACAGAACTTCTATTGGTTTGGAATTTCCAGAGATGTAACAGGGTACTGCAGGACCAAAAGGTAGGCAAGGCAGGAGACAAGGTGAGAGCTGCTTTGATGCCTTTGCCTGTGATTGAGGAGCCATTTTAGAGGGTAGCTATGGATATTGTGGGTCCTCTGAGTACCCCAAGTTCCACAGGGAAAAAGTATATCCTAGTGGTAGTGGATTATGCTACATGATACCCTGAGGCAGTGGCTTTGTCCTCCACTGAGGCAGAGAATGTGGCAAATGCTTTGTTAGAGATTTTCAGCAGGGTAGGTTTCCCAAAAGAAATACTGACTGACAGAGGTGCCAATTTCATGTCAGACCTGCTGGCTTGTCTGTGGAAGTCCTGTGGGGTGAAGCACATGAAGACCATCCCCAGACTAATGGTCTTGTTGAGAGGTTAAACTCTACAATCAAGTCCATGCTACGGGCATTTGCAGATCAGTTTAAGAGGGAGTGGGACAAATATTTGTCTCATCTGCTGTTTGCTTACAGACAGGTTCCCCAGGAATCCACAGATTTTTCACCCTTTGAGTTGCTGTATGGGCATAAGGTGAGGGGACCTCTAGATTTAATTTGAGATGAGTGGGAAGGTGAGTGCGAGTCTCACAAGGAGCCTGTTGTGGCATACGCCCTAAACCTCAGGGCAAGGCTCAGGGAACTCATGGGCTTGGCCCAGGAGAACCTGGCAGAAGCCCAAAAACAGAAAAAGGTGTAGTATGACAAGAATGCTCGAGCTAGAGAGTATGCTGTGGGGTAGCAGGTAATGGTTCTCATTCCTGTCAGACAGAACAAGCTGCAAGCAGCTTGGGAAGGACCCTACAAGGTGGTAAGAAAGGCAGGTGATGTTTACTACATGGTGGAACTGCTAGGCAGAAGGCAGGGACACAAATTGTACCATGTTAACAAGAAGAAACCTTACCATGACAGGGAGGCCCTTGTGCTGAACATTTGCAGTGGACTGCAGGAGGAGTCTGAGGGAGATCTGGGGACTGGTCTCCTCAGTGAGGCTCGGGCTAACACCTCAGTGGAAGGGGTATCAATGTCTCAGCAGCCATCTCCTACCCAGGTTTGAGAAATCCGAGCAGTGTTGCAGGAATTTGGGGACATGTTCACTGGGAAACCAGGGTGCACCCACCTGGTGCTGCACCCGGTGGATACAGGACCCCAAAGGCCTATTAGGCAGGCCCCTTATAGAGTGCCTGAGAGAGGCAAACAGACTCTGAGGGAGGAGGTACAGGAGGTGTTGGAACTAGGGGTGATTCAAGAGTCCAACAGTCCCTGGCCCTCCCCAATGGTGCTGGTGCCAAAGAAGGATGGCAGCACCAGGTTCTGTGTGGACTACAGGAAATTAAATAGTCACACAGAGTCGGATACTTACCCCATGCCTAGCACAGATGAGGCCCTAGAGCAGCTAGGTGGGCTAAGTATCTTACAACCATTGATCTTACCAAGGGTTACTAGCAGGTGCCCTTGACTCCCAGTGCTAGAGAGAAGTCAGCCTTTGTGACTCATTTTGGCTTGTATGAGTTCACAAAGATGCCCTTTGGAATGAAGAATGCCCCAGCAACTTTCTAGAGGCTGGCAGATCATACCCTAGTAGGAGGGTTTGCCCTTGCTTACCTAGATGTTACTGCCATCTACAGCCATTCCTGGCCAGAGCATCTTCAGCATGTCAGGGAGGTGCTGGGCAGACTACAGAGGGCAGGGTTGACCATTAAGCCAAGCAAATGTCAGATGGATATGGCAGAGGTCTCCTACCTAGCACATAGAGTGGGGAGTGGTAAGATGAGGCTAGAACCTGCCAAAGTGGAAGCCATTCAGGCATGGCCTGCACCTATTACCAAAAAGCAGGTGAGGGCATTTTTAGGGAGAGCAGGCTACTACAGAAAGTTCGTCCCCAGTTATAGTACCATAGCTGCTCCCCTCACAGACCTGACAAGGAAGAACAGGCCAGATAAGGTAGTGTGGACCCCAGCATGTGAGCAGGCATTCCAGAAGCTTTGGGAGGCCCCTTGTGCTAGCCAGTCCGGATTACAGCAAAGAATTTGTTGTGCAGGTGGATGCTTCGAACCATGGGGTGGGGGCTGTACTTAGCCAGATTCCTTCAGAGGGGGAAGAGCACCCAGTGGTTTATCTCAGTCGTAGGCTCCAACTCAGGGAGGAATATTGTGCAGCTGTAGAAAAGGAATGTCTAGCCATAGTGTGGGCACTGCAGAAACTTCAGCCTTATCTGTATGGAAGGAAATTCACTGTTATGACAGATCCCAACCCCCTAATATGGTTAAACAGAGCCAGCCAGCAAAATGCCAAGTTGCTAAAATGGAGCCTAGGGTTGCAAGCATATGATATGTCAGTGCAGAACCGCGTGGGAGTAGCAATGCCAATGCAGATGGGCTCTCAAGACAGGGAATGGGGTAGGTATACTCAGACAGACCTGACCCTCTCAAGCAGCGTTTCCTCAAGGGTCACCTGAAAAACTAGCTTGAGTTCTCAGGGGGGACGGGGGGACGTGAAGGCTGCCAGTCTAGCCAGATAGAATTGTGCAGATAATTCTATCATTTGTAAATATGAATGTTGAATTACAGACTTTTCTTAATTGAAGAGAAAATACTGTGAAATGTTGAAATACAAGCTTGTTTTCTTAAATGAAAGAATATGCTGTGAAATGTTGAACTTAAAACAATGTAGCAACATTGCCCTCTGTTGTAAAGAAAGCGAAGTCAAGCATTTCTTATCTGTCCTTTGAAGTTTAAATTATATCATGTGTGTCCCTTTGAAGTTAGAATTTGGAGTCGATGAATCTGGAGTGAAGCATCCTGCCTATTGTTTTATCTTAAGGAATAATTACTAGAGTTTGCCAATCATTAGCAGACCGGAGTTCCGCTGTGGCGACCCCTAACCAGGAAAAGCCGAAAGACACAAACAAACAAACATGTGAAATGTCTTTTATTGATGTAGTTTCCAGCAGGTGCAAGATAACAAGAATGTAGTATATGTCAGCCTGGGAACACCAGGAAAGTGTGAAATGATGTAATGGGAATCAGGACTGAAAATAGGAATTTAAACAGAGAGAATCAGAAGGCATTAAGCATTTTTGTTTTGACCATCCAACTCACAACACTGTCTTGCTCATATATAAGTTATCTTAGACTTGCATTTTCTTTTAGAAATAGCTAGAAACTAGAATGATTAGACTAAGTGTTTTTCAGTGATGTTAGAACTTTACTACTATGTTATTTTAAGTATTGCTCTGTGATTTCTGAACTCTTGACTAGCACTGTGCAGTAAGAAGTATTGTTTTGTGTTTTTATTATTTATTATTAAATATTTTTAAACCTTTCAACTGTGGCCGTTTTGTGTAGAGATAATTTAAGCTCTAGAGCACGTTGCATATTTATAAAGTTTACTGTCCAAGTCACTCTAAATAAGCCTTGACTGTTTAGTCACAACTACCAATTGGATAATAATATTGCACAGTAATAATTGGACACCCTTTTAAGGGCCTTTGAGTAGTTGATAAGTATTAGTGGGTGGTGGCAAGTGGAACTACCATACAGTCTGGGAGAAAGGGGCACAGCTGGGGAAACTGTGCCAGCCTTCTTCAGGAGTGTCTGTGTGGTTGTATAAACTCTTCTAAAAGTGCATGTGTGTGTCTGTCTGTGCCAGCTACTTGAGCAGGGACATGAAGCACTGGTTGGACAGAGAGGGTGCTAGAGGTTTTAGCTTGCCCACTAAGTTGAGACCTGGACCCTATAGCTGTGCCAGTGGGGAGTCTTATTGGGGACCTGGACTGACTGTGATCTGTGTGTGCTCTTAAGGGAAATTGCACTTTACTGTGTGTATTTGTTATGCTTTCCTCATATATGAGGTGTTAGTGGTGAGGATTGAGGCTCCTTGACTGCTGGGTCAGGGCAGGGTGTCACAGACACAATGGGGGATATATGTATATCTCTCAAATTAGCAACAAAGTCTAGAAGATTTAAGATATTAGCCTGAAGGGTTTATATAGCTATGTTTATACTAAAAGTAGACTCCAAACAATTTTTCCTCAGGTGGATAGGAAATGTTAGAGGTGTGATGGGCAGGAAAGAGGTGGCTGGGAAAGTACAGTTGTGTACCTACCATAAATGTAGATGTTAGAGTATATTCGCGGTTGCAGTCATTACTCTTGGGTTATCCTGCTGGCAGGCTACACGCAGTTGGCCTGAATTCCAAAGTCTAGGTCCAGCATCGGTTGCTCTCGCCTCCTCCCTGACGTCACTGCGCCAGGGGTATAAAAAGATGCAGCCTACGCCATTTTCTTCAGTTTTTCTTGCCCCAGATGTCAGGTGCCCCCAAATAGGTAGGCTGAAAGGTATGTCAATAAAGCATGCATGCACAAAAATAAACCTTTGCTTCATCTACAAGCAAATACACCACATAGGTTGTATAGGATAGAGAAGTACAGATAAGTCCCAGCAAAGAAAAGGGGGATGGTGGGTGGGTAACCTGGACTGCAACAGTGAATACACTTGAACATCTACATTTATGGTAGGTACACAACTGTACTATGTTCATCGTGTTTCACTGTTGCAGTCATTACTCCTGGGTTGAATCCCAAAGCTGAGGATGGGTGGCTGGGCTAAATAGGATTAGGAGAGGCTATGAGGCCCTGCAGAACTGCAGTGGTGAAGCCTGTTCTAGATATAGAGTAAAGAGGTAAGTGGTAGTGCTTTGTAAAAGTGTGCACTGAACTCCAAGTTGCAACCTCTAAGATGTCTTTGGTTGGTACTCCTCTGAGGAAGGCTGCTGAAGTGGCTGCTGCTCTGGTAGAATGAGGCCTAATGTCCTTAGGCACTGATTTGCCACGCTGAGAACAGCAGAAACGGATGCAATGGCCTATCCATTTAGATATGGTCTGTTTTGAGATAGCCTTTCCTTGTGATCCTGAAGCATAAGACACTAAAAGTTGCTCAGTCTTCCTGAAAGCTTTAGTTCTGTCCGATTAGAAGTGTAGCTGTCTGTGTATGTCCAAAGAATGCAGAATTCTCTCACCCTTGTTCTGTGGGTTTGGATAAAAGGTAGGCAAGTGAATGGTTTGGTTGAGTGCCACACTGGACACCACCTTAGGTATAAATGTTGGGTTTGTCCTCAGAGAAACCCTGTCTGGATGAAAAATGATAAAAGGTTCCACAGCCATGAATGCTTGTAACTCCGAGACTCGTCTTGCAGAGGTTATTGCTAGGAGCAGAGCTGTCTTCCAGGATAAGAATTTTATATCCGCTGTTGAATCCGTCTCAAAAGGAGGCAGAGTGAATTTTTTCAAGACATAGTTTAGGTGCCATGTGGAAATTGGTGCCCTCCTTGGAGGCCTGATGTTTTTGGCCCCTCTGAGGTACTGCCTTATTAAAGGATGAGAAAAGATAGGTGGTTCCGTATTGTAATGGGCTGAAATGGCAGAGGCATGAATCTTAATTGATGAGAAAGAAAGGCCTTTGTCCAGCATCTCAGTTAGGTATTGTAAAATCTGAGGGATATTTGGTACATACGTGTCAATGCCTTGTTCCTGGTTCCAAGCACAGAATCTCTTCCATTTTTCTGCATAAGATTTTCTGGTACTGGGCCTCCTGGCCTCCAAGATAACATCCATAACAGCTTTAGAAAGAAGATTGTTCTGAATGGCTACAGTATCCGCCATGCTGCCAGATTTAAGGTCCTGAGTTGGCTGTGCAGGATCTGATTGTTTTGTTGGGTCAACAAGTGAGAAGTTTGAGGCAATATCCATGCTGGACCTTGAGACAAGCTCTTTAGGATTGGGTACCAGTGCTGGCGTGGCCAGTCTGGTGCAATCAGTATCATTTTTGGCTTCTCTTGTTT
Organism: Protopterus annectens; assembly: GCF_019279795.1. Lineage (NCBI taxonomy): Eukaryota > Metazoa > Chordata > Ceratodontiformes > Protopteridae > Protopterus > Protopterus annectens. The sequence goes on from NC_056748.1 coordinate 895,352,109, forward strand.
GACCTTTAGGAGTACCCTGGGAAGGAGAGGCAGTGGAGGAAAGGCATATACTGTTTGATTTTTCCAGCTGAAGGATAGGGCGTCCACTCTCCATGCTTGCTTGTGATAAATCCTTGTGCAAAATCTCTGTAACTGGCAGTTGTGAGGGGAGGCAAATAGATCTATGTCTGGGTGTCCCCATTTCTTTATCATCATGCTGAAGACTTGTGGATCCAGTTTCCACTCGTGGGTAACCATGAGGTTTCTGCTTAGTTCATCTGCCAGAGTATTTGTTTTTCCTGGCAGGAATTGTGCTTGCAGGTGAACTTGATAAGTCAATGCTGTGTCCCATAAGGTCACTGCTTGTCTGCAGAGGGGGTAGGAATGTGTACCTCCCTGCTTATTTATGTACCACATGACCGTAGTATTGTCTGTCTTTATCAGTAGCTGTCCTGGATGAAGTAGATCCTTGAAAGCTGTCAGGGCATTCTGAACAGCTAGCATCTCTTTTTGATTGGTGTGAAGATGCATCTGGCTTACAGGCCATGTGCCCTGAATACATTTTTCTGCCATATGGGCCCCCCAGGCATAATCTGATGCATCCGTTGTCAGTGTCTGTCTGGCTTTGGGTAAAGTGAATGGCAGACCCTTGTTGTGTTGACAGGCATGAATAAAAAAGAAAAAATCCAGCACCCCGAGTAGGTGTAGCAATTATATTGTTTATTATGAACCAGACCGGTTTCAGCAATCAGCTTTCCTCAGTGGTTTAGTCATGATGATTCAATTGACCTTATTTATAGGTAATGCAAATAAAATGATGTGACATCATTTCCTGTATACATAAATCATGACCAAAATTAAACATGTGAATGAAATAAGACAGTGAAAGTAAAATAATAATAACAGTTAGCAATCACAATTTTAAACTAGCATACATACCAAAAAATGAAATATTGAAACATTATATTTTGTAATACTGATAATAATAATAAACCTGTAATATATAGTGGCAAAATTAACACAAAATATAAACAATAAAGTACAATGTTGATGATTAATAGTAACAGATAGTTCATTAAAGTTTGTCATTGAGACCTGGTGGCAATAAACCACCTAATTTAACTATCCATTTAGTTTCCTTTTGGTCTAACAGTTTGTGCCATCCAGTTTTAAAAGCTGTTACCAACAATCTTGTCAATACAAATAAAAGAGAATTGGGCAGTTTTGTGTATAACAATATGTTGATATAAAGCATTGGTAGGCCTAGCATTTCTTATATCCCCTAAATGTTCTGAGATACGAATCCGGAACTGTCTAGATGTTTGTCCAATATAGAATGCTCTACATGTGCATGTGGCTAAATAAATCACCCAGTCCATACTACAATTTGCAAAATGGTTAATGTTAAATATCTTGCCTGTATTCTTGCTGGTAAATTATTTGGTGGTAAATATATATTTGCTGAAGGAGCAATGACCACAAGGGTGACAGCCAATTAATCTGTCTCCCAATAGGGTAATTTGAGTCATGTAAACATCCAGAGGTGTAATTCTTTTGAAATGAGAAAAATGTGATCCTAAAGTTTTACCTTTCCGGTAGGAATAGAGACATCTATCATCCAACCACTTGGCCAAGTGTGTGCTGGCTGTCAATATATTCTAATGATTACTAATTATGTCCTGTAATTGATAAGTATTCCTGCCAAAGGTTGTTACTAGTCTGGGTGACTGCACAGAGGACTGAACAATCTTCTGTTTGTAACCCAACAAACTATCCCTTGATAGATTGGTAGTCATTCTAACTGCAGATTGAACATCCATTTCTTTGTAACCTCGCTGTATAAATCTGTTTGAAAGATCATTCTGACAATGCTGAAGGTCCAATTTGGATGAGCAAATTCTCTTGATCCTAATAAATTGTGATTTAGGAATTTTTTTATAATATGTTTGGGATGTAGACTGGAAGCATGTAGGAGACTGTTGTATTGTGGGTATTTCCTATGCACAGTGGTACGAAGAGTGTTGTCCACTTCCCTACTTAGGTGGACATCCAAAAAGTCAATCTGCTGTATGTCATAATTGACTGTGAATCTAACACCCCATTTGTTACTGTTCAAATATTCAACAAATTCCATAAGATACTCTATTCCCCCTTTCCAAACCAGCCAGCAGTCGTCTAGGTACCATCTCCAAATATCCATTTCTGGCAAATAAAGGCTGTGTGTTTCAGTATATATACTCTGATCTTCCACATATCCCATAAAGAGATCTGCATATATTGGTGCAAAAGAGGCACCCATCGCCATACCCTGAATTTGCCAGTAACATTGGTTTTGAAAATAGAACCCATTCTTGGTAAGAACGTGTTCCGCCATACAAATCAGTAATTGGACCAGTCTATTAGCTCTATCCAACGAACAGCTTAATGACACTCAGTACCTTGCTTTATTACAAGTTTTGTAGATTCACTTTATTACAATTTATAATTTTATTTATAGCACAGTGTATGCAGAGTTGCTTATGTGAACCATGTGTCTTTTGATTGAATATTTTTATTGTTTTTTTTCAATATATGTCAGTCAGGGGCTGTGGCGTTATAATATACAGATTGCAAGTCACATTTTTGAATATCATTGTAGCCCATATATTCGTGTTTAGTGGGACACAACACAACTACTGCTATTGTCTGTGTAATATTCCATAAATCTTTTTTTGAACAAGGTATCTATACATCGTGTAGCACAATATTATAACATAGACTGCTGATACTTAGCACGATTGTTATCAATCTGGTGTATGGTTTTTTGCCTTTAGTTCCAGTTTGACCGTTTTGAATTCTTGAAAGTTGGGTTTAGTACACATATACAACACTATCAGTGTGGTGGTTTTTGTAACAATACTGTACGATAGTAGTTGTTGCTCCAATTCCTTTATGTACATCTTTATGTGAGCACATTCTAAATATACTACATTACATCTGCTCAGGACTTCTTCGTAGTACTTTGGTTAGGTGTTACATTTTTTCCTGCTTTTTCAATATTATATAGCTCCATGTATATTGGTACGGACCTGTTTTATTTAAGTATACTGGCCTACAGTATATAGTCATCTTGATCCAAATAATTTGATGTGCTATTTTTGGTCCCTCTGCATTTTCATACCTATCATTTATCTTAGATTGGTCAAGACATTTTTCCTTGAGTCTGTTTTGGGGATTGTTTCTCAGGTACAATACTGATCATTTTTATAGAAATACAAATTTGATATATAACACATCACATTTGGCCTTAACATACGTACAATCTATTGTCATGGATCTCAATAACATGGTACAAGGATTATGCGCAGGCAAAGATGATATTCATATTTTTGGGATTGATTCAAACAATGGATCTGCTGCTAGTGGAACAACTGATCCAGTTGACGATTGTAGTATGGTATTCAGTCAATTTGCTAAAAAAATCAAAACATTACGCTCCAACATCTGGCATTCTAGATTATTCAAGGCATATAAACATCAGAACATTGCCCCGAGAGGTCTTAGAACCAAATTGCAACCGTTGGTTGGTCAACCAGATGATTTATTGATTAGAGAGTGGAATGTTGCACAACAAGATTCGGCTATGATGTTTGTCAACATTCTATCTTCATATTATGATAGGACAATTCAAGCCAATATTTGTGATGTGCAAAAAATGTGTGAAGAATTAAAGTTGTATGAAAATCAACCGAGTTTTCATGAATCACTCAGTAAATTATCTAAAGAACTTTCAACCTCTGAAAAGACTCTCAAAGAAAAGAAATTAAATACATTTTCCAGAGATATGGAAGACTATAAGAGGGGGAAACCCTTTGAGCTATATAAAGGGGTACGATTTGCAGAGGGTACCAAAAATTTCACACATACATGCAAAAAGCGGCCTAGATCCATACTCAAAAGAGGTACATCACCCAGTAGGAGTTCGGGGGAGGAATCATCGACTACTGATACTGAATCCGTTAATATGTTGGATTCTCCTACTCCTGAAAGAGTATGCAATGTTGATCACCCTTTAGGCACAGACGCAGGGGGGGAAGGAAGCATAAGAACACTAGAAGAACTTTTTCTGTCAATTGTCAAATGAATGTAGACTGTTCGAATGTGCATAACATTTCTGACTATGTATTAACATCAATGGAAGAACTTTTGTTAAATAAAGTTCTAGGTTTCATCCCAGGTTTCTTTGTTGATGAAAGTACATTTGTATCAGATATTATTGATTTTTGTAGAAGATTGAATTTAAAAATCTTTTTTGATGAAGAGGATTCTACTCAAAGATCCACTGAATTCAGATTCTTACCATCCAAGTTCTGTCCTCCCATGGACAAACACGTAGCCATATTCCAGAATGCTGTTATTACAGATTTACACCATCAGTTGGGCACAGGGAACATTATTAGAAATAATTTAAATGTTCAGGAACAACAGGCTCTTATGAATCTTAAAAACAACACTGACATTACCATTCTTCCTGCAGACAAGGGTGGGGCCATTGTGGTCATGAATTCCAGTTATTACTGGGCTGAAGGAATAAGACAAGTGTCGAATACTCAGCATTACTTACACATGCCCATTGACCCCACCCCTAGTTTTAAAAAAGAAATAGATGATTTTTTACAACTTGCTGTTGAAGAAGGCATTATCAGTATAAAAACAAAACTTCACCTTACTATTCAAGACCCAGCTAAACAATACCTATATTTGCTGCCCAAAATTCATAAGTCTCATTCTACACCTCCAGGCAGACCAATTGTTTCAGGCATTGGCTCACTGACGGAACCCTTATCTGTCTTTTTGACCCAATATTTAAAACCCTTGTTGCCATATGTATAGGCCAGATTGCGGGACACCACAGAGTTCCTCCAGATTGTTTCCGAATCACAACTTGAAGCAGATTGGATTATGTGTACCTTAGATGTTACATCACTGTATACTAGTAGGTATGGGCAGGTTTAATGGCACTGGAATATTGGCTACATAAGATTAACATTTATAGTCCAGGATTTAATACTTTACTGATTTGTATGGCGGAACACGTTCTAACCAAGAACATGTTCTATTTTCAAAACCAATGTTACTGGCAAATTCAGGGTGCGGCGATGGGTGCCTCTTTTGCACCAATATATGCAGATCTCTTTATGGGATATGTGGAAGATCAGATTAAATATACTGAAACACACAACCTTTATTTGCCAGAAATGGATATTTGGAGACAGTACCTAGACGACTGCTGGCTGGTTTGGAAAGGGGGAATAGAGTATCTTATGGAATTTGTTGAATATTTGAACAGTAACAAATGGGGTGTCAGATTCACAGTCAATTATGACATACAGCAGATTGACTTTTTGGATGTCCACCTAAGTAGGGAAGTGGACAACATTCTTCGTACCACTGTGCATAGGAAATACCCACAATACAACAGTCTCCTACATGCTTCCAGTCTACATCCCAAACATATTATAAAAAACATTCCTAAATCACAATTTATTAGGATCAAGAGAATTTGCCCATCCAAATTGGACCTTCAGCATTGCCAGAATGATCTTTCAAACAGATTTATACAGTGAGGTTACAACGGAATGGATGTTCAATCTGCAGTTAGAATAGCTACCAATCTATCAAGGGAAAGTTTGTTGGGTTACAAACAGAAGATTGTTCAGTCCTCTGTGCAGTCACCCAGACTAGTAACAACCTTTGGCAGGAATACTTATCAATTACAGGACATAATTAGTAATCATTGGAATATATTGACAGCCAACACACACTTGGCCAAGTGGTTGGATGATAGACGTCTCTATTCCTACCGGAAAGGTAAAACTTTAGGATCACATTTTTCTCATTTCAAAAGAATTACACCTCTGGATGTTTCCATGACTCAAATTACCCTATTGGGAGACAGATTAATTGGCTGTCACCCTTGTGGTCATTGCTCCTTCTGCAAATATATATTTACCACCAAAGAATTTACCAGCAAGAATACAGGCAAGATATTTAACATTAACCATTTTGCAAATTGTAGTACAGACTGGGTGATTTATTTAGCCACATGCACATGTAGGGCATTCTATATTGGACAAACATCTAGACAGTTCTGGATTCGTATCTCAGAACATTTAGGGGATATAAGAAATGCTAGGCCTACCAATGCTTTATATCAACATATTGTTATACACAAAACTGCCCAATTCTCTTTTATTTGTATTGACAAGATTGTTGGTAACAGAGCTTTTAAAACTGGATGGCACAAACTGTTAGACCAAAAGGAAACTAAATGGATAGTTAAATTAGGTGGTTTATTTCCACCGGGTCTCGATGACAAACTTTAATGAACTATCTGTTACTATTAATCATCAACATTGTAGTTTATTGTTTATATTTTGTGTTAATTTTGCCACTATATATTCCAGGTTTATTATTATTATCAGTATTACAAAATATAATGTTTCAATATTTCATTTTTTGGTATGTATGCTAGTTTAAAATTGTGATTGCTAACTGTTATTATTATCTTACTTTCACTGTCTTATTTCATTCACATGTTTAATTTTGGTCATGATTTATGTATACAGGAAATGATGTCACATCATTTTATTTGCATTACCTATAAATAAGGTCAATTGAATCATCATGACTAAACCACTGAGGAAAGCTGATTGCTGAAACCGGTCTGGTTCATAATAAACAATATAATTGCTACACCTACTCGGGGTGCTGGATTTTTTCTTTTTTATTCATGGTTGGTTTATCCGTGCACCTACCGTACATGCTAGCCTGTTCCTTTGCATGTGTTGACAGGCCTCTGCCCACCATCGAAACTCCTGTTGCAGGCAGGGAATGAGGGTAATTACTGTCTCCAGGCTGTGGCAATGCTGAGTCCAAACACTTTTTAGATACCATTGTAGTTTCCTCATATGCAGTCTGGCATATGGAATTAGTAGAATGCAGGATGCCATGAAACCCAAGGCCTGCAGGATTTTCCTTGCAGATAACTGGGTTTTTATTGCCAATGTTTTGAAGTAATAAGTCAGTTGCTTTTGTTTGTCTGACATGAGATAAGCCATCTGAGCAGTTGTATTTAAGTTTGCACCCAGGAATATTACCACTTGAGAGGGTACTAGTTTTGATTTCTTTCCGTTTATTGTGTACCCTAGGCAAATTAGTAATCTTTTTAAAAACGCCAGATGCTTTAGAAGAATGTCTTTGTTCTCTGCTTGAATAAGGCAGTCGTCCAAGTAGGGGTATATCTGAATTCATCTTTGTCTGCAGAATGCAATTACTGGTGCCAGGCATTTTGTGAAGACCCTGGGCACAGTAGATAAGCCAAAGGGCAGTGCAGAGAATTGGTAGTGCATTGATCCAGCTATGAATCTGAGGTATCTTCTGCAAGATTGTCTGATTGGGACATGCAGGTATGCCTCTTTTAGGTCCACAGTTACAAGCCAAGCCTTCTTGCCCAGCATGGGCAGTAGCTGCTGTAGAGTCAACATCTTGAATTTTGGAACTTCTAGAAACGTGTTTAGTATAGACAGGTCCAGTATTGGTCTCCAGGTTTTGTCCTTTCTGGGTACTAAGAAAAGTCTGGAGTAAAATCCTTGCCCCTGCTCTTGTTGTGGTACTTGTTGATTTGCTTTTGTGCCTCTGCCCATTGATTGTGTGACAGGTCTGGCATACCCTTTGGCCTTGGAAGGGTGTGAAAATGGAACCTGTAGCCTTGGGACACTATGTTCAAGACCCATTTGTCCTGGGTAACGTTTTGCTAATTCGATGAAAAAAGTGCTAGTTTTCCCACTAAGGGGGCTGCCAAAAGGAAAGTGCTTGGATCTGGCAGAGGAAAGTCACTGTGACTGTTTCCTGTAAGGTTGTGATTTGTCTTCAACGCTTTTGGAGGTAGGAGCACCCCATTGTTTAGGCCTATATGAGCCATGGGGCTGAGATCTGCCTCTGGGACATCTGTATCTGCCTCTTTGTGGTTTGTCTGATACTGGAAAGGACCAATTTTTGGAAGGCCAGTTCCTGCTAAACCTGGGTGGCTGTACCTGTAAGAAATCCTTAACTGTCTGCATGGATTTCGCTTTATCCTCCATTTTCTTCAACACCTCTTCTGCTTTAGTACCAAACAAAGTATCATAATGCAATGCAGCATCTAATAATTCTGCTTTAACATGATCAGGCAGATTTTGTTCCTTTAACCAAGCATGCCTTCTAATAACAGAACCTGTAACAGCAGCCCTGCAAGAGGCCTCCAGTGAATCATAACCACATTGCAAAGTATGCTTTCCCACTTGTTCAGCTGCATGCAATAAATCCTGCAATTCCTTGTTCTCTGAACATTCAGTATTTGTCAACATTTTCTGTTTAAGCAGTGACATTAAGTATTGCTGATATTTAAGCATATGAAATTGACAATTCAAAGCCCTTACAGCCAAGGTAACAGAAGTGTAAACTTTTTTACCCCCATCTGTCTAGTGCCCTAGAATCCCTATCAGAGGGGACAGGTTTTTTTGCAGTGGAAGCTTTGACCCCTTTGGGACCCTGAGATATAATTTCTGGGTCAGCAGTGGGGTTCTTATATAGAAATTTATGAGAATCCGGGACCCTGTAGCATCTGTCTGGTTTAGCAGGTACAGGGGGTAAAGAGTCAGGGGACAGGCCGGACTATGAAAATACATAATCTACAATATCTAGAACAGGTGGAATAGCAAGGGGCTGTGCTGTGGAAGTAACAAAAAGTCTCTGAGCCCTTTCTTAGATTCAGAGTAATCTTGGCTCTCCCAGTGGAAATGCTCCCTCATGGTATGCAGGGTTTCCCCAAAAGAATAATCCTCAGGAGGAGAGGCTGAAGGAATGGATTCTTCGGCATCAGAATCCTCATAGGGAGGCATAGAGTAATCCTGTTCAGAACAGGAATCAGAGGAAATAGAAACCTGATCAGAAGAATCATATTCTGTCTCTTGCCTAGGCCTCTTATCAGGAGGGGGATGGGAACCCCTGATCAAAGTAATTAGGTCTTCGGCCATTTTAAGCATCTGTTTTTTTAGGCATGGAAGTCTGAGTAGGAGAATGCTGTACTTGTTTATTTGTCTTTAGAGCTGCTTTAGTCTTTGTCTTTGAAGCTGAAGATGGTTTCACATATAACTGTGTAGGTCTGAAAACACCCTCAGAAGCAGATGCCTGCTCAGTGGCTCCGGACCCATCTGAGGGAATGATTTCTGAGTGTCCAATACCTTGAGTATCTAGAGGCCCAGTCGGCTCCACGTGGGAGTCGGAAGCGGCCTGTGGCTCTGAGGTAGCGGGCGCCAGGGGCTGCAAAAGCGCCTCACTGAGAATCGGCGACTGGCCTAACGGAGGTCTCGTCGTCGGTTTTGGACCTCGGATGCCTGTCCTTTTCCTTGTCCTTGCGTTTTTTATAAACTCCGGTTGTCAGCTGTTCTGGCGGCATTATATAATTAAACCTTCGGCCAAAGTAATGAAATGCAAAATCGAACCGATGCTTAATAGCGCGTTGGTTAAATCGAGCACAAAACCGACAACTAGCAACGTTGTGATCAGGGCCTAGGCAAGGAATACAATAAGAGTGATAATCCTTATGAGGTATTTGCTTCCCACAAGAAATACAATTGTTAACTTTTTCTGACATCAGTCTGGAGCAAGAAAAAAGTTTCCCCAACAGTGTACTTAGCTTTAATGAAGACTTTGGTTCTGAAATTCGTATTTGAAAATCTCAGGAGTCGGCCGACCGGCACTTGCGAACTGCTTTTGCTTCGGGCACCGCGCGGCAAGAAAGACTGAAGAAAATGGCATTGGCTGCATCTTTTATACCAGTGGCGCACTGACGTCAGGGAGGAGGCGACAGCAACCGACGCCGGACCTAGACTTTGGAATTCAGGCCGACTGCGGGTAGCCTGCCAGCAGGATAACCCAAGAGTAATGACTACAACAGTGAAACACGATGAACATCATATTTTTTGGGAGTGTAGTGAGTTGGCAGACTTTAGGGATTCCCTGCGGACCACTATGTCAGAGATGCTGGGTGAATGGACTGGACTGACTGGGGAGATGATTTTTTTTAGCTGAGATACAGAATCGGAATTGCCTAGACATAGTAAAGCCTTGCTGAGTCTAATTATGGTGGCTGCCAAAAAAGCAATTACTAGAAAATGGAAATCAAAGTCTAGACCAACTATGCTAGAAGTAGTGAATATAGTAACAGAGATGAAACTGGAACGGAGATCTTAAGAAAAGGGAAGGAACAAACTACATTGGAAAAAATGGGAATTGTGGGGACAATATCTGCAGAGAAGAAATGAGGTTTAAGAGGTTGGATTTGAATGAGCTGTACAATGCTTAACTGACAATGACTAGAGAGATAATAAGTTATGTATAATGGTTGCAACTACAGTTGTTTCAATGGTGTCTGTGATGTATAATGTTTGCAACTAAAGTGGTGTCATTTTGTTTGTTTTTCATTTATATAAATATAAGATTGCCTATGTCATATGTGAACATTTAATAAGGATGTCTGATGAAAAAAAATAACTCTTTACAAGTAAAATTAAACTGACAGAATAAATGTCAAGCAAGATGCCACAAAGTGAACACAAGCACTACATACTCAGTCATCATCACTGCTTAAATGAAAAACTGCCCCAGAAACATAGCTGATTCAACCAGTGCTTCAGGCAAGTACTGTGAACCAGCACTTTACTGAAATAAGTCAAAACATGTAAGTGATCCACTTACTGCAGTTAGATATACAACCCCCCTTCCCCACCTCTTACATTGAAGAGCAAAAAAATAAAAAAGATTTTTTTTTTTTTTACTTTTAAACTGTTGTAACTGTGGTTGCTACAGTTTAGACCATACACAGAGCACTACAGCACTCACGTTTGACCACAAATGCAATATTGGCTTGTAAATGCCAGTATTACATTTAAAAGCAATCAGGATTGCCTGATTGTGACCCCAGCACTTTGAACCTGGGGCAACTGTCCATCTTGCTCCTTTCTAGCTATACTACTGCAATGCCCCATATTATTTAACGTTTTACAAAAAATTAAAAAGTTTGCAAAAACAGTACATTTCTACGTCATGTCCCTACACCAAACAAAGCTAAAAATAACATTTCCAGATAGGAAACAGATGGAAATTAAGAACTACTGGGTTTCTTAAAGAGACCATAAGATCATAGATCTCAACCACTCAGTGACAAATGTAAAAATAATCAGGGACAATTTTAAAATATTAGTACTTTTAACTTGAGACACAGACAGAACAAGAGAATGTAAATTAATATATAGTTTTTGAGTAAAAGAAGTCTAACTCTACTTATTGTCATTATTTATTAACCATAATTCACCACCTTTTCTCTTACAGTCATCAATTTTAGGAAGGATTAACAGGGGCACAACTAAACTTTGATTTAAAATCAGGGACAGTTGAGAGGTATGCAAAACATATATACACATTAAAAGTAAGCAAAACATATATACACATTAAAAGTAAAAAAAAAAAGAAAAAAAGAAAAAAAAAAGTTATGTACTCACCGTAACCTTCTATATGTGTTGCCCATTTTCATTCTTCCTCAACAATTGGGAAAACTGGGTTCAGATCCGATCCTCATATCCGACATGGCTATTATTTTCAGCTTGTGACGACTAGAAAACTCTCAAGCTCCTTCCTTACCCATAATGCTCTATCCCCTAACATACCTCAGATCTTGTTTGACGGCTTACAGTATCAAAAGAAATATTAGCATCCTAGTAACAAAATTCTGTATCTGATGTTAAGCATAAGGAACAGTGGTTCCCTTACAAGGTCTCACTCTTTCAGAAGTCATTAGTTCAAAGGCAGGGGTTTGGTTGGAGGGAAGTTGAGGAAGAATGAAAATGGACAACACAGATGATATGTTATGGTGAGTACATAACTTTTTTATCGGATGCTGACAATTTTCATTCATTCCTCAACAATTGGGACAGACCCCTGCTACCTGAAATCCTGGGAGGACTCTAACGAAGGATATTCTTGAGCAAAGTTGAGCTGAAGGCTGCTCCCCCCCCTCCCGAGACCAGATCCCATTTGTAATGAGTAACAAAGGTATGAGGATTAGCCCAAGTAGCAACCACACGTATACCATCCATGTAAGCCCTGTATAAAAATACTGATGACGTTACCATGGACCTGGTTGAATGGGCTCTCAAAGATTTTGGTAAGCAAAGGCCCAATTTGTTATAGACACAGGATATACAATTGGTTAGCCATCTGGCTAAGGTTATCTTTGTGACTGACTTTTCTAATTTCAAATCCGCACATGAGACATATAATTGATCTGTTTTTCTGAATTTTTTTGTTCTATGTAAATAAAAATGCAATTGCCTATGAATGTCTAGTAAGTGTAACATATATTCACCTTTGGTTGTAATATTTAGAATGAAAACTGGCAAATTAATAGATTGGTTGAGGTTTGATTCTGACACCATCTTATGAAGGGAGGATTGTTTTGTAAAGCTACCCTATCCTTATAAAATATTAAGTACGGAGGTTTAGAAGACAGTGCCTGGAATTCTGACAGTCTTCTTGCAAAAATAGTTTTCCAGGTCAAAAATTTTAACTTGCATTTAGTTGCTGGTTTGAAAGGGGAATTAATTAAGGCCTGCAATACCAAATTTAAGTCCCATGGTGGAGTTAGATCCTTATAAGGGGGTCTCAGAAGAAGGGTACTTCTCAAAAAAGTCCTTACATAGTTTAGAGGAAGCCAAAGGAGTTGTTTCAGTCCCAATGTGAACATTAGAAATGGCAGATAGTCTTACCCTAATAGTTGAGGAGCTGGCTCCTTCATTGAAACTTGTTGCTAAAAAGTCATGGACACTATACAGTGGTGCCGAAAAACGGTCGATATGTTTCTGCTGCACCCAAAAAACACAAATCTCTTCCATTTACTTTTGTAAAGTTTCCTTGTGGAAGCTGTGTGTGAAGACAAAAGTATATGATGAACAGGGAAAGGCAGCATATGCTGTCTGGCTATTAACAAAGTGGAGAAACCATGTAATCGGTTTTTGGTTTGAGATATGCGGGTGAATCATTCCTGTCAGGTGGGACAGAAGCTCTGGAATGAGATCCAGAGTCAAAGGAGGGTAGACTAGATGAGGCCAAAGAAAGGGGAACCAAATTTGTTAAGGCCAGTAATGAGCAATGAAGATGGCTATGGTCTTCAACCAGGATACTTTCTGCATTAATTTGGGGATTAAGGGACTTGGGGGATAAGCACAGAGGAGACAAGGGGGCCAATCGTGTAAGAGAGTGTGTCTCAGTGACTCTCCTGGCAGGAGTATTAGGGCAAAGAACCTGCTGCACTTGTTTAGGAAAGATGCAAATAGGTTGCAGCATGGCTGGCCCCACTGGCAAAAATTAATTTCCGCCACTTCCTTGTTGACAGACCACTCTTGAGGTAGTAGAATGGACCTGCTCAACTTGTCTGCTATCATGCTGCATTTCCTCAGAATGTGCATTGCTATCAGAAATCGGTTAGAAGAGATTGCCCATTTCCAAAATCTGTAAGCTTCTTGACACAAGGGCTAAGATCTGGTTCCTCCTTGTTTGTTGATGTACCAAACCACGGACATTGTCTGAATCACAACTGTCGTGAAAGGGAGAGAGTCTTGGAAAGCCCTAACCCAATCTGGGATACAGCCATGGTCTCTATGGTCTTGGATTGAGGAAGAATGAAGGGATGATCTTGAAGAACCTGGTCTGAGCAGATCTACCACCAAAGGCATGTTTTGCACACTTAAGTAATTTTTATCTGAGTGGACATATGCTGATAAAGATTGGACCACTGAGTTGCTAACATCCATTGCAGAATCCTCACATGAAGTCTTGCTACAGAATCTAGAACTACTGCCACAGACATTGATCTCAAGTCCTGTAGGATCAACTGGGGTGACAACAAGAAATTTTTGAGTATTTTCTCCCCAGGTTAATTTGCACAATACCATGTTCAAGGATTCTACTAAAGGTCTCCTAATTCCTTTCACTGTAAAGCTTAATAATCACTGGTTATTTCTGTAACAAAATATTGAGAGTACTCATAATTTAGAAAGAAAAAAAATGTTTTTCTTGTGTGTTTATATTTTATATTCTATATAAATCCTACTACTAGAATGCTGTATGCTGACTTTACTAAAGGAATTGTTAATCTATACATAAGTTATGTTTCTATGGAACCTATATCTCTGTATGATATTCTTGTGCAATTTCTTTATGACATTCTATTGGAGCTTTTCTCCTCGGGCCTCTGCTCAAAATGGATGTGTGTCCAGTCGGACATTCCTGGTTAACAAATGTAAAATAAAATAAATAAATAAAATCTTTCTGACCTGGAATCAGACAGTCACTCTCGGAAAAGAAAGAGAGGCTGTCAGGGATACAGTGCTGAATGAAAATTGCTCCTATGAATTCCAATGTCCGAGACAGTTCCAACTGAGATTTGTTGTAACTCATGGCATGGTAATCCCCAGAAGGGAGCAAGTCTGGAATACCTGGTCTTAAGCTTTTATCAGTAGATGCGTGGTCGGAGTGGTTATGAACCAGTCATCCAAGTATGGAAACACTCTAAATCCCTGCAATCTCAAGTGAGCTGCTACCACTGCCATGCATTTAGTGAACACCCTGTGGGCTGTGGTGAGGCTAAAGGGCAGAGCTCTGAACTGGTAATAACTGGCTTCCAGCCAGAAGCGTACATATTGCCTGGATTGCCTGTATATTTTTATGTGATAGTATGCATCCTGAAGATCTATTGAGCACATCCAGTCGTCCTTGTGCAGGAAAGGAAAAATGGATTGGAACGTGACCATCCAGAATTCGGTATGCCAAACTGATTTGTTCAGACTGCTAAGATCCAAAATTGGTCTCCACTACCCTGTTTTCTTTGGTATTAAAAACAATCTTGAGTAAGTTCTGTATTCTTTCTGGTTTGGGAGGACTTCTTGGATGACTTTTCACTAGCATCTTTTTTATTTCTAGAGCTGTTGCTTTCCTCTGACTGGGTAGAACATTGGGAATTTTTTTTACTGTTAGGGGAGTAGGGAAAAGGGAATTATATAACCTCTGGAAAAAATCTTCTGCATCCATGTATCTTTTGTAATGTCTAACCAGGCTCTCTAGTGCAGGGATAAATGACCTGCTACTGCATCCAAAGGTGGACAATCAGGCCTGCTTTCAGGAGTGCTGGTAGAGTCTGTCAGAGAAGGAATCTCTGGACCCCCTGTTTCTGCAGGCCTCATCTGCCGTGTGGATGGCGTCTTCCATTCAAGTTCCCCCTCTGCTCCTCAGGGAGCTATCTCCACATGGCTCTTGGAAAGGAACCTGCGACTTTCTGAACCACATTTTCTGACCATCTTGTTGATTCCTGGAAAAGGTCCTCTGAGGGGTTGAAAAACATACTCCCATTGCAGACAGGGTCTTTCCATCTGCTCACACCTGGAGTGTGCGTCTTACCTTACGGCCAAACAAAGAGATTCTGTCAAAAGGTGCACTGAAGGAGGAGGACTTGAAAGGCTCCGCAAAGTCACACAAGCACACCCAGGCATGCCCCCTAATGTAAATACCTGAACCCACAGCCCTTGATGTACCTTCATCCGAATGTGAAATGAGCTTTGTGGATGAATTAGTAATCCACTGTAAGGTAGCCAACTGTGAGGCCACAGAATTCTAAGCCTCAAAAGTACTGGTCCCGGCTAGGAATTTGGAGAGTTCTCTAATCAAATCCCTTTGCAATTTAGTGAAGTGTACCAAGTAATTCAGTGCGTAAATGTCGCTGAAGCATAACCATGCTTCCCAAATCTATCCAATGCCCTTAGCTCCCTGTTAGGGGAATGGACAATAGAACTCTGTTCCGTGAGTTCCTTCTTGGTGGCCGCCATGACCATGGCAGCTACCAGTACTCACTTGCTCCAAAATTCTTTTCCTATAGGTGGTGCTTGGGGGATCTGCCCAGCCCTGTTTGGTTCCTTCCATGCCCACCTAGAGATCAAGTCAATGAGGTTGTTGGGGAGCAGAGTCACTCAGGAGGTTGATGTACCAGACCTAAAGGCCTCCAGGAATACCAATTCTTCTTGGGAAGGGTAGATCAACCACCCCTGTGCTTAAGGATCTTTAGGATGTCTTTAAATGAGACCTCATCAGGTGGTGATCTTGGGGACCCTTCCACCTCATTAAAATCAGTATCTTCAACGACTCCTGATGGGAGTCTTAGTGGCTCCTCTTGCACCTCCTCTTCATAGGGAAATTCTTTTATGAGGTGTCCCAGTGAAATATCAGAAGATATGGTAACACCCTGATGGGTAGCCTTGTAAGAAGGATTACACTAAGGTGTAGGACGGAAGGAAATATATAAGCTACAAAAGAGAGTAATTAGATAGTGAAGTAATAAGGTAATAGTATAACAACTTATCTCAACTTATGAACACTAAGCTCGAGAGCTCACAGCAACCATATATGAACATGAAAGTGGCAAATGAGATCTGAAGTATGTTAGGGGATAGAGCATTATGGGTAAGGGAGAAGCTCCAGACTTTTCTAGTGACCAAGATCTGAAAATAATGGCCGAGTTGGATCTGAGGATTGGATCTGAACCCAAATGTCCCAATTGTTGAATGAATGAAAACTTGACATCATCAGATAATGCCTTTTTTCCATGTGTGTGTGTGTGTGTGTGTGTGTGTGTGTGTGTGTGTGTGTGTGTGTGTGTGTGTGTGTGTGTATACATATATTTAAAAGACATTAAAAATAAATATATCTATGTAGAAGGGTTCCCCCAAAGGGGACTTATCTGCCAGAAAAGAGCTGAAAGGCAGGCTGATGCTCTTGAGATACCTCTGAGCTGGTTTTCCAAGAAGTGGAAAACACTCTGACTGCTGATTCTCCTTCCTCAGGGCTGCCCGATCAGCAATAACAGCAGAAATGGAGGGGGGGGGGGTGCCACAGATTTTGGAAGCTACCTGGTTGTTGTGTCTTGGCCAGAACACAACCCGCATAGCCTAAAGGCTATTGCAGCAATGGGAATAAAAAACATTCAGAGTTACTTCTAACACTGTCATCTGGTTACAAGATTTCTTAATAAACAGGTACTGCAGAGTCAAAACTGGCTCATCCCGATCACCTCCAGAACCCCTTACAAAAGAAGTGCCTCAGGGTTCCATACTCACCACATTGTTGTTTTCAATCTTTATTAATAAACTACCCTCCAACCTTCCAAACATTTTATTTTTTTAACCTCTACCATTCTTATCAGTCTTTACTCTTATGACACGGTTCATGGGTTCAAAGTTAAGTACAAGGCTAGCTTGCCCTTGTGGGTCATTTCAAGCCTAGCCAATTTCCCTTTTGTGCTCAAATTAACCTACCCCATTTGGTTAGAGATTGGCCTTGTTCATCACAAGGTCAATAATTACATATATTACCCCTAATGACAATAACTTGGATCATACTAGTGATAATTTGAGGTGACCCATGCATGGGATAAACCATTTAGTAGCTGCCTTGTTCATTAGTAGTAGTACAGTTTGAAGTGGTGGGGTAAAATTTCTGTTTTCCAACCACAGACTCAAGCTGCGCTTGACTGTAGACAAGGATGACCTTTGTTTAATGTGGATAGGGAGTCTGTTCCAGAGCAACAGTATCCTCTACGCAAACTTCTCGACTGTTCAGATGTTCTCAGAATGTCCAGATTTTTGCCTCATATTTTTGATCTATTCCTCATAAAATTTGTGGTTTTCTGACAAATCACTGGGATGATCTGAGGACTGAAGTCACTAAATAATGACATACATTTGAGATTTAGACTTTAAATCCTTCAAAAAATGTATGTTAACACAAACCGTACTAGTCTAGCAACTTCCCAAGTTTAGAAGAGCAATATTTAAAATCTGTCCCTATTTTGGGCCTTTGTCCCCTCCATTTTCTAAGGCTTTGTCCAGATTTCTTGCATAAGAGATTGTGAGGTATGCCTCTATGAGATATGCCTGTCCCTTCAAATTGTTCTGCTGATGTTGCAGAAGAGGTTTAAATCTCTAGATCAAGTATTTCTGATACCATTTGACTTATTAATGTGCTCTGGGTCATAGGATGCCCTGCGCATCAATCACAGGTCACCTATTAGAAGTCTGTAGGATAGTGACAGGGCTTTGAGTTGGTCCATGTAGGACATGATTTTTAGGCCTTGTATCCTTTAAGGTATCTCTGTGGACATTCCAGTTGTTGCATGTGTCTGAAAAGATACATGCCAAAGGGGGCATTACATTCAATGACTGGAATCATTGGACTAATGAGCGCTGAGCAAAGGGGGGACAATGACATCACTGGATCTAGACACAATCCCCTTATTTATAAGCTGTTCAACACTGAAGGACTTTTTACAACAATGGACACACACTGGTCAAAAGTTAGGTCACTGTCCACATAAATCCCGAAGAACTAGGTCAACTCTTAGGGGTGTATTGTTAATGTGGTAGTTCCCTGGGATGGATGATTCCCCAAAAGATACAATAATGCATTTTTTCGGCATTTAGTTTCAATCTATGATTTTGGCACCATTTACTTAATTGGGACAAACCTTCCTGCAGGATGGCTACGTTATTTGGGGATTCAGTGACTGCTTTTACATTGCAGTCATCTGCAAACTTAGTCAGCAAGAGCCTTTTGGTATTTGCTTTTACTTCAGAAAGGTAGATACCAAACAGGAGAGGTCTCAGCACAGAACCCTGGGGAACTCAATTGGTGACTGGTCTCTTTGTGGAGGTAACTTCCTCTATTTAAATTTCCTGCATCCTATCTGTGAGCCAGTTTATTTAGCTTTTCTACTATGCTTGAATGGAGAATTCTGACAAAAACTTGACCAGGTCAAGGTATGCGGTGCGTACTGTTTTGCCTTCATCCATTGCTTTGGTGACCTTTCAAAAAAATCCACCAGGTTAAATAAGCATGACCTGCCCTTGACAAATCCAAACTGAAATGGGTCCAATGTTTGGAGGTTCCTTACGTCCTGATTGATTAGTTACAGCTAAATTTATCGGCCAGTAGGTTTGGTTCACTATTATCTTCAGCCTCAGCGTAGGTAATATCATTCACAATCAGCTTGGTGCATTGCGCTTTGGACATTACGAACATAACTAAAAAATGTCTTGTGTAGCTATTTTAGCCTCAAACTTAGATTTACTGGATTTTATTAAGCTTGTGAGCCATTTATTTCACTGACAAGGGTTCTAACACTCTGGGAATTACTCTTCTTACTTTATGTTAAAATGGGCGGTGGTGGTGCTGTGGTAGCGTTGTCGCCTCACAGTAAGACGCTGTCCGGTTCGATTCTCAGCTAGAGCATCTTCTGCATGGAGACATGCGTGAATGGGCGTACCTTCGTTGAAGGTTGTGCATCAGGGCTGGTAACTCGGCACGTAAAAATCAACTACAATCATTAGCGGACCGGAGTTCCACTGTGGCGACCCCTAACTGGGAAAAGCCGAAAGACACAAACAAACTTTAGGTCAAAATTATTTTTCTTTTATTATAAAGCTTGTTGATATTATGGTTCCACCATGAAGGTTTGTTTCTGGGGTTTGTCCTGCACTTGTTCCCATGGAGTATGCAGCTGCTTATGTGCTGGTATAGTGTGGTAGTGTGCATTTCTGTGACTCAGTGGAGTTAAATGTATCACTGCTTATGTAGTTTGCCTTAAAATTTTTCAAAAGGTACCTTGGGTGGAAGGGATCACTGGTTTCAATTTTATTTTGAAGGAGACTGATTTACGGTTAGACCTAACAAGTGATGATGATACACAACGGATGGTGCAAGATGTTCACATATTTATAAGAATAAGATCGAAGGCATTATTCACCCCCTAGTGGGTACTCCGCTTAATTGTTCCAAGACATCCGTACTGACAAGATCCAGGAATCTCTGTGCTTGTGTACTGGAGGCGGTGTAGGTTTAGGAAAATGGAACTGATTTAATACTGAGTGATTCTAGTTCCTGTAGATAGGCATTGTAGTTTTTCTTTGTCATAGTGGAAGTACTATAGCAAGCTAATATACTGTATGGGACCTTTCTGATGGTTATATTTACATGAAGAAGCTCTGGTGCATTATGCTGCTTTACCTGTCTTGAAGTTAACCTCTTCTTGATGTAGATCAAGGCATTGACACCAAAACGCATGGAAGGTGTGAAAGCCCCACACAGCCGAAGTGCTCTCCCCTGTTTTAAACCATGTCTCATCACTACACAAATGTCAATGTCTTCCAGGTTGAGAAGTGCTTGTAGGGAGTGAAATTTCTTGTTTAGGCTCCTTGCATTAATCAGTAACACCTTCATATTTACCTTTGCTTGTTATGTTAGGTTGGTAAAATTATCAAGGCTGGTATTGCCTAAAAAAGCACTATGGGGGGGTGGAAAATGCCTTTGCCAATAATCAAAACCCTAGAGGGAACAGATGCAGGCCACCAGCAAAGCAGCATGGTCTATCGAGTATATCTTCCTAGGCTGAAAAACACTGGACCCCCTCTGAATAACACCAAAAATCCAATTATTGAAGTCAATTATTTTTTGCTCATATCATGGAATCATCCCTGGAGAAGTCAGAACGCTGCTCAGTGTTGGGCTCATACATGCCTTGGACACATAGCCTGAGAGCTCCATCATATTGCTCTTCATATAGTCCAGTGAACCTTAGATCCATTCCCTGATATTCAGTTATTCAAACCCAGCTTCAGTTAGACCTCCGCTTCCTTAATTCTTGGCTAAACAATCATAAGCGGTCTCCTAAAACCCTTCCCAAACAAAAAGTATATTTGGAACCACAGAAAAGCTGAAACAATGACTCCTAAAAATCTCAGCATCACAGATTTCAATGGTATCCCAATACAATCAAGAAAAAGTGAAGTGTACCAATGACTAAAACCAAACAAAAGATGCAGTGCACTGCGTAACAACAAAATTCACACAGTAAAAAGTTCCAGATGTTATAAAGGAGCAAGCCGGTCAGACAGGTACATTAACACTACACATAGTTTATTAAGTGATAAAAGTGCCAAGTACAGTACAGTAAAATCAAATCATTGGAAGCATCAGTGCAGCACAGAATACAAAACTGTCAAGTTTAGGAAATGTGCTTCCATTCTCCAAAAATACATCAAGGACTTTATCAGAATTAATGGTTCAAAGGTAACCCAATGATTAAATACACAAACCGATCATGTGATAAATTACACAATTCAGAAACTTATAGTTGAGTATTTGCTGTGAAAGTCTCAACCAATAGTTAAAATTGGTAGATTGTTGAAAACGTACCTAATATATAATGTACTGACTATGGTTAAAAACAAAGTGCAATAATGAAAATAATTAAGCTACACAAAGCAAAATCAATTAATTAAATGTAAAACCATATAGAAATAGTTGGATAGATAAATTATTTTCCATACTATTATTCCATAAGAATATATCTAAACCACTAATCTTTTATCAAAGTTTTGCTGCTCTCAGTTTTAACACTGAATGAACTGGCACATTCTCATTAAGTCTTGGTAGTGCACTTGCATTGAGGATAAGTTGCCAAATTAATTCCCTGTATTCAGTAGTAGTCTCCTAGGCATCACCTCTAGGATTAATCAGACTAGTTTATAAAATATTAAATTCAAACCTTTTAAAATCCACACCCACCCACAAACACACACAGCGAAATGCCTACATATGGCACCACTATTAGGGTTACATTTCGTTATATCATAACAATTTTTGTATATTATTTTATTAAGTGGTCTCTCCAGCTTAACTACATAAAATCTTGGACAATGCATGCATTTAGCAATGTAAACCAAACTTGCTGTATTACAAGTCTCACTCTGCAAAATTACCTTGGACTGCAAAACAATTATCAATAACCATCTGGTTACAACTACCACATTTTTTGTCCCTTTTAGAGACACAGGGGAATTAGAAGGATAACTACATGCATCCCTTTTAAAAATAGTTTTCAAATTACTGGGAATTTTGTGAACAAAATGAGGTTCTTCCCCAACACATTTAAAAACGTCATTGTTTCCCTTCAAAATTGCCCAGTTATATTTAATAATATTTTCACCTGTTTTGTACAGGTGGTACATTGTAAGACTACTGCTTTATTAAAACAGTGGTGGAGTTCTTTTTTGATATCTAGTTTTATTTCTGAAGTGCCAGCATCAATTGTGGTCTTGTTAATGATAGATAAACCCACACCTAAAAGTAGTTTATATTTTCTACCCCATTCCTTTCTAATCAAATCTCCAATTTCTTTAACTAGTTACTTAGGATAACCCCTTTCCAAAAGTATCTCAGATACTGTATTCATTTCAGCTTCACGCAATTCCTTATTGGAGGTCGTCCTTGCCATTCTAATAAACTCCCCTTTAACAAAATGATTTTTACAGATAAAAGGGTAGAAACAACTGAAGTGCAAGTATGAGCTGGAAAAAGTTGGTTTAAGATACACAAACCCATTACTTGTCTTAAAAAAATGTGGTGTCTAGATAATTAGTTTTGTTCCTAAAATACATATAAGTAAACTTTAAAGAATGGTAGAAGTGTTAAGGTATTCTATAAATTCCACCACACTTTTTTTCATCTGTATCCCAAATTACAAAAATGCCATCCAAATATCTGAGGTACAATTTGCAGAATGGCTAAAACTTTGATGAAAAAACATACTTACTCTCCCAGGAGAGCATAACTAAATTTGCAAATACAGGCACACAAGCTGTGCCCACTGCAGCCCCCTTAATCTGCCTGTTAACTTCTCCTTCAAAGTAAAGAAAACTGTTATCCAGGATTAGTTCAGTAAATTCCAAAAGTAATCTAACAGAAACCACATGTAAAGATCGACTCATTAAATAATTAAATAACTCTAACTCCTGGATTTGTAGAATACAGGAAAAAAAATCAACTACATCAATGGTCAAAAAGCTAATATTTCCTTTAAAGGCTTCTGAATTTAACCAACCCAAAAGGTCCCCAAAATCTTTAAGCATGTGAGACTTACCTATCATCATAAGTTTAAGCATTCTATCCACAGACACTGTTAATGGGTATGTTTTGGAACATTGAGCTGCCACAATGGGCTTTAAAGATCGCCTTGTGTTATTCTTGTGAACCTTAGGAATTCCAAACATGAATGGAATGAAAGGAGACAGGTTTTGAAAAAAATGGAACAGAGTGTAAAATGATTCCCTGGAAAAAAGGTCTTCCAGAACTAGATCTATTTCTATAAACCAGGTTAACTTCATTCCTAATCACCACAGTGTACACATCGTTGTTCTGTAGTGCAGAAAATAATTCACTAACATAACCTATATAATCAAGCAATACTACACTACCATCTTTACCTGGTTTCATAATGTGACAGGTTTTATCTTTTGAAAGAGTATTAAGTAATGATTCTTCCCCAGTAATAAGGTATACAATTTAGATCTGATGTTACTACAAGCTAATTTAAAAAGACCTTTTGCACAAACTTTCTTAAAAGTTAAAATAGCAGAATTCATGCCAGGATGCCAAGTGCTTTTTTATTTAAAAAAAAATTCTTAACAGAAGTAATAAATTTCTCTGCTCCTTATAATGTCAGGTTAAATTTAGCTTCCTACTAAATAATTTTACTTCAATTATGTCATCTGTAACATCATGTTTTTACAACAAATAAATGTGAACTCTTTTTCAAATAAGGTAAAGTAGTTTAATGTAATATCCAATTGGCTATATTTGAAAATATTACAGTAGCTACGGTGCAACAAAATCCCCCATGGAACTTTTTACTCCGTGGATTTTGTTATCATTCACTGCACTGAACCTTTTGTTTTGGATCCCAATGGAAATAATGCCCTTTGAATACCCAAGTTTATGGCTGGATCAATCACTTAACTTCCATGATCACAATGAAAACACCAAGAAAAAGATCAAGTCTATTTTAGTGTAGTCCTAAAAAAATACCAAAAAAATAAAACCAGAAAAATTGAGTAAACCACAAAGGCAAAAGTAGCAGGTACAGGCAATAAAACAGGAACACAAGATAAATAAACCAATTTAATGCAAGTGCTTTCATTTAGTGCAATGACCAAACTTCATCAGACATAAAACAGCATTTTCATTCCTGTTATATCACCATTCACAGGAAATTAAAAATACAGCAGGCAATCATAAGACACACTGAATTAAGATCTCATTTACTTCTTAAACACCCCATTACAAGAATATAATAGTATCATAATACACTACAATAAAATAAAAATTAATGAAGAATAAAAAAACTACCTGCCAAAAGTATTTAATTAAAAAAAAAAAGTTGTAATAGAAATCATATCATTTAGGCCTTGTGGGAAGGTGGCATTCAAAAAAATCTGCCACCATGTTTCTTTCCTTAAAAATCTCTCTTTCTCTCCAGAGAAGCAACAGCTACAACTGGCAAAGAAGTCCTCCAAGCTCAGTGCAAATATGGGGTTCTCATAACCACAGCCTCTTAAAACTCATTTACTCTTAAGTCTATTGAAATAAAAAAAAAACTACCAGTACCCTCCTCCCCAGGAAGTCTAGTGAAATAAAAAACTACCAGTAACCTTCTCCCCAGGAACACCTCTACATCACTCACTCCAAAGCCAAGTCACCAACAAGGTTCAGCTACTACTACTAGTCTCTTCAAAGTATTTCAGTCAGATGCCTCCTTGCCAAACTCCTTAATAAAACCATAATCAACAACTTCTGCAAATTTTCTCAGTTCACTCCAGATCCCACAAACCAAACTGCACTCTACTGACCACTCCTTATCCATTCTTGCACCCAAACTTTGGTAGTCATTTCACCCTCACCTAAAATAAATTTCCTCTTTCCCCACTTTCAGAGTATAAATCAAGTGACAACTCCATCTGAAATCTGACTGCAAGTGCTTTTCCACTGGACACATCACATAACTCTTCCCTTACCTACAGTACTTCTATGTCCAGTCTCTGTTCTCAACTACTGTTTACTTCATATATTTACTACTAAAATGAATCCACATTTATCTCCTCTGTTAATCTTTGCTCAATATTTCAACAATCTACATACCTTTGTACCTCAAATGATTATTCCATGTTTCTGAATATTTTTTTTTTTTGCGAATTTCTTCATCCAGGCTGTGCCTGGAAATGGTCTGTTATAATCAGTGTACAACCTCAGTAAACAAACTTGAACAAATAAACACTTTCAGTGCAAAATGGCTGAAGTTCATTAAGGCTGGCAATGTAATTTCCTTGCGGACTGAACCTTGTGTCTTTCATTTCAAGCCTATTTAAAGAGGGATGAGTGACACCCTTGCTTGAAAATAGTTCACTCCAGTGGCACAGTAATATTGCTTCTATGGCCAGTAAACTTTGTTACCTTCGGCAAGACCCTGTGCAAGTATCTGATACTCCCTAAAACCCTATTTACAAGGGTGGAAGTATAAGACACGTGTTCTGAAATGCTGAGTTCAGTGACATAACACTGTACTTACGTGCAGACAGGATTAATCTGTTTAGCTTTCACAAGGAATACTTTCCTTATCTCAACAAATTAATTTTCCATCCATACTCTCTCTGTGATTACTTGAATTCTGATTCTCTTCTGTATGGTACCTTAGAGCTTCTTTCTCTCCATGGGTAAAGCCTATAAAAGAGGCCTTTGTTCAGTAGGTCCTCATCAGATACAAATACTTTTGTGTTGTGTTCCAGGACTTACTACTATTAATAAACAACATAAAAACTGACTTGCAGTTCACTCAGATCATGATCCTTTCTTTTTAGAGAAAACAAGAGGCTTATGCAAAACAATCTTCCTTGGAGGTTTAGTGCTTATTACACATATACAGCAAGTGACATTGCAACAAAATTCCACAAACTGCTGAAAAATTATCCAACCAAATAATTTCAAGATCATGAAAGTCCCTAGCAGTTTTGAAAAACAGAAAAGAAACTATTACTTTCCTCAGCCAGACAACTCCACAAGGCAAACAGAAAACAAGTTAACAACCCTATCAGACCTTGGACAAGAATTCACAAAACTCAAAATCATTCTGATACTGCAATTTCCAAACTTGAGCACCAAAACAAACAAATAACTCCTGACTGTTTTATAAACTAACACATCATCACTTTTGAATATGATTAATACATGTTCAGACATGTGATTTGATAAATAATGCAAGCATAACAGTTTTTCAGTGATTATTGATTTGGACAGTAGCTCATAGTTAAACATATCATCCAACTAGGGTCAGTAGGACTTTCATACTTTAAAACAGATCTAACAATACTTTTATATATGGGAAATACAATCTTTAAGACCTTGGACTCTTGAGACTGTACAACTAATCAACCAAGTTTTTCAGCATCGCTACAAGACCTAACAGTAAGCAGCAAGATTCATAAACAATGTATCAGTAGGACACTGGACGCCAATGATTGGTAGCTGTTGGGGAAATCTTGGTTACTTCAGCAGTGTCACAAACATCTGCTTGGGAGGCTCAAAGGAAAAGAAGTACTGAGAATGAAATCCAAAAAGCTCTGTTTCACAGCATGTAAGGTTGTAAACGGCTGAAACAAAAAGAACTGTGAAAGAATAACAAATGATTTGTACATACTAAGATAGGCTAGGCAGTGAAAACTGTGGAAGAGATAACATGCACTTCAGAAACAGAATAACAGTGCTGCAAGGCAGATATTTCTTTGTGCACCAAACAAGCTTGTTTGTATACATGCAAATGGGCATCTCCACATGAACAAAAGTATCAGTGCAATTTACAGAAAGATGTGCTGTGTACTGCCTAAGCCATCATCAGAGATGGGACTACCAATAGCGATCAGAATGACAAGCTCATAACTGCATGGAGGCAAGCAGACCCTGACCTTTATGAGGGGGCAGGGCTTGTTAGACAGAAGAGCTGAACAGAGGTACTGCTCCTACTCAGGAAGGGGGAAAGGTGTTGAAAGTGTATATAGTTTATGTTATGAACTGTTTAGAGTAATGTTGTTTACAATGATGTTTTTAGAGGTTTCTAAAAATTGCATAGAAAAATGTGTATATAGTTATTACAACAATGTGCGTTAATTATTCTACTGACATCAACAACACTGCTTTACTGCTTTTGTGTAGGATATACACTGGAAATGTGCAAAAGTTAGGATTAAGTGTACCTGGAATGCATAATGCAGTAAGGATTGTCAAGGAGGATTAAACTATAAACAAGTTTAGGGAAATCAAAAACTCTTCAGTTAGAAGAAGACTAAGAGCTGGTATCATACAAAAGGAAGGAAGTTTAGAGATACAATATTAAAGACATGCAATGTGAATGGCCTGGTCAAGGAAAGTAAGCTAAATAGAGTGCCAAGTAGAGTTTAGTACAGTCCATGCAGCAAGAGTGCAGCATTCAAATCTAGTGGAGAAAAAAAGATTTATATCAGGCTACTTGTCAGAATTAAATAGGAAAAGAACTAAGGAAGGAATAATAGTGTTTACAGTTAAAGGAATATCCATTCGTCTTGGTTTACTATTGACGAACAAGCGAGGTAGTTCGTTTACATGCTTTATTACACAGAAACACATCAGGATGGATAGCAGCAGTACAAAATATAAACAAACTGATTAACTGACACACTACACAGACATACATGCTTACATCTCAACAGCTTGCTACAAAATGGCAGTCAGGCTCACACATGCTCAGTATTTATACACTTGTGCAAGCCCCTAGAAAGCTTCTTAAAGGTATACAAACATACTGATCTACATCCTCCCTCTTTAATGAATTACCCACAATATAGTTACATTTGAAAAGAAACATGCAATTGTACAGACAATAAGAAACAAACACAATATTTCAATATTCATGCCCAAGTTGACGTGTATCTGGAAATGTGACCAGATCTAGTGATACAGAAATCGGAACTGGGTTCACTTCAGTGAAATGAGATTAGGTGAAATGAGTTTTCAATAAAGTACTGGCACTGTGTAGAGTACTGTAAGGTAAGTAAAAGGTATATCTCCTTTTCCCCACTGTAGTGCGATCTTGGAGTTAGTATATATAGTTAGGGAGGGTGTGGGGGCGTAGCTCCCCATCTAGTTTGGTTTAAATTATATTTCACTGAAAGCTTCAAAACAATACATTTTAAACCACAGACATGCATACTTACAGCACCAATGACTAACTCTTTCCAGAAGACAATATATACACAAACTAAGTGGGGGGGCTGTGCCCCCCACAGCCCCCCTAACTATATATACTAACTCCAGGATCGCACTACAGTGGGGAAAAGGGCATATACCTTTTACTTGCCTTACAGTACTCCTTCACTTCAGTGAAATGGGTTTTCAGTAATTTGAACTTTCAGCGATTTGATCAGGGTGAATTCAAATTCATTGAATTCAGCGAAATGAGCCGTCAATGAAACACAGCAGACCCACCCAAACACACTGAAAAAAATGGCCCTTGTAATTATATACCAACATGCACACACAGCCAGTACTTGTAATAACATTCAAATGCACAGTAAACTCTTTGAAATAGTGTACTTTGCGAAATATAATTTGAAAAGACTATTTTGCAAAATGACTGTACTGCAATAGTGCGCAGACTTGTGAACTCTCTGTATACTTCAGATATCTTGAATATCTTTAATTAATACAAAAAAGTAGCAGGAGTGCCTTCTGTGTGGAGTCTGCATGTCCTCCCCGCGGTTGGGTGAGCGTTTGAAAGACATGCATAAATGGGTGTGCCTTCGTTGAAGGTTGGACGTTGAGCTGGCACCTCGGCATTCGTGAAAATCTACTGCCAATCATTAGTGGACTGGAGTTCTGCTGTGGCGACCCCTAACCGGGAAAAGCCGAAAGACAAACAACTAAAATGCAAAAAAAGTAGCTCATAGCGAAGTGGTCATTTTCCTTATTTTATACACTTTATGCAATTCTTTATCTCAAACATTCTCTGTAGTTACACAAATATTTTTTTCAATATGTCGCAGTTTCGGACATTTCATTTACTTAGAAATTCATTTAGAGGGTTCTGAGTGCTTTGTTTTATACTTTACGAATAAGAAATTGTTTAAGTAAGCTTTGATACCTGAAATACATGTCTGACCTTTTTTTTGCGAGTTATACATGCAGTAGGGATGATCCATTCCTCTATGTTCCTCCACCATTAACTGAGTGCCTTCTTGGTCCTGAATCTAGACTTCAGCATCCCATTCTGACACCATGCTGCTGTCTTGATTTACCATTGAAGATGAACAGGTGGGGTAGTTCATTTATATGCTTTATTGCATAGAAACACATCAGGATGAATAGCAGCAGTACAAAATATGAACAAACTGATTGACTGACAGACTACACAGACATACATGCTTACATGTCAACAGCTTACCACAAAATGGAAGTCAGGCTCCATGTGCTCAGTATTTATGCACTTGTACAAGCTCCTAGAAAGCTTGTTAAAGGTATACATACATATTGATCTACAGAGTACAAATGAAAGTGGATGATGATTTGATTGACAAGCAGGGTACATCTGCGGCCGTTAGAGGAGAATGGCTATGGAAAAGAAAAACAATAATTTCTACCTATATGCCCTGAATTCCAGCATGAGCTTAGAAAAATGTTAGGTGAGA
This sequence comes from Protopterus annectens, assembly GCF_019279795.1. Lineage (NCBI taxonomy): Eukaryota > Metazoa > Chordata > Ceratodontiformes > Protopteridae > Protopterus > Protopterus annectens. The sequence goes on from NC_056748.1 coordinate 895,381,811, forward strand.
TAGCAGCAACATGGGGACATTGGTGGTGAGAGAACACTGAACTACCTGATGTGAAAGAGGGCCCAGAAACAATGGGGTAACAAATGAGGGAATATTTCTTAAGAGATACCTGAAGCTGTCTGGACTGGAAGATGCTATCAAGATAAAGGCGCAGTGGTGTAGCGGTAGCATTGTTGCCTTACAGCAAGAGGTTCTCCGGTTTGATTCTCAGCTGGGCTGTCTTCTGTGCGGAGTCTGCGTGTCCTCCCTGCGTTCATGTGGGTTTCCTCCCATGTTACAAAGACATGCGTCTGGAGCATTTCTCCCCGGGCCTCCACTGAAAAATGGCTCGTTCCAAATCAGATTTTCCTGGTTAACAAATGTAAAATAAATAAATAAAGGAGGGGAAGGCAGAGTGTACATAATATTCTCCCAGGTAAAAGAACTAGGCAAGGCTAAGGCCATTCCTGTGGCATAGAAAGATAAAGTCCTAACCATGACTCAGTTGACTTGGGTTTGAGTAGCAGCTTGGGTGACTAAAGGAGTGGCAGGGGGACATGTTTGTGCTCATACTGGGTAGGCGGCCATTTGTCAATGATGCTCCCTTAGGAGAGGTATGATTCAATGAGGGGAGTTGCCATTGGAGATTGACATGTGTTGCAAAGCGCAGGGAATGGGTAGGGCATATAACAAAAATGGACAGAAGTGGAAATGACTGAGCCCCCAGGACACCCTTAGGATTATGATCGGCCCCAGCAGTATCAGAGTTAAGTCTGGAGAAGAGGTCGGAGTCAAGCTGGTAGAACCAATGTGGATGTGGGACACTGGGGACTTGGCCAGTGTAACAAAGTCTCAAAGGAATGAAAAAAAAAAAGAATCAGGCAAGGCTAGACAGAATATATGTCTCATTGGGGAACGTATATATGATTGAGCAAGTACAAACCCAATCAAACGTGGATTCTTATTATGCACCTACACAAGTACAATTACAGTCTAATGGAGTTAGTGTTAGGAAAGTCACTGGAAGTTCCCCATGTACTGGCTGTGATGAAGCGTATAAAGACTACACTAAAAAAATCCTGAAAGACCTATTGAGCAAAATGGAAAGCAAAGAGCAAAAACTAGCTGAGGCATGGTATGAATTTAAACTAGAGTTTACACTTAAAAAAAAGAGCTCTGGGAAAGGTGTAGAGTCAGGTACTGTGAGTGTTTGCAGAAGATTAAATGACTTCAGAACAAGGGAGTCAGATTAAGTAAAGGAGACGAGTTGGAACTCCAGGAGGCCAGAAAAAACATGGAGCCTATGAAAAGGATATATGAACACTAGAGGGCATCAATCAGGCGAGATCTTTTTCTATAGCAATCCTACAGCCCAGAAGGTCCTGGCAAGGTGGGAAAGTCAGGAGAACATGGAGATGTTGGCGACAAAGTTCAGGAATCCAGAAACCAGAAAATTAACCAGATGCTACTAGATGTCAGTGAGGCAAATCACAGTGTGAGTTTGTGGAAGGCAAGTAAACCTTTCATAATATAAGCAAGATTTTAGTGACCCAGATGGAAGTACAAAAAAAAGACGTTATGTACTTGCCATAACGTTCCATTTGTGTTGTCCATCTCGTCCTTTATTCTCACTGATGGGGTCGGATGCGATCCATTGGATCTGTCTCAGCCATATTCTAAGCTTGAGGTCTTCAGCAAAGTTCGTAGGCCTCTTCTTTATCCATAATGCAACCCCCTACCTTCCTCAGATCTTGTTTGCCCCAGCAGTCTTATAATGGGGGGGATATATATATATATATATATATAAATAAAACTACATCACTCAAAACATTTAGAAAACAATGAGCTCTTAGGCTATATGGCTCTGTAGTATTGAATTTGTGCTTTTCGGTTTCCCAGGAGTATAGGCAGGGGGTTATGGAGGAAAGGCTGTGAGAATAAAGACAAGCTGGACAACACACATGGAATGTTATGGTAAGTACATAACTTCTTTATGTGATGTTGTCAATCTCGCCTTTATTCTCACTGATGGGACCACGTAACCTAACTCTTGGGTGGCTCATAGGAGAATACTCCTCAGAACCACAGAACGGAAAGAGGCTCTACTCCTAAAGGCCAAAGCCACTTTGTAAGTATGAGGTTTTGCCCAAATTACTGCACAAATGTTATCCAATGGTAATCTAGCTTGAAAAGCTGCAGATATGGCTACAGACCTTGTGGAATGAGCTTTAACAGTATTTGGAAGGGTTCTATTCTTTGAATTATAAATGTAAGGTATACATAGTGTAAGTCACTTAGATAAAGTAACTTTTGTGACTGGTTGACCTTTTTTAATATCAGAGTAAGAGATGAAAAGCTGATCTGATTTTCTAAACTCAGGGTCCTATGCAAGTAGAAACGTAACTGTCTATGAACATCTGGGAGATGCAGAGAATATTCTCCTTTATTTTGGAAGTTAGGGAAGAAAACTGGCAACTCTATAGCTTGGTTGAGGTTACTTTCCAACACAACCTTTGGTAGAAAAGAGGGGTTCGCGCGTAAAGAAACTCTGTCCTTATGAAAAATTAGGTATGGGGGCTTGTCAGATAAGGCTTGCAATTCAGAAACTCTTATGGCTGAAGTAATAGCCACTAAAAAGAGTGTTTTCAAGGAGAGAGATTTCAACCAACATGTCACTGATGGTTCAAAGGGGGGACATATGATGTTAGACAAAATGAAATTAAGATCCTGGGGGGGGGGTTGGATTTTTATATGGTGGTCTTATCATAGTAGTTTCTTTCAAAAAGGCTTTAGAAAGTCTGTGTGATATGGTTCCACAACCATTTTCACCTATATTTAAATTGGAAATTGCTGCCAGCTAGACTTTAATAGTAGCTGCAGCAGCTCCTTGATTGAAAAGTTTTGCCAAAAACTCTAGAACAGAGTGTATGGGTGCAGTAAAAGGATCTAACTTGATTATTGTTGGCCCATGTAACAAATCTTTTCCATTTGCTCCTGTAGAGTTTCCATGTAGACGTTTTATGGAAAGCTAGCAAAATATAAAAACACAGTGTTCAAGCAGCTCTCCAAATGAAACAGGACACAGACACCTGTTTAGCGCTTTCATCCACTTTAATGAATGTGAACTTCTTCAGAAACAGTACAACTTACCCAACCTTCCCCTTTTATAACAATGAATAGTCACATGACAAGAAATGACATCATGTAAAACCATTACTTAAAAGTAAATTATTTACATAAGCAACATAATAAATGTATAATTTACCTATTTATACAATAAAAAAAAATTTAAATTGATAGTTTCATTCAAACCTGGTGCATGGTCTGCACCTAGGTATAATTGCCAAAAAGCCTCTTTACATTCTAATTTGTTACTGTTATCTCCACCAAAACATACATTGTCTACCTTGTCCAAAACAAAAAATGTGAATTTCTTAAAGTCATTACAATTTGTAGCGTGTCTAGCTAGGGAATTAGATCCTTTTTTTCTGATTGCCAACTGATGTTCATAGATCCTGCATTTTAAACAACGAATAGTCTTGCCTTTATAATAACTTGGGCAGGACATGCAAGTTGCAATGTAGACCACATATTCACTGTTACAAGAAAAGTTGTGATTAGCCCAAAAGGATTTATTAATGTGACAATGTAACAGAAGAAGGCTTAGTAATTAATCTACATTGCTTACATCTCTTGCAAGCCTAAGTGCCCTTGATGTTCCATCTATTGTTTAAGTCACTTTCATAGGTTCATAGTTCATAGGTTAGTACTAAGCTAACTGCCCTTGCAAGCCATTTTAAGCCTAGCCAATTATCCCTTGTGAGACTCGAGCCTTGCACCTTGTGTCTGTAAGGCAAACACCTTAACCATTAGGCCACCCTCCCAACCCCTTTTTCTTTTGTTCCCACATTCTAGCATACTTTTAATGTTGACCACCCTCTTATACGTGAATTTAGGTTCCATTCCTATGATAGTGACAAAATCCTTGTTCCCTAATGGGACTTTCCAATTGTTTTGGATGGTATTTTTAATATACCACATTTCATTTACTATACACAATGGAAAGGCACTAGTAAATGTTATAACTCTGTTATTATTACTGTTGTGTATCAAGAGACTGGTGGACCCACTGTTAAATCCTTTGGTTTCAAAATAGGTGAAGCAACTCCTTTTCTAAGACCCACCACTTCTTGTTCTGTTTGTTTTAACCACTGCTGACTATATCATGTGAACATAAACAATGACCTTAGGAAATTTATTTCCTTAAAAAAAAATTGTCATCTGAGGTTAACAGACTTAACCTGATAATCTGTCCTTTTACTACACCTTTTTTCATGTGTGGCGGATGAAGACTTTCTTTGTACAAGTACTGGTTTGCAAAAACTGACTTCCTAAATGTACTACTAGTGAACCTGTTGATCTCATGGTCCAATGTTAAGTGTATGTCTAAATAATTAATGGACTTGCCAAAGCCACTTATTTTAAATTCTAGGAAGTTTGTTGTTGAATTTAAATGAGAAACAAAGTCTATAAATTCTTTGTGTGGTCCATCCCACAGAAAAAAACAAGTTATCAATGTACCTATAGTACAATTTGACCCTATCAGAAAAGGGATGGTCACTCAAAAACTTTGTTTCCCAATTTGCCATCACCATATTTGCAAATGCTGGAGCTACTCTAGCTCCCTTCGCCACTCCAGATATTGTTTGAACAACTGGTCATTAAACTTAAAATAATTGTTGCCCAAAACCAAATCCATTAGGGCACAAATGGTGTTTACCTTTGTACTTTCGAAATTAGTGCTGTTTGTCAAATATTCTCTTAAGTATTCTATGCCAATCTCTTGATCTATAGATGTGTCTAATGATTTCACATCCAATGTACCAAAGTGTATTTGTCCCTGTGGAATTGTGCATTCCTGTAAAATGTCCAATAAATGCCATGAATCTCTTAAATAATGTCTAGATTTTTGTACTATTGGATTCAAAATATAATCCAACCATATGAAGATGGTCTCTGTTTTTGAATTACTTGCAGAAATGATAGGCCTAAAGGGTGGACTGTGACTATTGTTTTGTATTTTTGGTATACCAAAAAAAGAAGCCATTTTAGGATGTTCTACCTGCAAATAGCTATAACAATCGTTATCTATTTCCCTTTGACAAAACATATTAAATAATATGTCCAACCTCATCTAGCTTCTCTTAACTCCTCCTATTTCTACTTTTTTGTAGGTGTCACTATTTTGCAACATGGACATTACTGAACTATTGTAATCTTCACTGTTCATCACCACAATTTTACCACCATTGTCGGCCTTCATTATCCTTATTTTGTGGTTCTTACTTAGATTTAACAAAGCCTCATTTTCATCTTTAGTCATATTTGTTGTCTCATGCATACCTTTAATTTTTCTGAAATCTAATTCACATAAATTTTGAAATACTTGCAAGGCCGACTGCAATGGAGGGTAAAGGTATTTGGCTTTTTGGGCTTATTGTACATCACATTTTTGTGAAGAATCACTGTTCCCTACAACATCATGCATGATGTATTTCAAATTAAGCTTATTAAGATACATCCTAAAATCTATAATCACATTACCAATATTCATAGAACAACCAGGAATAAAAGAGAAACCTTTCTTTAAAACACACTCCATATTTGATGACAAAACAACATTAGACAAATTCAAAACCTCAAGTCCATAATTCTGTGTTAGTTTATCCATCACCATTTCTTCCAGCTTTTCCCCTCCCCTTGCCCTTGCTCTGGGTGTTGTTGGACCATTTTGGTGTCAATTTGTTTCCCATTTTGTCCACAATAAAAGGACCATTACTGTGATTGGAATTATTACTTTCAGATGAAACTACTTGGGCATAACTGCCCCCTCCAGTTTCATTTCTTTCAAATTCAGTAGTAGAAGCAACACCAGAAAAAACAGGAGTATTGTTTTCTGTCACATTATTAACCATGCTGTTGTTGTTGGTAGCAGTCCCTGTTTTAATATTGTGGACATTGTTGGTTTCTTGCACCGTTTCAATTGTGATGCCATTGTTATAATTACCAGTCACCATTGTCCTTTCTTTGACATTATAAGCCACTTGATTTTTACAGGCTAAATGTCCCTTTTTAATTTTAACTGTTTTCTTGTGATGAGAGTGGCTCTCTGCCTGTCTGCTTTTGCCTCTATGCTATTATATAGCTGATAAAAGTCAGGGAAACTGACAAAACATTTGATTCATAAATCTAACTGTTGCATACTTTCTTTGACCTTGTTGAGGTCTTCTTTATAATGACCTATCAATATTCGCGCTTCATACTCAACCCAGTCTCATTGTAGAAATTCATTAGCATGTTAAACAAGTTATCCCCTGGTACTACACAGTTCGGAAATTTGGCCGTTCTTAAGCCCTGTGGAACACACTTGTGACTTGCACATTCTTCTAGGTATTTAATTTCTATGTCCAAAGTCACAAACCTAACTGTGCACTTTTCTAACTCAAATATAGTTTTCTTACAATTCACAGACTCCGAGTAAAAAGTACTTTCTTGTTGGTTATTTACTTCGTTCACAACAGTCGCTTCACCAACAAAAGTAAAAGGATTGTCCTTCTTTTGAAAAATGTGTTCCAAAACGTTAATGTTAAGAAAAATGCACAGCTCGCCTGGAACGCCATATTCATCAGCTTTTCTGTTTCCTTCTGGGCATACATCGCTAACAGAATGATGTAATCCGTTGTTCACTTAACAACTCCCCCTTCAGATTGCCAACATTACCGATCTGTAAGCCTGCGTGTTTCACCTGGCTATCCTTAACAATACTGGTGATAATATTAATCAAATTTTCCGAACAATTAGTTCCACTCTCAGGAACTGGATAAGTTGATAGGTTTAGTAGCGTGTCTTGTGATGCATCCTCAGAAGCCATCTGGACAGTGCTAAAAACACCCAACACAGACAAATAAACTTCTCAAAGGCAATGTAGAAACTCGAAATTTAAAAACACAGTGTTCAAGCAGCTCTCCAAATGAAACAGGACACAGACACCTGTTTAGTGCTTTCATCCACTTTAATGAACGTGAACTTGTGAAATGTGAAATCATTATACACATCTATAGATCAAGAGATTGGCATAGAATACTTAAGAGAATACTTGACAAACATTAATTTTGAAAGTACAAAGGTAAACACCATTTGTGCCCTAATGGATTTGGTTTTGGACAACAATTATTTTAAGTTTAATGACCAGTTGTTCAAACAAATATCTGGAGTGGCGATGGGAGCTAGAGTAGCTCCAGCATTTGCAAATACGGTGATGGCAAATTGGGAAACAAAGTTTTTGAGTGACCATCCCTTTTCTAATAGGGTCAAATTGTACTATAGGTAAATTGATGACTTGTTTTTTCTGTGGGATGGAACAAAGAATTTATAGACTTTGTTTCTCATTTAAATTCAACAACAAACGTCCTAGAATTTAAAATAAGTGGCTTTGGCAAGTCCATTAATTATTTAGACATACACTTAACATTGGACCATGAGATCAACAGGTTCACTAGTAGTACATTTAGGAAGTCAGTTTTTGCAAACCAGTACTTGTACAAAGAAAGTCTTCATCCGCCACACATGAAAAAAGGTGTAGTAAAAGGACAGATTATCAGGTTAAGTCGGTTAACCTCAGATGATGACACTTTTTTTAAGGAAATAAATTTCCTAAGGTCATTGTTTATGTTCACAGGATATAGTCAGCAGTGGTTGAAACAAACAGAACAAGAAGTGGTGGGTCTTAGACAAGGAGTTGCTTCACCTATTTTGAAACCAAAGGACTTAACAGTGGATCCACCAGTCTCTTGATAAACAACAGTAATAATAACAAGAGTTATAACATTTACTAGTGCCTTTCCATTGCCTATAGTAAATGAAATGTGGTATATTAAAAATACCATCCAAAACAATTGGAAAGTCCTGTTAGGGAACAAGGATTTTGTCACTATCATAGGAATGGAACCTAAATTCACATATAAGAAGGTGGTCAACATTAAAAATATACCAGAATGTGGGAACAAAAGAAAAGAAAGTGACTTGAACAATAGACGGAACATCAAGGGCACTTATGCTTGCAAGAGATGTAAGCAATGTAGATTCATTAGTAATTTTTCTTCTGTTACATTAAGTCACATTAATAAAACTTTCTGGGCTAATCACAACTTTTCTTGTAACAGTGAATATGTGGTCTACATTGCAACTTGCATGTCCTGCCCAAGTTATTACATAGGCAAGACTATTTGTGGTTTAAAATGCAGGATCTATGAACATCAGTTGGCAATCAAAAAGAAGCTAGACATGCTACAAATTGCAATGACTTTAAGAAATTCACATTTTTTGTTTTGGACAAGGTAGACAAATGTATGTTTTGGTGGGGATAACAATAACAAATTAGAATGTAAAGAGGTTTGAATGAAACTATCAATTTAAAATGTTTTTTATTGTATAAATAGGTAAATTATACATTTATGTTACTTATGTAAATAATTTACTTTTAAATAATGGTTTTACATGATGTCAGTTCTTCTCATGTGACTATTCATTGTTATAAAAGGGTAAGGTTGCGTAAGTTGAACTGTTTCTGAAGAAGTTCACGTTCATTAAAGTGGATGAAAGCACTAAACAGGTGTCTGTGTCCGGTTTCATTTGGAGAGCTGCTTGAACACTGTTTTTAAGTTTCGAGTTTCTACATTACCTTTGAGAAGCTAGCAAAATATGTTTAACTGAAGATGAAAGGAGAGGAAACCTGGCGATCAGGGGAACTGGAGCAGCCAAGCTATTAGTTTGTGATCGTCATGGTTGGGGTGAACCATCCCTGACGGGTGAGTCAGAAGGTCCGGAGCAGGGTCCAGAATCCATGGTTCATCGTGAAGATGAGGCTGAAGAAAGGGGAACTAGATCTGATGAGGCCAATAGGGGCAATCAGGATTATTGTGGTCTCCAATAAACTTGCTTTCTGCAAAAACTTTGGAATTATGGGGATATGAGGAAAGGCATAAAGAATTCCCGGAGCCCAGTTGTGAACAAGTGCATCCCTTGGTGGCTCTTCCATGGGAAGGGATCAAAAAACAAATAAAACTGAAGTCCTACACCAAAGGTCCACTGCCCAAAAATAATCCAGAGGACAACGTATAAAAAAGCAGTCGAACCACCAGGCTGAATCACACTTTTAATAAAACCAAAGTAATCAATTTATACATCCATCAACAGGCAAGGAATATTATCTGAATAAATATGCGGACTGTAGAACACAAAATGTCATTTACTTAGCTATATGCCAGTGCTGTACCTCTTTCTATGTAGGAAATGAACTGTATGTTAAAAGAAAGAATTTTGAAACATCTTTCAGCCATAAGGATACATAATATACATAATCTCCTTTTTCAGCATGTGACTAGCAACCCTGGGCATAGTTTTAAGTTCATGGTTTTGCAGGTTATAAATATTAATATTAGGGGAGGGGATTTAATCACACAGAATATAATGAGATGAAATGGATTATAGAATTAGCAGCAGACAAAGCTCCCAGTTTAAATGATGTCATACCACTTAAGCCAGCCCTAAAATGGAGGAGGGTACAATATTAGAATGTGATTGGTTAATTATCTGTTTAAATTTGGTACTGTCTGAAATGCATTTTTATCTGAAGAAGGGCTTAGACCAAAAAGCGCTCATATACTTGTGGTTTTACTTTGGTTTTATTAAAAGTGTGATTCAGCCTGGTGGTCCGACTGCTCCTTTTCCCATGAGTGGGAATCAGGACAAAATATTTGCTGCATTTGGCATTGTTGGGCAATGCAACGAGATTGCAACAAGGATGGCCCCATTTCTGGAAGATCTCTTCTGTAACTTTTTGACTGAGGGACCACTCGTGTGGCCATAGTATGGCCCTGCTCAATGCATCTGCAATCACGTTGGATTTCCCCGAATGGTGCGTTGCTATCAGAAAGTGGTTGGAAGCTGTTGCCGATTGCCAGACCCTCAAAGCTTCTAGACAAAGGGGGTATGATCTGGTTCCTCCCTGTTTATGTACCAGACTACAGACATGTTGTCTGACTGGATTTCTATCGTTCCTAGAGGGAGAGTGTCTTGAAATGCTTGCAACGCTAAAAGCACCGTCCTCATCTCTAGGATGTTTATGTGAAAGTGAGCCTTGTGTTCCTGCCAGATTCCTTGGACTGTCTTCCCTAGATAATGCCTCCTCACCCTATCTGGGAAGCATCCGTGGTCACTGTAGCCTGGGGTTGACAGGGCATGAACTGACAGCCTTGAGATACTAGTGGAAAGTGAATCCACCATTGGAGATCCTTTCTGCAAGTGTTGGTTATCAGAGTTTTGTATGATATTGGTAGTTCCAGGATTGACCAGTGTGTGGAAAGTAACCACTGAAATATTCTCATATGCAGAGGAACTAGGGGAATGAGTAAGACTGACGCAGCTATTTTTCCCAGTACTTGAAGAACTAGTATTGCAGAGGCTCATGTCTTACTGATTAATAGTCTTACATAATGGTGGAGACTGTCTACTCTGTCTTGTGGGAGTCTTGATACCAGTACAGGCGTGTTTATCTCTGCTATGAAAATTAAGCTTTGACATGGCTCTAGAGCAGATTTTTTTGTAGTTTACAGTAATACCTAGGGAGGAACATAGTTGAAGGGTATAGTCTCTGATTTGTAGCAGAAGATGCCTGGTCGGGGCAGTTATGAGCCAGTCATCTAGATATGGAAACACGTAGAATCCTGTCTCTGATGAACCGCCACTACTGCCATACACTTGGTGAACACTCTGTGGGCTGTCGTGAGACCGAAGGGCAGAGCTTGAAATTGGAAGTGACTGGCTCCTAACCGGAAGTGAAAGAACCTTCTGGATCGCCTTTCCATTAGACTGTGGTAGTACGCATCCTGAAGGTCTATAAAGAACATCCAACTGTCTTTTTCCAGGAGTGGAAGTATTGACTGCAGTGTCACCATCCGGAACTTGGCCTTTTTAACAGACTTGTTTAGATTGCAGAGATCCAAAATGGGTCTCCAGTACCTTGTTTTCTATGGAACTAAAAAGAATCTTGAGTAAGTTCCGGATCATCTCTGTTCTGCGGGGACTTCTTGGATGACTCTTTTTCTTAGCAACTTTTGGATTTCTAATGTTGTTTGTTCCTTTGGACTGGGTGGAACATCTGGAATTGACTTGTTTATAGGAGCGGGGAAGGAGACGGTAACGATATATCCTCTGGATATAATGTCCTGCACCCATTTGTTATTTGCTATATTTTGCCAGGTTTCATGGTGCAGAGACAATCAACCCCCAACTGCTTCCAGAGGCGAGCAATCAGGCACTCCTTCCAGAGTACTGGAAGGGTCTACCAAAGAACAATTCTCTGGTGCCCTGATTTTGCAGGCCTCCCCTGCCGCAAGGGCGGCTTCTTCCATTATTGTTCCCCCCTCTGCCTCTAGGCGAACTTTCACCCTGTGTGTCTTGGAAAGATCTCTGAGATATTCTGAACCACATCTTCTGACTACCTCTATGACCTTTGGGAAAGGGTCTAGTAGGTGTGGAAAAATGTACTCCAACGGCTGATAAGGTCTTACCTTCTTGTACACACCTAGTAAGCATTTCCTTTACTTTGGGTCCAAAAATAGAAGAGCCGTCAAAAGAGGCATTAATGAAGGAAGATTTGAAAGGCTCCATGAAATCGCAAAGGTACATTCAGGCCTGCCTACTGAGAGAGATGCCTGAACCCACTGCCCTACTCATTCTATTTGCTGCATATGAAATAAGCCTCGTGGATGAGTTCACAACTGAATTTAGGGTAGCGAGCTGAGCACTGATTTTATCTGCCACCTCATCAGCTACAGCTCCTTGCAGGGAGTCTGATAATTCCTTTAGCAGGTCCCTCTGCAATCTAGTGAAGTGGGTAAGACAATTCAGTGACCGTAAGGCAAAGGTCGCTGATGAAAAGAAACACTTCCCATACCTATCCATAGTCTTGGAATCCTTTATTGGAGGACGGATAAGAGGTGCTGGTCTTAGAAAGCTTCTTTGTAGTGGCCGCCACCATAACCATGGCATCAACTGCTACATCTTTTGTCAATGTTCTTGTCCTTAGGGGCTGTAATATATTTATTTGGCCTCCTAGGAGTAGGCTCTATGATATCTGGGGTCTTCCAAGCCTTCTGAGAGACTAACTCAATATGCTCATTGGAAGGAGGGGTCACCCAAGAGGTTGAAGGGTGAGACCCAAAGGCCTTCAGGTAAATGGACTTCTCAGCCAAAGGGTAGGTGGACTGCCAGTCACCTTTTTGCTTTAAGATTTCCAGGATGTTTCCAAAGGAGACATCTTCAGGAGGTGACCGTAGGGACCTTTCTACCTCATAGAGGTTGGTATCAGATATGATGGAATCCTCTGAGGAGTCGAGATGCTTCCTCCATGTCCACTTCTGAGGGATCTCCTCAGTGGGATATTCTGGGGAGGTTTCAGAAGAGTGGGGAGTCCCCGGATGGACATCCTGAGGCCTAGAGTCTCTGTGAACCTGTGGAAAGAGTAGGTGAAAAGACAAAGTCACTCGGGCAGAATTTGGAGGAAGATCTGATGGAGACTGTGTCTCAGACTGAGAGTTAGAACCCTCCTCATAACCTCGAAAGCAGTCCGCCCCCGCTCCAAAGAAGTCCCCAGATCCGACAAATGAGTTGTCAGAGCCAAATGAACCTTTGGAGCCAAAGATGGAAGCTCCGAGGCCAAGGTAGGAGACAAACTCACCCACACAGAGGCCCCCAGAGATAGGGTCAGAAATGGTGAGATCCAAACTGGTTCCGCAGACCCGAGTGGGGAGTGTCAGCTCCCAGAGGTCTCCTGCTCTGACTGGGTAGAAACACTCAGGGCAGATACCAGATCCAATGAGCCCATACATCCTGGACCTGATACAGACACAAGCTGGATATCGGAATCTTCCAGTTACAAAACTGAGGGATGGATCGGAGGAGGAGCAGGTGCCGAGGGGGAAGACTGTCTGATCCATTTCCTTTGGGTCTGGATACACTAATAATTTGGCTAAGGTCAGTGTCTTTAATAGTTTTTCCACTACCCTATCCACATCTTTGTCAGACAGACTCCTGGTGACCGGGTGGAAAGGGCAGGTGACCTGGATGTGGCTAGAAAAAGTGATGGGACTGGGAGCCAAGAATGAACTGGTTCCACGGAAGGTGATCAGCTCCTATATCTAAACTCCGACGGTAAGGTAGATTTCGGGGGAGAGGGTTCTTGCTGCTCAGAAGAAGCCTTGGATCTGATTTGAGCCGTCTGCTCTGGCTCCAAAGACTAACTCTGTCCTGAAGAAAGTCGGTTTTGTGATTTGTCCAATTTGTCAGATTTTGAAGATTCCAGTAATATAGCCTCAGAAAAAGGGGTCTTAAGCAGACCTTTTAGAATAAGCTTAGACTTACTTTCCATCAATGCCATGTGGTTAAATTAGTGACGGAGCATGAATCTTGTAAATGAATAGACCCCAAGCAATAAACACAGGGTATGTAAATCGCTTAGGGGCATCTTTTTCCACATTTCTTGAAGCCTAGAGGCTTCCCTTCCTGCTCCTGAGACATATCTATATGAGAAGAAAGAACAGATGAAGAGGAACAGAGCACACACTCAAGCAAAAACCTCAGAAACCATCCTCTGACTTAAATGGACAGAAAATTTAAAAAGGTGAACAAACAGAAATCACTAGTCAATCACAAAGTAGAATGGAGCAAGCAAATGTTTATATGAACACACCAAAATTTTATTATAATCCAAGGTTAAAATTGTAGAATATCCAAATGTATAAGCGCTTTCGTCTCCTTTTTAAATAAGTTGAAGAGACTTCATAAGATACAATTAGTTTACTTTCATCACCTTCATATTGTCGATCACACATGATCGATCGGCCACTTCATCGAACTGTTTCCGCGAAACCATTTCCGCGAATCCTCGGGACTGACAACATCACATCAACGAATCACTTTTAGTTAGCCTAGATGCAGAGAAAGCTGTCCCTGCTTTATCCAAAATGGTATTTTGAGGTAACACAGTTAAGGCTTTTATATGATGCAGAAATTAGTATTTACCAAAGTGGAAAACCCTGATGAGTGTTAGAATTCCATTTGAAATAGGGTTATGTTCCCACTTAATTAGAGCAGATGAGTGTGATGTGGTGGAACATCACATTTATAGTACTGCGGAAAAGTATCTGGCTTCTTATCAATTTAAACGCTGGAGGAAGGGGATACTGCATTAGAGCAGATGAGTGTGATGTGGTGGAACATCACATTTATAGTACTGTGGAAAAGTATCTGGCTTATCAATTGAAACGCTGGAGGAAGGGGATACTGCCTATAAAGGTCACCTTGAAATGGATGCATCAAATAGCAAGTGATGAGGCAGGGTTTAACTGGGGGTAGAATGACACTGAGATGAGTTGAAAATGGCAGGAATTGCAATAAAATAGAGTGAGGCTAAGCACCAATTGATCTTTTAAAGTGTGAGCATCTACACTACGTGGGGCTGGTTGTGGAATAAAGGAAAGGAAAAGAGGAAGCTGGGATGAGAACTTAGTAAAGTATATAGCAGAACCAAGAATTATGCCTATATGTGTGAGAAGAAAAAAATAAGTGAGGGTATATAAGTATCTGAAGAACAATTTGATAATCAGAAAATATAAAAAAGTATGTGATGCAGTATAAAACAAGAACTCAAAATGTACTTTTATGAAAAATGTACTATAATACCAGACTACAAAAATATACAAACATTACTGGTTCTTTTAGCATTTTCATCTACCAAATTAACTTGGACTTCTTCAGAAACCAATCAGGTCAAATCTTAAATAATGTTCACCAAAAGAGTAAAGACATACATCAAACAATGCATGCTTTCTTAAAATGAAATGAAACTACAAATTAAATGCAAACTTATTTTTATCTAAACAATCTTAATTTTAAAACACTTTTTATAATAATATGGTTGTTCAAACAGAGTTGGTTATCAGCAATCAACTCTGATTCCTTCTTCTCTAATAAGGATTCAAAATCACCTCCTCTTTGATTAAATAACACAATCTATGATATAAAATGAATTCTTAAAACCTGCATATTTTATTGCATGTCTGCATAAGGCATTATTCACATCTTTTTGACTAAATGCATGTAAATTGTGATAAATCCTTTTACGTAAATACCTAAAAGTCTTTTGACCATAAAAACAAGAAAATATGGTGCATGTAGCATTATAAACAACAAACCTTCTTTGACAACTGAAAAATGCCCTTACTGGGATACTAAACATATAACTGTCCACCACAATTAAAGGGCCTTATACTATGTACCTAAAATATTTACACATACTGCATTTGTGCATTCCCAATGCTTCTTGAGTTCATACAATTTAATTTGTAATGTGAATATCCCCATCCCACCCTTCAAGAATGGATATGAGGTTCTCAGTTCTCTTTGTGACAAACTGGGGATCTTGACCTATTACCTTTGCAAGTTAAATTTTCCTAAAATTATTTTAAAATTGGATCTAATAATACTTTTGATCATATCAATGTGGGTACTATAAGTAATATACATAGCCTTACATTTATTAGTATGTCAAATTAAGTCTTTATTCACTTGGTGAATATTACTTAAGATTTGAGCAGATTAAAATCTGGCTTCCTCAAGTGACAGATGAGATTGGCAGATGCTTGTACGTTCTCCCTTACTTCAGTCAGGTTTGCATCTGCTCAGGGTCCATTATCTCCAAACATTTTTTTTTTTAATATACTTCAGTGCTGCTCACCCATTATTTGCTATAGCTTGTGTGTGTCGTTACCTCTTCTGGACATTCAGTTTCTGGGCAGAGTTAGTATTTGCACTTGAGGCAACAGAGTGGTAATATTCAGTTCCTTATGTAATATTTATTCTGTTCAGTTTCTGAGCACAATTAATGTTTGCACTAGGGGAACTGAGTGGTAATATTCTGTTCCTTATGTAATATTTATTCTGTTTTACAAGTAATATCATTCTATGCTTTGTATTTTTATCGTGTTCACATTTTGTTCCTGTACAGTTTAATTATCTGTAATTGCATTACTCTTGCTTTTTGAATTGTGTTGTGGTCAATTGTTAACTATGTTAAAATTTGTTATTGTGTCTGCAAAACTTCTGGTGCTTTTCTCCTCCAGTCTCCACTGAAAATGAGCCTCCGGCTCAGTTGGACCAACCCGGTTAACAAATGTCAAATAAATAAATAAACAATTCAGTGGATGAAAGCAGTAAAAGAACAAATACATTTTGTATACTTTTACTTTCTAGTATTTTAGTGAGTTTTTCACGAAAGTGTATTTTATTTTGAACTTTCAAGATCAGGCAGCAAACCAGAGTTGTAAGAGAAAGTTAAAACTTACAGGTTAAGCAACAGGACTGAGGAAAGATACTTGGAACTCCCAAGTGTGCTACCAAATTAAGAGGTTTAGAATGTTTGGATGGAAGTGTGTTCACTGATACTTTTATACAACAGCTAGAGTGGGCAAAATGTACCTTGATGTTTCAGAAGATGCTGCAGGAGTAGCAGTGGTGAGCTGGGACAATACATTTGGGAATGGGCACAACTGGCTACTTTCAAAAATTATTTACCGTCTCAGTTAATATAACAGTGGGAAAGCAATCAGCTATAATAAATTAAATAGATTTTTGCTAAAATAGAGAAAAGGCCTCAACAAATAATAAGCAAAGGACAATTTGTTACTGCTTGTAGTTAAGAAAAACATTACAGGGAACAGGCAAGCCCAGAAATGTACCAAAAATGGTGGCGGTGATAGAAATTACATAGGAATTTAAACAACGCAAATTATGGGCAACTACGGAATACAAAGACATAAGCATAGCAAACAAGTGGCAAGTATGGAATCGCTGTCAACTGCCAGAATAAGCTGTATATTAACACTGTCAAAACGGAGGATGGAATAAGTATATTAACTGTGTAAATATATAGAAGGGAAATGATGAAATGTGTGTAAAAAATAGATGTGTTCCACTATTAATTATCTGCATTTACTGGTACTGGCCTTGATCAGATGGTATTACAAGAGGTAGGAGGAGGGGGAAGGGGTGAATTAAGAGTAAAGATAAGACTTCCTTGGCACACCAAGGTGCACCATGTATGAGGACTGCAGCGTTTGTTACTGGATGCTTGGACTTTTTTTAATAAAACATTTCCTATAAAAAGTGAGTATTACATGTGATCTTAATTGCCAAAAATGTGTTAAGGAAAGAACCAAAAAAAAAATATATATATATATATATATATATATATATAAAACTTAGTGAAGGAGGAAAAAATTTAATGAAAATTTACAATACTTAACACCTGATCTTTGCAGTGTGGTTTAATATTCTGAAGATAACTAACTAAAGTTATGAGGGCAACTAATCTATTAAGGCTCCTTTCAGGAAAAAAAAAAGTGAAGAAACAGAACAGTCCAAAGTACTATAAGATTCTATACATTCTGTTAATTAAGGACAGCAAAAGCACTCTAATATCCACAAGAGAAACAAATTTCTCTGGCTATTTTGAACAGCAAAGTTCAAAACATGCTATTTTACACAAGGTCAGTTTAATAATCTGATTTGGTGATGGGGCCTAATATATGAGGCTGTTTTCAGAATGAGAAGTCAATTACACAGTTACTATTGAGGCAACTTAAAAATAAACACTGTGACTCATCTTGAGAGTATTACAGTCATCTTGGTATTTAGAATATAGCAACCCTTTTACAGCCAACATATAAAGACATTGGTGGGAAGTAACCCCTTTACTACTGTCCAGTTTCAAGAAAACTGGTACCATAACACTGACCATTTTCTTTACTTTTGTTCCAATTTTAAAAAGAGCTGCAGAACTACAGCTATCCAAATGGTTTAACATCTTAATGAAAGTTACAGCCATGTTTTCAGTGAGCTACATTCATTAGGATGTCTTCAGATTACACTTCAGGCTTTAGGGGTAGTGGAACACAGTTCAGGTTTGTGAAAGGCAGATCATGACTCCTAAACCTGACTGACTTCTTTGAAGCAGTCACCAAAGCCACAGATGAGGGTAAGGTGGTTCACACAGCTTATCTAGATCTCGCCAAGGCTTTCAACACCATCCCCCACTCTGGAATTAGAGATAAGCTCACTAAACTAGGTATAAATCCCTATGTTACAAGATGGGTTACCAACTGGCTCACGGACAGAAACCACACTGTGAAAGTAGCAAACTCCAAATCCGACTTCAGACCAGTGACAAGTGGAGTACCACAGGGTTCAGTCCTGGGTCCTCTCCTGTTTGGTATCTACTTCTGTGAAGTACAGGCTAATAAAAAAGGTCTTTGGCTAACAAAGTTTGCAGATGACTGCAAACTAGGAGCCATAATCAAAACTCCTAACGATGTGGACATACTACAAAAGGGCCTCACTAAGACAGATGCCTGATGTCAAAGCCATGTCCTGAAGCTCAATGCCAAAAAGTGTACTGTCATCCCCTTTGGTAAAACCTCTGTACCCATGAACTACCACATAAGTGGTAGTCTACTTAATGCCGAAAGCGTGATAACAGACCTTGGGACACAGGTGGACAGTAGTCTCTCCTTTGATAATCACATCGCCACAGTGGTCAGGAAATCCTTCTACATGGCTCACCTCATCACAAAAGGTTTCTCATCCAGAAAAAAAAGAGGTCATTGTTCCCCTCTACTCATCACTCATTAGACCCATTATAGAGTACAATGCCCCTTTTGGTATGTACCTCACAAGACAACTACAACAACTGGAAAGGCCACAGAAATATATCACAAAGAGGATTACTGGCCTCACACAGATGCCCTATGCAGACCATCTCAAAAAACTCCAGCTTTACTCCGTTGCATATTG